>NC_042618.1:227558273-227863018 GCF_901001135.1 Rhinatrema bivittatum
AGTCTTTAGACATTGAAGCCTCTTGGAATTTCTTCTCAGGTACTGCCTCCATGGTCTTTATGTCACTGATTCCATGCTGTATACCTTCACAACGTCCCTTGGAGAGGTTTCTAAAGAAGATGTTTCTATGTAGTCTGGGCTAGCAAGGCTGGTAGTGAGCTGGCCATATAGAGTTTCAAACTGAGGATAATTTCATCCCAGAACAACAGGGTATGGAAGCTCTGGAAATATACCCAATTCTACATAGGCTTGCTTCACCAAGGTCATCCAGAAGACCTGACTGATTGGGTACTGCTGCTGGTGGCCATGTATACAGATGAGTGTCACTGGCACAAAGTGAGCAAAAGGAAAATGTGTTTGGACCATTACTATTCAGGTGGGCAGGTACCTCAAAGACTTCTTTCCTCCTCCGATTCCGTGGCTATCCCTGTTTTGAAGGTCCTCCCATGTCAGTGTATGCTTTAGCCTCTAGTGCTAGCTGTTACCAGGTTGACATCCATGGCTTTGCTTCCTTGGTATCGACAATCTCTGGCCAAATTACTTCTCCTTCCACAATTGAAACAGTTTTGGGAGCCTGGAAGCTGAGGCTGAATATTGGACCAGAGCTGTCCTGCTTTAAGGACCATCGCTGTATCCTGCACTTTCACCCCCTTGATAGGGAGCCTGGGTGAGTTGTTTTTCTAGCTTCCACACTAATTCTGGCATCAGCTGAGCTGATGGAAGGCTTTTGCCACTTCTAACACTTTCTCCTGGGTGAGCCATGGGTGCCAACATAATCAATTCCACATGGGCCGGTCCAGCCCATCCATAAACTGCTCCAGGAGGACTTGATTGGCTGTTTTGAGGCCTGTTCCCTTCTGCTTACCTTTAACAGTTTCCATCCGGCATCTTTCAGCTGATGAAAAAGGCTTCTAGAGTTTCTTCAGACTGTATGGTGCTTCTCTGTTGCCATTATGTACCCTGCTCTTTCCAGGATGACAGTTTTGACATCTGAGTAGCTGGCTCTTCCATTTGGACTGCTAGCTTGAAAGGCCATTTGGCTTTTGCTAGTAAGTAGATTTGCCAGACATGTGGACCAGCTGGCTTCTGGTCAGCCAATCAGGTGGGCAGTTCTTTCAAAATTCTTTAAGAACACTTCCAGGCCTTCACCTGCTTTCAGCTGAAACAGGAGGTAAGACGGTTTGACATGTCATGGCAGTTTGCATTGCTTGGGGCATCTGGGTCAGCACTGTATGTTGTTGGTTTAACACTGCTGGCCAGACTGAGTAGGGTGTGAATCCTTCTCTGGGGTTGCTGCTGCCCTTCAGCGGGTACCTATACCACTCACTCCTTGTTAGCCTATTGAAACCCGTTCTGCTGCCTCCTCCTTTGTGCAGGCCTCATGAGTGCTACTCTCGTGAGTTTTAATACTGCAGGCCTGCACAGTCCTCTGCTCAGCCGCTGGTGGGATGAGGTCCACTGGCAGCCGCACGGCCTCTCTCTGTCTGTTTTTCGTCCGGCTGTGGCCGCATGAACCTTTCCCTGCGGCATGACATTCGCAGCCCCCTGGAAGCTCGTTCCTGCCCCCCCCCCCCCCCCCCTTCCCGTTTGCACATCCCTGCCATAGAGATTTTCTCGCCCTTCGGCAAGAAGCTATTGCAGTTGGTTGTTCCTTTAAACTTCGCTACCCGTATAGATGTGTTATTAACTTTAATAATGAGTCTTTCATATTCTTTTTGCCTGAGCAACTTAAGAGTTCTTGGAATCTACAAACCTGTGACCTCTTCTCCAGTGTCTTTTCAATAGGGCATTAGCATTTTTGCTGTCTTGATCCATGTTAAGCCTGTTTCTTTTATGATTCGAATGTTTCTTTACCACTCCCTATGATTTTTCTGCCTCCCTCTCAAATGCTGAGATTTCAGTTTTGGAGACTACAGCTGTTTAATTGTTCTCTTATTCTTTTTGTTTAAGATTGCTTTGATGTGATTGCTTAAATGTAGTTATTCCATTTATTTCCATGGCAGAGTATTATGCTTTGTTTAATTTGTGAAATCTGGTAAGTAAAAAGAAAAAAAAATTCCTCAAACTATCTTCTGGAGAGCATGACAATTGAGCGGTCTATTCAAAATTCTTCAGGAAACAAGTGGGATCTTCTCCCGGCGCCTTCTTAAGTACGACTGGTGACAGGGACAGCAGTCTGCATGGTCTGTACTAGCTGAGTTAGCACCGTGTTTTGGTGCATAAGTTGTTATAGCAGTGCCTGCTGCTTGTCAATTTGGCTTTGCAGCACGTTCTGCAGTTGCTGCTGCCCTGTAGCAAGGACCTTGCTCCTTTGTTCCATCTTCCCTGCTTTCCGAGCTGTCTCCAAACTGAGTACCTCTCTAGGGAAAGGAGAAGGAAACCCCCCTCCCCCAAACAACCTGCTGGCCTGTCTGGCCCTGACTCACTCCTTGAACCCTGACTGTACAGGCGGGCTACCCCCTTGGCCTGTTGTAGTTTCAGTTGGGTGAATGGAACTGGGAGGCCCCAGGAAAAGAGGGGAAAAAAAAACTCTGTTGGGTTTTTTTTTCTACTGCTGCAGCTGCGGACTCCTTCTTGTGCTTCCCACCAAGGCAGGATATCCCATTGCTATCACCATATGTGGTAACTTGAGCATTAGCAACATGGGAAACAGCCAGGAGGAATAAGGAGGCAGGCTCTGGCCTTTTCCTTTATGTGCAATCTATTTACAGTGCAAAGCAAATCAAAACAAAGAATGTAGCTTATCAGTTAGAACAGGTTTTAGCGTAGGCTGGCTTCCTGCCAGCTCCCCGGGGCCTCTCTAACCTTTCTGGACCTGTCATCTTATGCTATGCTGAAGGGATCTTCCCTGGGCCCAGAATCCCTTGCTGGAAGACCAGGCCAGATAGCTGTGGCCATTCCCATAAGGTGGTGTGAGGGAGTTTCCTGTAGAGTCCCTCACAAACATTATGGTGTAGACATGGACTGAGAGCTTCTGTGCAGGCTGGGAGCTGGTGTCAGGCGCAGGCTGGAAGCTGGATGCAAGTATTGGCTGAGGGCTAGCTGGAATGCAGGTAGTTGCTGGGGCTGGATCTGAGGCAAATGACAAGCAAGGCCTGGGGAACATACAGGGGACTTAACAATGCCAAGAAGTGCAGGATCAGGCTTCTTTGGTACGGTAATCCAAAAGAGCTGTATGTGATGGGGTGTGATGGGGTGTGAAGGGCTGTTGTGCACGGAGCAAGAGAGGGACTTTGGGGTGATAGTGTCTAGCGATCTGAAGACAGCGAAACAATGTGACAAGGCAATAGCTAAAGTCAGAAGAATACTGGGCTGCATACAGAGAGGCATAACTAGTGAAAAAAAAAAAGGAGATGAAATCCCCTTGTACAGGTCTTTGGTGAGGCCTCACCTGGAGTACTGTGCTCAGTTCTGGAGATTGTATCTCAAAAGGGATAGGGACAGGATAGAGGTGTTTCAGAGAAGGGCAACCAAAATGGTGGAGAGTCGCCATCAAATGACTTATGAGGAGAGGTTGAAGGACCTAAATATGTATACCCTGGAGGAGAGGAGGTGCAGTGGAGAATGATACAGACCTTCAGATACCTGAAAGGTTTTAATGTTGTACAATCGACAAACCTTTTTCATTGGAAAGAAATCATTAGAACTAGGGGGTCACGAAATGAAACTCCAGGAGGATGACTCAGAACCAGTGTCAGGAAATATTTCTTCATGGAGAGGGATGCCTGGAATGCCCTTCCAGAGGAGGTGGCGAAGACAAAAATGGTGAAAGGGGTATGGGATAAACACTGTGGATCCCTAAAGGCTAAAGGATAGAAACGAAGAAGTGAGTTCATGGGGATAACTTGCTGGTGTGGCTGTTACTACCCTTAACCAATAAGCCTGAAACTCTTGATACAACGCCAACATTACTCTCATCTCCAACATTATCTTCTGCTTCTACAGCAAAAGGCAACAGAAAATTGGACTCTAACAGCAACCAACCAGGCCCTGACTTTGACGGTCTGGGAAACTGATAAGAATGGGGGACTTGTATGGCTCAACAGAAACTACCATAATCTTGCTGGGCAGACTGGATGGTCCGTTGGTCTGTTTCTGCCGTCATTTCTAACTGGACTGGGCAAGACAAGGACTAGACAAGGACAAGGGAACAAGAAGCCCAACAGGGCACGTGACTGGGCAAGGTAATCCTAGTAGGCTGGAAGCCATAAAGTAAGACATAAAAGCCCAAGAGGGCTTTCTGGCGAGTGCACAGCTTTGTCCACATTTGAATGCTATTTTGTGAGAGTAAACTTTAAGCAAGTAGTTTTACGCTCACAAAATGAGTGTTCTAAAATGGGAATACTTCTTAGCGCCCTCACATGGAAATCCCATGAAAATGAGGGCATTAAGCATTGCTCCCTGAAGCAAAGAGGTGCGCTGGCCCAGCCAGGATTTTCTTAGTACTGGAAACTTTGGAAACTTAACTCCAGGGTCAGAGATGGAGTTACGTTTCCAGTGCTACTATGCTGGCACTTAAAACTAGTAAAAAAAAAAAAAAGGGGGAAAAAATGTCAAATATATGCCATTTAGTCGGATACTGACTTATCCAGCTAATTGGGGATATTCGCTGCGCCACTTACCATTATTGGGAATGTGTAGAATATTAAAAAAATGTGTAAATAAATAAATAATTCAGTACTTATATGGCTTTCTGGTATGGTTCACTGCTACCTATCCGCTAAGTGGCGGCAGCCCACGTTTTGTTTTGTTTTTTTTAAACTCTTAATGCATTAGCATATAAGAACATAACATAAGAAAATGCCATACTGGGTCAGACCAAGGGTCCATCAAGCCCAGCATCCTGTTTCCAACAGTGGCCAATCCAGGCCATAAGAACCTGGCAAGTACCCAAAAACTAAGTCTATGCCATGTAACCATTAAGTTATTATTAGTTTGCTGCATTAGAAGTTTAAAAAAATTTCATCTGAGCATTAAAACTGTGTGCTGAAATCCAGCATACTGCATTTTAATGCCCAGATTGCTGCATCAGCCTGGCAGTGAGTCAAACCACTTTTAAAAACATAAAACCTAACACACCAAAATAAACAAAGCTGTGGTGAAAAGCAGCACATGCACAAGAAAGATATGAAGGCAAAGTGATGAAAAACCAATGATGGCTCGGTGAGTTTGTGTGGCTGTCAGGTTCCATTGTTTTTCTAATACTGCAGCTGATCTTTGCCACTTCCCAGAAGCCTGTGCCCTAGGCGATAGCCTAGTCCAGCTAGTCCATATTCAAATATTCTTGTAGGGGAGGGGGTAAGTGAAGTGAAAAAAGAGGGCGGTGAGTGAATGGGAGAGGATAAGTAAAAAGTGAGAAAGGAGGAACAACGGGAAATGTGAATGAGAGAAGGAAAAGGAAGGGAGAGAGAGGTGGATGAAAGATGAGAGAGGGAAAGGAAGACTGGAGTGGGTGAGAGAAGTCTCCCACTCACCCGCTCCCTTTCTTTCCTTTAAACTAACTTCCCCTTCTCCTCCAACCACAATGGGGGTGGGGCTAGTGGTGATGGTTTGGGAGAGAGGAACTAACAGGCCGATACAATACAGTGCATTCACCTGTGTGCACTGTTTAATCTGCGATTGGACGTACGTCCACAACCCCCTTATGCTATAAGGGGATTAGCGTGTCCAAAACACGTGTCCAACCCCCTCCCCCCGCTGAAACTAAAAGGGCTCATCACATGCAAATGCATGTTAATGAGGCTTTTAGCTATTTGCCTCAGATACAAAAAAAAAAATGTGCGCCTGATCCGCACATTTTAATGCTGAGAAATTAATGCCAGCCCAGAGTAGGCGTTAATTTCTGAGCAACCCAAAAAAGTGTACAGAAAAGCAGAAAATACTGCTTTTCTGTACATTCTCCGATTTAATATCGTGACGATGTTAAGTCGGAGGAACCAAAAGGTTAAAAAAACAACAAAGTGTGCCGGCGGTCAGGTTAGGAAACGGGACGCTGCCATTTTCCGCGCGTCTTTATTGTATCGACTGGAAAGGGCTACCAAAATGATAAGGGGAATGGAACAGCTCCCCTATGAGGAAAGACTAAAGAGGTTAGGACTTTTCAGCTTGGAGAAGAGACGGCTGAGGGGGGCTATGATAGAGGTGTTTAAAATCATGAGAGGTCTAGAACTGGTAGATGTGAATCGTTTTTTTACTCTTTCGGATAATAGAAAGACTAGGGGGCACTCCATGAAGTTAGCATGTGGCACATTTAAAACTAATCGGAGAAAGTTCTTTTTTACTCAACGCACAGCTAAACTCTGGAATTTGTTGCCAGAGGATGTGGTTAGTGCAGTTAGTATAGCTGTGTTTAAAAAAGGATTGGATAAGTTCTTGGAGAAGTCCATTACCTGCTATTAACTGACTTAGAAAATAGCCACTGCTATTACTAGCAACGGTAACATGGAATAGACTTAGTTTTTGGGAACTTGCCAGGTTCTTGTGGCCTGGATTGGCCACTGTTGGAAATAGGATGCTGGGCTTGATGGACCTTTGGTCTGACCCAGTATGGCATGTTCTTATGTTCTTAAATTGAATAGTGCTAGGAGGAAAGAGTGTCCCTCAACACACACACACACACACACACACACACACAGAGTCCCTCATTCCTGCACACCCATCCACCAACATACAGGGTGGGGAAGGGGAGAGAGAGTGGAAGAAATGGAGAGTACAAGCAGGGTGGGGGGAGGTGAAGAGGGAAAGCAACACAGGGAATGGGGATGAGGGGAGGGGGAGAATAAGGAGAGGAAAAGGCTGAGTGAGATAGAGAGAACACAGGAGAGAGAGTAGAAGGGGTAGCAGAAAGTAAGGAGTGCCCCCCACACCCACTCATTCCCACCACTGGGGGTGGAGCTGGAGAGAGGGAGTGGGACAACATGAAGAGTACAAGGGGGAGAGAGTGCTCCCCACAAACACCATCCAATGCACAACACACACACACACACACACATCCCCCACTGCACACAACCCACAGACACAATTCAACCATTTCCCAGCACATCTTCACACACCCAACACATCCACTACCCTCCCACACACAACCTCAGCTCCACCACCCACCCACACACTTCCACACACCTCCACACACTTCCACAACCTTCCACAACCACCTCGCCATACAAACAACTCTCACACACATCCCATCCACACTCCCTGCCATTCAAACCCCCCACATCACCACCACCACACATCCCATCATCTCTGCCCCCACACATCTCCTCACTTACACCTCTACCTCTCCTCTCCCCCCTCCCCCCCCAAATCACATATATACACTAGAGATGTGAATCGGAACTGAAATCCGAACCGATTCTGGTTCCGATTCACATCTCTAATATACACACAGGGTTGAGGAGGCAGGGACAAAATGGAAAGTGCAAGGGGAGAAGAGTGCCTTCCAGCCATACATACACACTCCTCCTCCCTCCACTCGCCTCCTACACCACAGAAACACTACCTCCACACTCCTTCTGTACCCATTCCCCCACTGGCGGGCCCTGGTGAGCTAAGTGAGCAGGGGCCCAGACCATAGTACATATATTAATTTTGTTTTATTTGACTAAGCAGCAGCCAAACTTCTGAAAATTTAACTTATATCTCAATAAACATTAATTTTCAAATGATTATCTAGCAGGAATATAGATGCATGTAGGCAGCTTATTTATAATCTTATGTTTATGCCTCTGTCAAAAATGTATTTTTGAGTTGAATAATTCCCAAGGGACACACCTCCACTTGTCCCTCACCATTCCTTTCTCACTGATGTGATTTTCCCATCAGAAAGTGGAAATTTCCTTGGGGGTTTGTTAAAAATGTGCAGGAGGTACATCTGATAGTGGGTGGTTCTAGGTGAGTGGAGAAAATCAGTTGAAGGAGACCTACATTTAGTCAGAGTTAATTATCACATGCAGAAAGTTTATGGTCATAGCAACATAACTGCAATCAAATGATTATTTTACAGTTATGAAATATCTACAGTACCTGAAAGTAATCCGCTTTGAAGTGTCTGGTAAAGTGGAATATAAAATAGATACAACATATAGAATATATCTATGCATTTTTATATTTGTTTTATTGAGATATATTGTTTCCTAGAAGTGTCATCTCACTTAGGTGTAAGCTTATTGCAAAAACAGTGTTTCACCTTTTCATTCCTGTTGGTGTTGCTTCCTTTGAGCTGAAACTCTGCATCAGATGTGCACAATAGTGAAATGAGGGGACAAGCTGTTTGTTACAGTGAGGTTGTACTGAATCGAGACCTCATGCATATTTTCACTGGTAAATGTATAGGCTTGCTCCTTATCAATTGGATTATTAAAGGTTAACAATTACATTTCATTTTTTAGGGGTTTTTTTCCCTTAGTATTATTACATAATCATGTTGGCATTGCTTTCCATTATGGTTTGACTAGGAAATGGTTCTTTAATCAGTGATTACTTCTGCAGTTGAAAGACTGGAACAAGTCGATGGCCTACCTACCACAGCTACACTCCAGCAGCAGTAAGAAGGAGAAAAAAAGCCAGCCCCATCATTGCTCTCCAGGGGCACCCTCCACCATCAATGACCAGATCCTCCAGCAGGAACGAGGGTTCTGATAAGCTGCCATGCCCTCGACATGAGCAGACGCAGCCAGCCCCTTAAGGGCCGAGCTGAACACCCGTCACAGTCATAGACCAGCAGCAGCAAGAGAGAGAGAGGAGGCTGACTCCCACCAAAGCTCTCCAGAGCCCCCCACCTCCGGTGACTAGATCATTCAGGCTGCAAAGGGGGCTCTGACAGCTCTGCCACATCCCCAACATGAGCAGATGCGGCCGGCCCCATAAGTGCCAAGCCAAAGACCCACTGTGGCTACCCTTCAGCAGCAGCAATATGTAGAGAGGAGGCTGTCCAAGGGCTGAACCAAAGACCCATCACATCCACAGTCCAGCAGAAGCAAGCGAGAAAGAGGAGGCCAACCCCATCAACATTCTCCAGGGTCCCCTCCACTGCCACAACCAGATCCTCTAGGCAGGACTCCCTACACTCCTTGGTGCATCTAATATCCTGATTGCTCCAGCTCCTAATTACTTCTTGGTGGAATGGCAGACATAAATATTCTAAAACAGAAATAAATTGGCACCTACAGTTCATAAGGAAGAGGAGAAAGCCTGTCCTTGTTCCAGAGGCTCTATTATAAGAGCTACAGTGTGTTTGGGATGCCTCATTTAATGAGGCAGCGATGAGAGGGTTAGCATTCAGTAACAGTAAGGCCTGATTTAGCATCCGTATAACCCAGTCTGCATCCAACACCTCATGGACAACACTGAAGCTCGTGCCCAGGATGCACACACAGCAAAATCCATCCAACAAAAGCAGAGGTGGCCCTTGACCTGCAGTTCTATTTCTTCTTAAAGGTGCACTGTCACCTAGCAACAGTAGAAGCGTGGGACCATTCTGTGCCAGGGCAAGGAATGAGCCGGAAAAAAAAGGCGTTCTCTATCCCCTCTCTACAGGCAGATCATGCCTTCCTCCTATTGAAGACCGAGGAAATGCATATCTGTGGATGTTATCCCTGATCCTCACAGCAAATTGAACCCTCGCAGACTGAGATATGACTGTGGCACTCTGATTTTATTTTTAAAGTAGACTTTAGTAGCCATGAGTGTCTAGGCAGCAATGAGGTTTATCTCCTGCTTTATTCTCTGTCTTATTGTATATGTTTATATTAAGATGTCTATTATTTTTTTATACTTTTCTTTATATTAATTATGAATATTTTTATTGTAAACCACTTAGTAATTGGTAGGTGGTATATACATTTTATAAATAAATAAATTCATTTGAGATACTTCAAATAAACTGCCCTGATTCTGTCTCACTTTATAAAATGTATTTTAGATTAGAAAATATATATTTTTCCTATTTTCCAGAGACTACTTTTTGAGTCCATTGTTTATCTGTGTACAGTGGGATTTTTTAATTTAATTTTTTTTGAGCCCGGTATTATGCCTCTTGCTCCTTTTGAGCTTCCAGTTCAGTCAGAACCAATCTCCACTGTATTACAGAACCATGAACCTTCATTTGCAAGTATCCAAGGCTTGCCCCCATTTTTAACCCTCATCCTCTATTGTAGCCACAGCCATGGACTGCAGACATTGGCCTCTTCCATATACCTTGTACAGCATTATTTGAGAAAAGCAAAATACAGTCTTTTTAAATAAATAGTTGTTGATCCTGGTCTGGCCACAGGGTTTCACGGTAACATGATAGTCATGACTTCCTATCCCTGGGGAGGGTGAACATCTCTGTCTGATTGTTAGATGTATTATCCTTAGTAAGGGAAAGACATTTCCAGTGATTCCATTTTCTGAGGATGATGAGAAAATTATTCTGAGTTCAAAGTGTCCTTTCTTCATCTCAGTGAAGGATTATGCTACATACATTGCACCAAGAAAAGGAGCAGTACTAACTGTTGTGCCAAGGCAGGAAATAATCTAATGCAAAACGCACTTAAGGGTTCTGGGTACAAACAGTAATCTGATTGGCTTATAGCTATCTTGCTGGTGTGGCAATACTCGCTGCATGCACCAAGGAACTTGAAAATCTGTTCCTTTCCAATTTAGTGATTTCATTGTAGGGATTAAAAGAGAACCTGTAGACACAGGGATTCCAAGGGACTGCTATGGTGGATGGTGAGGCCCTTTTAGTGCACAGAGATTCACACAAGCATCTGCCTCTATGTAATGTGCTAGAACTTGTAACTTGGGAGTTCTCTTACAGCTGTGAAAGGACACCAGCTCCATTCAGCCATCGACTGCCCACGAGCAGCTCCCACACGTAGGCCTTTGTACAATGCAAAAGGCTAAATTAATCTTAGCTATTTTGGCATTTTCCGGCACCGAGCCCAGGGATACACATGAATATCTCATCGCTCATATTTCTTAAAAAGAAATAATAGGAATAAACAGAAATGTTAAAAATAGAAATAGCAGAGGGTGAAGGGCACCAGGCTAAAGAGTGGGGCTCCTTTGTGTGCTTCTGGCTTGGGATTCCATAAATAGAAGTCAAAGCAAGGCCAGAAGCTTTGGGAAGAAAATGTTTTCCTATTGCACTATTGTGTGGTTAAAAACACGGATTTTATTTGTTTATTTTTAAATAAAGGTCTGTGCTTGTTGATGGTGCTACAAGCATATGGCTGTGTGCTGTGAATGCTGATCTAGGAAGGGGCAGGATCGGTGCTTCCATTAGACGCATTAGGTAATCGCCTAGAGCGCCAAGATTTTGGGGGTGGCAAAATCCTGCCGGCATAAGGTCCAGAGGTGTTCTGTACATAGCCAATACCACCAGGGGGAGGGAGGTGAATGGTCAAACGTTTGCCTATGGCACCAAATATGCTCGCACCAGCCCTGGGAAGAGGAAGCCTTTTCATAGGCCAGGTCTCTCTGATTCTTCTCCTAGCAATTGACAGTAAGTTTTGGGACCCCAGGATATCAGTGTCCAGATGTAGAAAAAATCACCCGGCCACATGGACATCAAGATGGCCGTTCATTTCATAAACCAAGAAGTATTGAAAAGTCACGAACAATACCGTGAATCTTATTTTTTAAAAAGTTGTTGGGGGTTTACTTTTTTTTTCAGAAAAGTTGGGAAATATTAAACTTGCCAGTGATGACTTCCTTCTGCCATGATCCCATTCCCTCCCTCCTCGCTTTCTCTTTTCTAGGGTTAAGCATTCCCAGTTTTCTAGTCTGTTTGTAGGCCTGACATTTCTCACACTTACCATCATTTGTCACAGCCTCGTCTGCACTTGTTCTGATACTCTAGTTTCCCTCTTATAAGACAGACTAGTGTGCAGCTAAGAAATGATAAAGCAGGAGGGAGCAGAGAGAAAAAGACAGTATTCAGAAGAAGCTGAGACTCCAGCTAAGCTGCCACCTTGTCCGATGGAGCAAAGAACGTATGCATATTTGTCGGCACGCTGGCAGAATAAAGTATGTGTGAGCTTAATGATCCGAGAGATTAATTTTGACTATTTGCTTCCAGGAGCCAGTAAAAGCAGAGAATGGGTCAGTTGTTGTTTGCTGTCAGCTGACCTTACGGTCCATTTTGAAATCTGATTATGAAGTGTTGACAGACATACCTACAGGTCTTCATTTTACCTATGCTCTTCATCCTTTGCCTGATGCCAGGACATTTGATGGTAGAAGGAAATGAAGCAGTTGTTGATTCAGTCCCTTTTTGTATGTAGCCCCTGTCCCTGTTTGGGTCCTGGGCACACGGGGCGGACCATGGACCATGCAAGGCCCCATGACCACCACTGCTTCCCATTCATGGATAAGTGGGGGGAAAGAAACCAATTTTCAAGGCCTTTAGGGTTTTGTCTCTTTACGCAGGCTCGTCTGCACACCAATCCATTGACAGACATCACACTCCAAACTGTTGTCAAAAAAAAGTCTTTGCTGAATGACACTAGTAGCAAATCACAAAATCCAACATGTGCACTTGGAGCAGTGCACTAATACTACAGCAGAATACACAGCACAAGAAAAAGAATCCCAGTCTCTTTCCCCCTTCTCTCACAAACAGCTCAGCTCTTTGGGACAAGTACCCTCTTCCACTCTGGGCCCTCCCAATACCTGTTTGTCAGATGTATTCAGTTCCTTCAAGGTCCTTTTCGCTTCCTCTCTCTATTTTGGTGCCTCAGGATGATTTGGGCTGAATCACCCATGGCTCTGGTGAACTTTCCCGTGCAGGATGACCTTTACCCTGGCACCTCTCGGTATGCTGGTCCACAAACTCTACAAGACCACCTGCGCTCTCTTCTGGACTCTCGGACACTTCCAGCCTGGAGTTCTTCTTCTCCACTCTTACCTCTCGGGACCCTCTCAATGGGAGACAGATCCATTGGAGCCCCTTGTGGGAGAGGACTTTCAGCTACTAGGACTCCAGAACTTAGAATCCTTTTCACTCCTCTGCTCACTCCTCAATCCTTCTCCTTGCCTGCCTCCTACTTCACATGGGAGCAGAGGTTTTCATACTACTACTTTACCCCTCCCAATAGGGAGTGGTGCTCCTTCCTAACACACTGACATCAACCTGTCATCACCAACAGGCAGGGGTCCAGTGAGACCTCTGTCACACTGCAGGCACGCAGATCAGCTGAGGCTTGTAAAGGTTAGGGACATAGTTCCTAAGGCCAAAAGGGGCATCCCTTTACATGTAGAAAACAGGATGGGGCACCTCCAGTCGATGAGGGTTGCATACCAGCCACGTTTACAGGATATCCCTAATGAATATGCATGGAATAGATTTGCATACACACTGCCTCAATTGTATGCAAAGCTGGCTCATGCATATTCTTTAAGGATATCCTGAAAACCTGACCGGTGTGCCGCCCTCGAAGACTAGAGGTTTTTTTTTTACACCTTTTATGTAGCCCTTTCATGTAGTCTTCATTATAGAATGAATGGCCAAAAAACAAATTCTGACTAATGTTAAGTGAAGTTAATTTAAAAGAAATACATTAGTTTCAATTGCATCCATGCTCCATCGGGCAAACCAAACTCAAAGTGAAGCCCAGTCAGCTTGTGTTTTGAATTTGTATAACGAAATCAATGAATTTTTTTTAGGCTAGTTCTGCATCTCTGTGTTCTACAGCTCTGGTGATGCAAATTTAACTAGGCTTGCATCTGGGGCAAACAGGGATTGATTGCAACATAGCAGTGACGCCCTGTGGCAGTAAGAAGACAACCGTGGTGATGCAGGGAGCTTTGCTAGTGTGAGGCGTCCTTGACTGCAGTAAGCACGCATGGTCACAAGGTGGCACATGGCAGCAGTAGGAATGTAGAGTTTTGTCCATAGTTTTTGAGAGTGAATTGGCAAATCATTCTTAATGATTATGATCGCCTCTGTTCTACCACACATGCTGATAAGAAAGAACCTCCAAGAAGTTCCACTCAGAACTAAAGGAGCTTACACTCTGGATTGCACGAATGCATGTTTGTGGTCTGCATATATGCATGGAAAAAAAATGTCAATCTTCATGTTCTTCCTGAAATATCCCCAAAATATGATGTGGATAAGACACCAAACACAAAAGCTACTAGGAGCACAAACACAAATTTCATAAGCCTAAAATGAAACAGTGGGAAAACGCAAGGCAAATCTTTCTCATCGGCATGTTCAAATATGTAAAAGCCCTAAAAAGGAAATGCAGATAAATGAAGCATTAGACACACATCCTAAGAACATGCCATACTGGGTCAGACCAAGGGTCCATCAAGCCCAGCATTCTGTTTCGAACAGTGGCCAATCCAGGCTATAAGAATCTGGCAAGTACCCAAAACCTAAGTCTATCCCATGTTACTGATGCTAGTAATAGCAGTGGCTATTTTCTAAGTCAGCTTAATTAATAGCAGGTAATGGGCTTCTCCTCCAAGAACTTATCCAAACCTTTTTTAAACCCATCTGCACTAACTGCACTAACCACATCCCCTGGCAACAAATTCCAGGGTTTAATTGTGCATTGAGTGAAAAAGAACTTTCTCCGATTAGTTTTAAATGTGCCCCATGCTAACTTCATGGAGTGCCCCCTAGTCTTTCTACTATCCGAAAGAGTAAATAACTGATTCACATTCAACCGTTCTAGACCTCTCATGATTTTAAACACCTCTATCACATCCCCCCTCAGCCATCTCTTCTTCAAGCTGAACAGCCCTACCCTCTTTAGTCTTTTGTCATAGGGGAACTGTTCCATCCCCTTTATCATTTTGGTCACCCTACTCTGTACCTTCTCCATCGTAACTATATCTTTTTTGTGATGTGGCGACCAGAATTGTACACAGTATTCAAGGTGCAGTCTCACCATGGAGTGATACAGAGGCAGTATAACATTTTCCGTTTTATTAACCATTCCCTTTCTAATAATTCCTAACATTCTGTTTGCTTTTTTGACTGCCACAGCATACTGAACAGATGATTTCAATGTATTATCCACTATGACGCCTAGATCTCTTTCTTAGGTGGTAGCACCTAATATGCAACCTAACATTGTGTGACTATAGCATGGGTTATTTTTCCCTATATACATCACCTTGCACTTATCCACATTAAATTTCATCTGCCATTTGGATGTCCAATTTTCCAGTCTCACAAGGTCCTCCTGCAATTTATCACAATCTGCTTATGATTTAACTACTCTGAATAATTTTGTATCATCTGCAAATTTGATTACCTCACTCGTCATATTTCTTTCCAGATCATTTATAAATATATTGAAAAGCACGGGTCCCAGTACAGATCCCTGAGTACTACACTGCCCACCCCCTCCACTGAGAAAATTGTCCATTTAATCCTACTCTCTGTTTCCAGTCTTTTAACCATTTTGTAATCCACGAAAGGACATTGCCACCTATCCCATGACTTTTTACTTTTCCTAGAAGCCTCTCATTGAGGAACTTTGTCAAACGCCTTCTGACAATCCAAATAACTACATCTACCGGTTCACCTTTATCTACATGTTTATTAACCCCTTCAAAAAAGTGAAGCAGATTTGTGAGGCAAGACATGCCTTGGATAAAGCCATGCTGACTTTGTTCCATTAAATCATGTCTTTCTCTATGATCTGCGATTTTGATCTTTAGAACACTTTCTACTATGTTTCATGGCACTGAAGTCAGGCTAACTGGTCTGTAGTTTCCCGGATTACCCCTGGAGCCCTTTTTAAATATTGGGGTTATATTAGCCACCCTCCAGTCTTCAGGTACAATGAATTATTTTAATGATAGGTTACAAATTTTTACTAATAGATCTGAAATTTCATTTTTTAGTTCCTTCAGAACCCTGGGGTGTAAGCCATCCGGTCCAGGTGATTTACTACTCTTCGGTTTGTCAGTCAGGCCTAACAAACCTTCTAGGTTCACCGTGATTTGTTTCAGTCCATCTGAATCATTACCCTTGAAAACCTTCTCTGGAGTGGGTATCTCCCCATCATTCTCTTCAGTAAACACCGAAGCAAAGAAATCATTTAATCTTTCCACAGTGACCTTATCTTCTCTAAGTGCCCCTTTATCACCTCGATCATCTAATGGTCCAACTGTCTCCCTCGCATGATAAGTCAGCATGGCTTTACCCAAGGCAAGTCTTGCCTCACAAATCTGCTTCACTTTTTTGAAGGAGTTAATAAACATGTGGATAAAGGTGAACCGGTAGATGTAGTATACTTGGATTTTCAGAAGGCGTTTGACAAAGTTCCTCATGAGAGGCTTCTAGGAAAAGTAAAAAGTCATGGGATAGGTGGCGATGTCTTTTCATGGATTGCAAACTGGCTAAAAGACAGGAAACAGAGAGTAGGATTAAATGGACAATTTTCTCAGTGGAAGGGAGTGGGCAGTGGAGTGCCTCAGGGATCTGTATTGGGACCCTTACTTTTCAATATATTTATAAATGATCTGGAAAGAAATACGACGAATGAGATAATCAAATTTGCAGATGATACAAAATTGTTCAGAGTAGTTAAATCACAAGCAGATTGTGATAAATTGTAGGAAGACCTTGTGAGACTGGAAAATTGGGCATCAAAATGGCAGATGAAATTTAATGTGGCTAAGTGGAAGGTGATGCATATAGGGAAAAATAACCCATGCTATAGTTACACAATGTTAGGTTCCATATTAGGTGCTACAACCCAAGAAAGAGATCTAGGCATTATAGTGGATAGCACATTGAAATCGTCGGTTCAGTGTGCTGCGGCAGTCAAAAAAGCGAACAGAATGTTGGGAATTATTAGAAAGGGAATGGTGAATAAAACAGAAAATGTCATAATGCCTCTGTATCGCTGCAAGGTGAGACCGCACCTTGAATACTGTGTACAGTTCTGGTCGCCGCATCTCAAAAAAGATATAATTGCGATGGAGAAGGTACAGAGAAGTGCTACCAAAATGATAAGGGGATGGAACAGCTCCCCTATGAGGAAAGACTAAACAGGTTAGGACTTTTCAGCTTGGAGAAGAGACGGCTGAGGGGGGATATGATAAAGGTGTTTAAAATCATGAGAGGTCTAGAATGGGTAGATGTGAATCGGTTATTTACTCTTTCAGATAATAGAAAGACTAGGGGGCACTCTATGAAGTTAGCATGTGGCGCATTTAAAACTAATCGGAGAAAGTTCTTTTTTACTCAATGCACAATTAAATTCTGGAATTTGTTGCCAGAGGATGTGGTTAGTGCAGTTAGTATAGCTGTGTTTAAAAAAGGATTGGATAAGTTCTTGGAGGAGAAGTCCATTACCTGCTATTAATTAAGTTGACTTAGAAAATAGCCACTGCTATTACTAGCAACGGTAACATGGAATAGACTTAGTTTTTGGGTACTTGCCAGGTTCTTATGGCCTAGATTGGCCACTGTTAGAAACAGGATGCTGGGCTTGATGGACCCTTGGTCTGACCCAGTATGGCATATCCTTATGTTCTTATGCCTCTGGGGACCTGCGCGTGGAACAGGGAGCATTTCGGAGAGAATGCTACCCTGGAGGTTCTGGATTTCAGTTTTCTACCTAAGAGCCTAAATTTGGCTTCCAGATTCTCCCTCCCACATTTTCCTATGTCGTTGGAGCCTACATGGAGCATAAATAATATACCCCAATAGTTTACTTCTCCCCAATACTTTTAAAAAAAATTTCCCAAGCAAAACTTACTGATTCCTTTCAGCCACCAGCAAGGTGATCCTCTCCTCTCAGTGCTCCCACTTTTTATTTTTTGTCTTACATCCTTTCTGGCATGCAAATGTAAACTAATAAATGTTTAATATTCTTAGGGGTGTATGCTGCTGCTTGCCTTTTCAACTGTTCCAGTAACTGGATCAACCCTTAGTCTTCCGAGAGCCTTCTCTTTGTGCTCTGTCATTCAAAATCTGTTTCAAAATTGTCTGTCTTGTTCTTAGCGACTTTTATTTCTATGCGTTTCACCATCAAATAAGCAACTAGAGATGTTACCTAGCTCATCTTGCAGCAATAAGTTATGATATAATTGTGCCTTGTGTCTGTCCTATTTGCTGCCGAATGTGTTGTGGGAGACTTTCCTTGCTCTCCTTGCTGTTTGACCTGTTCTCTTGCCACACAATGTGCACACATTGATCAGTAGCTGTATGGTACTGTGCCAGTGGGAAAGTGTTCAGCCAGCCTCTTTTGCCCAACAGTTCAACTAACTATCCCTAAGCTGTAAGGCCTGGGTTTTCTTTCTCACTGATTTTTTTCTGTATTTGGACCACAAGTGATAACTGCTATTCAGGAGAGGAAGTGGGCTTTAACAGAAAAGCATGAGTTAAAATTCCACTGTACCATGGAATTTCTTGATGATCTTGAAAAAATAAAGATGAACAAACAAGCTGTAGGTGAGACCTTTTTATCGGACTAAATATGTTTGTGACTAGCTCTTGAGAGATGAGCTCCCTTCAATAGCCCAATACCAAAAGGAGCTCATTTAATCATTCTGCACTGATCAAACGAAGAGAACCCAACTCTCAAAGGCTAATCACAAATATATTAAGATAGTCCAGTAAAAAGATTTCACCTATAGCTTTCTTTGTACATAGAAATATGACGGCAGAAAAAGACCATACGGTCTCTCTATTCTGCTCATCCACACGACCGATTAGTTCTGCAATCCCTACCACTCCCTGAGATCCTCTGTGTTTGCCCATTCATTCTTTCTTGTTCTGTGTTTGTCCCATTCTTGTTCTGTCCCATTCTTGTTCTGTGTTTGTCCCATTCTATGTTTGTACCATTCTTGTTCTGTGTTTGTCCCATTCATTCTTTCTTGAATTCAGATACTCGCCTTGTTTCCATCCATACATCCACCAACCTTTCTGTAAAGAAATTTTTCCTTAGATTACTCCTACTTACTCTCATCCCATAACCTCTTTTCTGTTTAAAGAAGCATGCCTCCTGTTTATTGATACCTTGGAGGTATTTAAATGTCTCTATCATATCTCCTCTTTTCTGCTGACCGTTTCTTTCCCTATGGACCTAAGCTTCATGCCTGCTTTTGCTGACGTCTTATTCACCTATTTGGCCATCTTGAGATTATCTAATATGATCACCCTCAGATCTTGCTCTTGTTCTATCTATAGAAACATATCTGTACTTCTGTACTATAATGCTACCTTTATCTTTTGCAGCCCAAATGCATGATTCTGCATTTTTTAGCATTAAATCTTAGCTGCCAGACTTTAGATCATTCTCCGAGGACAAGCAGGATGGTAGTCCTCACACATGGGCAACATCATCAGATGGAGCCTAGCACAGAACTTTGATCTCCAAGAATCTACAACTTTCAAATATGCCCTACTGAGCATGCGCAGCTGTGAGAGGGCTAACATCCTGCTGTCCTCTGAGAACACCTGTTACAGGTAAGCAGCTCTGCAAGGATCCACTGGTCCGAGGTTACACTGGGCCAACAGGTTTGCATAAACTACCCCTGACTGGGAGGTCCTTCACCATGCGTACGATGATCTTGACTATATTTTCTTCAACCCAATCAAAACCCCATCCCAAGAGTTGACTGAGATGCCAGCTGGGACTTCGGGGCCCTCTGGAGCTCTGGTCGATCAGGTATGCACTGTAGGCTTTCAGAGATTCTGTCCAGCAAAATTATGTTGATCCAGACTAACAACCAGGTGGTGATATACTACATCAACAAGCAAAGAGGTATGGGACCTCCTATGTCAAGAAGCAGTTCATATGTGGTCATGGCCCTCTTCTGCGGAATGGTGCTCAGGGCCAGATGTTTTGCCAGTACAGAGAATGGGATAGCCAATAGGCTGAGTCAATTCTTCAGACCTCATGATTGGTCTTTGGATCAGGGTTAGTGAATTGAATAGGCTGGCCATCATAGTTGGTGATTCAATTATTAGAAATGTAGATAGCAGGGTGGCTGGTGGACGTGAGGACCGCCTAGTAACTTGTCTGCCTGGTGCAAAGGTGGCAGACCTCACACGTCACCTAGATAGGATTATAGACTGTGCTAGGGAGGAGCCGGCTGTCATGGTATATGTGGGCACCAACGACATAGGAAAATGTGGGAGAGAGGTTCTGGAAGCCAAATTTAGGATTTTAGGTAGGAAGCTGAAATATAGAACCTCCAGGGTGGCATTCTCTGAAATGCTTCCTGTTCCATGTGCAGGTCCCCAGAGGCAGGCAGAGCTCCAGAGTTTCAATGCATGGATGAGACAATGGTGCAGAGAAGAGGGATTCAGTTTTGTAATGAACTGAGGAAACATTTGGGGAAGGGGGAGACTTTTTTGAAAAGGGAAACTTTGATAAAATGAAGAAAATAGAAAAAAACTGAAAGGTGCAGCTTCAAAGGTTAAAAGTGTTCAACAGGCATGGACATTGTTTAAAAATACAATCCTAGAGGCGCAGTCCATATGTATTCTACACATTAAGAAAGGTGGAAGGAAGGCAAAATGATTACCGTCATGGTTAAAATGTGAGGTGAAAGAGGCTATTTTTAGCCAAAAAAAAATCCTTCAAAAATTGGAAGAAGGATCCATCTGAAGAAAATAGGATAAAACATAAGCATTGTCAAGTTAAATGTAAAGCATTGATAAGACAGGCGAAGAGAGAATTTGAAAAGAAGTTGTCCATAAGAGGCAAAAACTCATAATAAAACCTTTTTAAATTATATCTGAAGCAAGAAACCTGTGAGGGAGTCGGTTGGACCATTAGATGACAGAGGGGTTAAAGGGGCTCTTAGGGAAGATAAGGCCAATGCAGAAAGACTAAATTAATTCTTTGATTCCGTGTTTACAAATGAGGATGTTGGGGAAATACCAGTTCTGGAGATGGTTTTCAGGGGTGATGAGTCAGATGAACTGAACAAAATCACTGTGAACCTGGAAGATATAGTAGGCCAGATTGACAAACTAAAGAGTAGCAAATCACCTGGACTGGAAGGGTATGCATCCTAGGCTACTGAAGGAACTAAAAAATGAAATTTCTGATCTATTAGTTAAAATTTGTAACCTATCATTAAAATCATCCATTGTACCTGAAGACTGGAGGGTGGCCGATGTAACCCCAATATTTAAAAAGGGCACCAGTGGTGATCCAGGTAACTATAGACCAGTGAGCCTGACTTCAGTGCCGGGACAAATAGTAGAAACTATTCTCAAGATCAAAATCGTAGAGCATATAGAAAGACATGGTTTAATGGAACACAGTCAACATGGGTTTACCCAAGGGAAGTCTTGCTAACAAATCTGCTTCATTTTTTTGAAGGGGTTAATAAACATGTGGATAAAGGTGAACCAGTAGATGTAGTGTATTTGGATTTTCAGAAGGCGTTAGACAAAGTCCCTCATGAGAGGCTTCTAAGAAAACTAAAAAGTCATGGGATAGGAAGCGATGTCCTTTCGTGGATTACAAACTGGTTAAAAGACAGGAACCAGAGAGTAGGATTAAATGGTCAATTTTCTCAGTGGAAAAGGGTAAACAGTGGAGTGCCTCAGAGATCTGTACTTGGACTGGTGCTTTTCAATATATATATATATAAATGATCTGGAAAGGAATGCGACGAGTGAGGTTATCAAATTTGCGGATGATACAAAATTATTCAGAGTAGTTAAATCACAAGCAGATTGTGATACATTACATGAGGACCTTGCAAGACTGGAAGATTGGGCATCCAAATGGCAGATGAAATTTAATATGGACAAGTGCAAGGTGTTGCATATAGGGAAAAATAACCCTTGCTGTGGTTACACGATGTTAGGTTCCATATTAGGAGCTACCACCCAGGAAAAACATCTAGGCATCATAGTGGATAATACTTTAAAATCGTCGACTCAGTGTGCTGCATCAGTCAAAAAAGCAAACAGAATATTAGGAATTATTAGGAAGGGAATGGTTAATAAAACGGAAAATGTCATAATGCCTCTATATCGCTCCATGGTGAAACCGCATCTTGAATTCTGTGTACAATTCTGGTTGCAGCATCTCAAAAACAATATAGTTGCGATGGAGAAGGTACAGAGAAGGGCAACCAAAATGATAAAGGGGCTGGAACAGCCTCCCCTATGAGGAAAGGCTGAAGAGGTTAGGGCTGTTCAGCTTGGAGAAGAGACGGCTGAGGGGGGATATGATAGAGGTCTTTAAGATCATGAGAGGTCTTGATCGAGTAGATGTGAATCGGTTATTCACACTTTCAAATAATAGGACTAGGGGGCATTCCATGATATTTGCAAGTAGCACATTTAAGACTAATTGGAGAAAATTCTTTTTCACTCAACGCACAATAAAGCTCTGGAATTTGTTGCCAGAGAATGTGGTTAGTGCAGTTAGTGTAGCTGGGTTCAAAAAAGGTTTGGATAAGTTCTTGGAAGAGAAGTCCATTAACTGCTATTAATCAAGTTTACATAGGGGCGGATTTTAAGAGCCCTGCTCGCCTAAATCCGCCCAAATCCGGGCGGATTTAGGGGAGCAGGGCCCTGCGCGCCGGTAAGCCTATTTTACATAGGCCTACCGGCGCGCGCAGAGCCCCGGGACTCGCGTAAGTCCCGGGGTTTTCGGAGGGGGGCGTGTCGGGGGCGGGACCGAGCGCAGCGCCGTTTTGGGGGCGTGTCGGGAGCGTTTCGGGGGCGGGTCCCGGGGCGTGGTTACGGCCCGGGGCGGTCCGGGGGCGTGGCCGCGCCCTCCGGACCCGCCCCCAGGTTGCGTCCCGGCGCGCGGGGATTTACGCCTCCCAGAGGGAGGCATAAATCCCCCGACAAAGGTAAGGATGGGGTTTAGACAGGGCCGGGCGGGTGGGTTAGGTAGGGGAACGGAGGGGAAGGTGAGGGGAGGGCAAAAGAAAGTTCCCTCCGAGGCCGCTCCGATTTCGGAGCGGCCTCGGAGGGAATGGAGGTAGGCTGCGCGGCTCGGCACGCGCCGGCTATACAGAATCCATAGCCTTGCGCGCGCCGATCCCGGATTTTAGCGGATACGTGCGGCTCCGTGCGTATCTACTAAAATCCCGCGTACTTTTGCTGGCGCCTGATGCGCCAGCAAAAGTACGCCTATTCGCGCGGTCTGAAAATCTACCCCTTAGGGAATAGCCACTGCTATTAATTGCATCAGTAGCATGGGATCTTCTTAGTGTTTGGGTAATTGCCAGGTTCTTGTGGCCTGGTTTGGTCTCTGTTGGAAACAGGATGCTGGGCTTGATGGACCCTTGGTCTGACCCAGCATGGCGATTTCTTATGTTCTTATGTTCTTAATATTCTGCTTCTGGGGAAGCCCAAACATGGATCTGTTTGCAGCTTCTTGGAACAGGAAGGTTCCTCAGTTCTGCTGCATATTTAGGACACACAGCAAGCTAGCCTCAGATGCTTTTGCTTCTATTGGGGTGAGAGTCTCCTGTTTGCATATCTTCCAGCTCTGTTGGTGGCTCCGGGAGGACAAAGGGAGTCTGATTCTCATAGCCCCACATTGGCCAAGACAAATCTGGTTCCATTCCTTCGGGAGTTGTCCATCTGGAAATTGATCATACTGGGGACTTCCCTAGATCTCATCACCCAGGATTGGGGCAGGTTGCACCATCCCAACCTTCAGACCCTGTCGCTCACAGCCAGGATGTTGAGAAGTTGATCTTGCAGCCTCTCAATCTCTTGGGTGATGTGTCTTGAGTTCTCATAGCTTCCAGAAAGCCTTCAACCAGAAAGTTCTGTGGACTAAAGCAGAAGAGGTTTTCCATGTGGTGTGAGCAAAAGGCCCCATATCCTTTCTCCTGCTCAACACCAAAACGTCTTGATCACCTTCTATATCTCTCCAAAGCTGGCCTCAAGACCAACTCCATTAGGGTTCATTTAAGTGTAACTGGCGCATATTATCATGGTGTAGAGGGTAAACCCATCTCTGTACAGCCTATAGTTGTATATTTCATGCAAGGTCTGCTTCAATTGAAGCCTCCCCTAAGGTCTCCTGCTGTTTCCTGGGACCTCAGTGTGGTTTTAGCTTAGCTGATGAAAGCTCCTTACGAGCCACTGCGCTTCTGTAACCTAAAGTACCTGACCTGGAAGATAATATTTTTGGTGGCGGTCACTTCAGCGCAGAGTCAGTGAGCTCCAGGCCTTAGTGACCTATCCACTCACAACATTTTTTCATGAACTCTAAGTTTCTGTGTAAGATGGTGTCACGCTTCCATCTTAGTCTATCATCCTGCCAACATTCTTTCCCAGGCTTCATTCACACCAAGGCAAACAAGCCCTGCACAGTTTGGACTGCAAGAGAGCCTTGGCCTTTTGTCTGGAGCGGACAGAAACCTATAGACAGTTTACCTAGCTTTTTGTTTCTTTTGATCAGAACATTGAGTATAGACGTTGTCAAGCAGGATTTTTCCAATTGTCTAGCAGATTGCATCTCCTATTATGCCCAGGCAGGATTTCATCTTGGGGTCATGTCAAGGCTCACTCTGTTCAACCAGTGGCAGCATCAATGGCCCACTTGTGAGCAGTACCCATGGAGGAGATCTGCAGAGCTGTGGCGTGGAGTTCCATCCACTTTTTCACATCTCATTACTGTTTGGATAGGGATGGCCAATGCAACAGCAGGTTTGGCCAATCTGTTCTTCAGAACTTGTTTGGGATTTAGAACCCAACTCCGTTCCCACCTAGAGCCCATTCTTTCTGTTCAGGCTGCCCCCTCTTATTACCAACAAGGGCCCATTGGCACCTGTTTTCCTGGCCCCCCTTTTTAGTTTTGGGGGGGGCCTCCTGTAGTTGGGATTCACCCATATGTGAGGACTGCCATCCTGCTAGTCCTTAGCGAAAGCAGAGTAACAGGTGTTCTCCGAAGACAGCAGGATGTCAGTCTTCACGAGCCCCACCTGCCTCCCTGTGGAGTTGGGTCTCCATTTTATGCGTTTATTCTTTATTATTTTTTCTTTAAATTGATATTATAAGTCTGCATTACCCCACGTGGCCACGTGGTATAATGCATGCTCAGAGAGTTCTAGAAACTTTGACATAAATTTTCTGTGCTGGGCTCCATCGGACGATTTCACCCATGTGTGAGGACTGATATCCTGCTGTCCTCTGAGAACACCTTTTACTAGTAAACAACTCTGTTTTATCCAGTGTAATTAGCAATTAATAGTAATGTTTTCTTCTCCTTTCAGAAGTGACCTATTGTTTGGGCACCAAAACTGGAAGTCAAAATGTAAATTTCAGGACTGGCTAAATGTATATTTGTTAAGTAATGCCAGTGAAGAATAGTGAGATCATATTTAGATTAAAAGTGCTTCCTAATTATCATTAAAATCATTTGTTTGTGTGTATATATCGTGAAAGAGGGACATACACTAATATGTCTCTCTCTCTTATGAAACTATTCACACCATGGGCATGTTTTGACTTATGCTGCAGAGAGAAAATTATTGAAATTTTAGCTCCTGTTTGAAAAACAAAATCACAGGCATTCATTACTAAGTTGTGCAGCAGTACTGAAGGCTCTAATGTTATTGATCTGAAGTCTGTGAGGTTCTAGTAATGACTTGATTTCTTGCTGAGAAATTTTCTGTCCCAGTTTTTCTGGGAACATTGCTTCTGTTCAAACTGTGCCGCCTTTGAATTTACCATATCAACAATGCAAGCTGAGTAGTCCTTAAGTGGCATCTTATAAAGAAATCCTACATTGACTTTTTAGGCCTGGGATTTCTTCTCTCTCCCCCACCCGATCCTGGCTATATATTATCTTATCTCTTTGTTACATTTTCATTTCTGCTGGAGAAGTTGCTTTTAGGGCCAGATGTACTGAACATTTTTCACATAGTGACAAAATGGGACAAAACCTTTAGTACACAGTCCCTTGGTATCTAGTGCACTAGAACACAATAAAGGCAGTGGGGATTGTCCTATGGATTTTTTTCTGTATTTTATTTCCTCTCCCAACTTACTTTAGTCCAGTCGTTGCGGCAGTAGTCCTCGGCCAGGCAGACTCACTCTGGAACTCTGCAGTGATGGGTTCTACATTCAACTACTAGTTGTCGCTGTTGCATGATGTCTGGGACTCCCCTACCTCCTAGGGGCTGTGAACAACAAAAACGTTTTTTGTGCTGTGTTATTCTTGAAATACCTTTCAGTTTAGAAGGGTTCCATTGTTGTAAAAGGAAAGTCACTTACAAAATATCATGTAGCCATTCTAAATAGTATTGATACTTTCTGGGCAGTCATATATAAGCTATGTTATAACTTGGGATAAAACAGTGAAAGTGTTCAAAACACTTTCACTGTTTTATCCCAAGTTATGTTTATCCAGGTTTCTCCACCTTGTTCAATGTAAGACAAGACTATGTCATTGTTGTCGTTTGCTGGTTGTAATGTAAACTGAAGTGATAATTAATTCTGTTAATTGAACCTCGGTATATAAAAGTTATAAATAAATAAATAAATATGTTTGACCTTCACTGAAACACCCATATAGGATATACTTACTGATCACTCTATGTGACATTGATCATCTCAATTCTTTTTTCTTTTTAATTTATATTCTGTCTTTCATGACTGGTGAGCTACTTCAAAGTGAGCTCTATACAGGTATAGTAGGTATTTCCCAAACCCCAGGACTTACAAGTTAAAGGGGGGGGGGGGTCGTTTACTATGCCACAGTATATTTCTGTGGAGGAGGAAAATACTAGGGGTCTTCCCCATAGTGTTTTTCTGCAGCCTCTGTTATTTTTTCCGTCCATGGAAAAATATTATGAGAAAAAAATCTCACTGAGAAACTGAAGAAAAATTGCACAATGATGGCCCTCTAAACCCAGGGACACCATCTTCTCAAAGGGCCAGGCGTGGCCCAAGCACCCGCTCTCCCACCATGACAAAGCCCCCCTGGGGTCTGGCGCAACCTCCACCCACCCTCCCACTGCCTCTAGAAGTGGCCCAGCTGGTAAAAAGTTTAAAAAAAAAAAAAGAAAATTTTGAAGTTGCGGGGCAAAGCCCTATCCCCATCTCCTACCCAAACCCTTCCCTTTTCACAATCAGTAAAGCCCCCCAATCAATACCCCCTCCACCTCTCCTCAGTAAGAGGTGGCCACCTCCAACCTCTGACTCTCCCTAGCCCAACCCCCCCCCAGTCATACCTGGTAGTCTGGTGGGGCTGGAGTGCCCCCCTAAACAGCAGGCCAGCCACTGCCATTTTTCAAAATAATGCTGGCCATCCTTTGCCCCATCACATGATAAGAGCAAAAGCAGGGTGACAGCATTTTGAAAAATAGTAGCAGCCGACCCGGAACCTAGGAAGCTGCTCCGGCCCCTCTACCAGGGACCTAATAGGCACCAGGGAGCCACTAGACTACCAGATATGGTTGGGGGAAATGGGCTATAGAGTTTGGGGGTTGACGGGTTGAGGGGGCTGCCTTCTACTGGAGGCTGAGGGGGCCTTTGAATGGGGGGGTCTTGAATCAGTGAGGTTGACCTACTGTGAAAAGAGAGGGGTTTGGGTAGGGGGCAGGGCATTACCACATGACTTGGAAATTTCTTTCTTTCTTTTTTTTACATCTTTAATGGCTGGGTCGCCTCTAGAGGTGGCGGAGATCTTGCTAGACCCTCTGAGTGGCTTTGACATGATGGGAGTGGGGGTGCTTCATTTCCGCTGCAGGCCCTGGAAATATCAGGATGCACATTAATGTCCTGATGCCACCGGGAACAGCTAGCTACAATTCATGAGTTACAGCTAACCTTTCAGAAAATAATACGGCTTGCTTTGTTGAGGCAAGCAATGTTATTTTATTTACATAAAATTAGGTATGAATAAGTTGCTTTGCATGCATTTGCAAAGTTTATGCATGCAAAGGAGTTCATTTAAATATGTGCGGTTTTTCAGGAAAAAAGATCCCGAAATATTGCCACGTGCGTTAAACGCTTATCGCAGCTTGGTAAAAATACCCCTAAGTTTGTACCTGAGGCAATGGAGGATGAAGTGACTTGCCCAAGGTGTCTCAAGGAGTGGCAGTGGGATTTGAACCCTTGATTCCCTGGTTTGCAACCTGCTGCTCTAACCACCAGGCTCCTCTTCCACATGATCTGACTTTGGCATTTTCTGGCAACACTTAACATGAGCCGGATCTCTTGCCACATCAGTTTTTTGACTACTGTGCTGACTGTAAGGTATATTCCTGTCTTCTCCGGCCCTTCGGGAAGGTGTCCTTCTGCCTTCCCTTCTGCCCCATCGTGGATTACTGCCGTACTTTCTTGCTCTCATGTTATCTTCATGGGATTATAAAGTCGAGGACTGGTAGAACTGTGTCCTTAAAGCCTGTCGAATGGAAGAAATCTGCACTTGACTGCCAGAAAAGCTCTGCAGAGAAGCACAAGGCTTGGACTTAGATGATGCATCAGCACTACTGTTGGGTACTTGTGCTTCTTAGGGTAACAACGCAAAATGCAGAAGGATCACTTTTACAGGGGTTATATTGTTTGGATTGAAAATTGTTACCAGCTGTGGAAAGGGGATTGACATTGTCCTTGACAACTTTACGGTGGATATTGTAATAACTGTAATAATAATAGCTCTTTACAAACTGACTTTAGAATTTATCAGCCAAGGTTTCAAAATGCATTTATTTGCTGCAGTAAGCTTTCTTTTTTGTTTTCAATTCAGATTCAGTATGTCCACCTGCAATTAACATTGTACGTTACGAAATAAATGCACTTTTCTTGCCGCCTACATTTTCTGCCAGCTCTTGGAACCATAGTTCCGCCAGCTCATGTACTGAATGCAAATCAGTGCGTCTCGGTGTGTGCTGAATGTACTTCTCTCTCTCCCCCCTTTTAGAGTCTGCTTCGCGTTGTGTACATTAGTCCCCTTACTTCCCCATGTCCCCAGAACTCTGATTCAGAAAGTCCAGTGCATGTGCAGATGCTGGAGCAGTGCAGAGCAGTCCAGATGGACACCTGCCAACTGTTTGACCGTGCTTGTGAGGGAAGTTATGCAAGGAAAGTGGGAGAGGGAGACGACATTCGTAAAAGCCACATTCTGGAAGGAGGTAAAAAGTGGATCAAAGGTGCATTTGAAAGCACTTTTCCTTCTTAAAGTAGGAAAGTTAGTCTTCTACAAATCCAGGGGGAAAGAATTTGTGGTAATTTTGTAAAGCAGTGACGTGGGGAGGGTCTAGTTCATGATCTTTAAGTCTGGCTCTTGCCACTAGCAGCCACTTACTGTTTCTTTTTTGTTTTTCTTCGAACTTTCCCATTGTCTCTGCTGGGGTGGGTGATGAGATTGATGAGAAGGGGCAAAATGATTGATCCCCGATGCATCGCACAATGATTCTCCGTAAACTCATCAAAGAATTTCTGTAGAGTCTGCCTGCCCTGTCCTACTGGCAGGATCATTGCAAAATTGTAGCCTATCGGGGGCGATGAAAAGCTTAAGTTCAGTGGCATCAGGTCTTCCTTTCAACAATTCTTTGACTGGACTTGTAATGGAATCGGCTTGTGGTTCACTTTGTATGTTTTGATATTCTGGAGCTTAAGCTAAACTCTCCAGCTGTGAAATCTGCACATGAACCTTTGTAGGGCCCCCATTCTGTTTATTCTGCAGTCTCAGTTCTGTGGCAGGAAGTGGTGCCCCAGGATTGTAGACTGGGAAGCAACGCCCTTGCTATAATAAACCACCTCCACAGGCTGGAAAT
Source organism: Rhinatrema bivittatum (assembly GCF_901001135.1). NCBI lineage: Eukaryota > Metazoa > Chordata > Amphibia > Gymnophiona > Rhinatrematidae > Rhinatrema > Rhinatrema bivittatum. Next base: position 227,587,956 of record NC_042618.1, read on the forward strand.
TGAAGGAGAGCTGACACCCATCCCCTACCAGTCCTGACCATGGAGTTGGCAGCAGCATTTGCTGTACATATCTTCATCACAGCTTCTCTTCTCTCAGAAAACTTACACTGCTCCCCCTCTCTCGGCAGCAAGTTTCATATCACACTTTGGGGGTTCCACCTGCACGTTTTAGAGGAAAACTGTCAGTAAAACAATTTCCAGATTACTGAAAGCCAGTGTTGACTTCTCCATGGTGGAATGCACTACTGAGTTTTCACAGCAGCAATGAGTCAAAGACCGCAAACAACATTCCAAGGCAAAGATGCAGGCCCATGGACTTCCTCCTCCCTTCCTGTCTTCACTCTCCACCAGTGCCATTGACCATTGCAGGGCGACACAACTGTGGCTTCTCTTCACATGGGCCTTTCCCATGGCCCTACTTTCTATGCCTCATTGCTAATGGTAGCAGTTCATTAGTCTGTTTGCTCATGTAGATGAGAAAGAAGGGGAATTCATTGGAATTCTTCCGTCACGTCCTGTGCTGAAAGTAAAGGAATAGTTTGTGATAGATTCGTGAACATGCTGGTTAGCGAAAGAATTCTTGCAACAATATGGCTATCCACATATGGTTCTATCCTCTTTATTTCCAAGTTTTAACTCCTCTACTAACCTTCCCTTTGGTGTTGCCTATCTAGTTATCATCACCTCAGCTGCAGCTCTCCAGCACCTCATCAGCCAAAATTCATGCCTATTCTTGTCATCATCTTTGTTTTTGTTTTGTTTTGGTTTTTTTAGGACTTTTAAGTGGGCAAACTTCACCCACCAGCACAAAACTGGAAAAACTGGACTCCCAGCAAGTGCTGCAACTGTGCCTTCGATACCAGGATCACCTGCACCAGTGTGCGGAGGCTGTAGCCTTTGATCAGAATGCCTTGGTGAAACGCATCAGAGAGGTGGGTGTTTGCCTTTTTGGGAAAGGATGGCAGAATCAATCAAAAGATTATGGTATAGATGCTGGATGGCAGGATCTAGTAACAAATGGGCAAGGACGTTTTAGTTGTAGTGATTAGCGATGGGTGAACTTGGGCCACTTGTTGAGCCAGCCCGAGGCCACTGCAGGCTGAAAGGACTGCAATTTTGGTTTTTGTTTTTAATCTGCTAAGTACTTTAGGACAAGGGAGTTATAAAATCCACCTAAGACATCAAGAAATTTCTAGATGTCTGGGACTCAGATTTTATAAATTCAGAAATCTGTCGCATTGGCAACATCATTTACAGCATTCTGAGTAATGAAAATAAAGCTGCGTCATTCTTTTTGCTGTTAATAAATCTGATTTAGTCCAAATATTTAATCGAGAGAGTAGAAGGAACAGATTAGTTTCTAATAAAATACAGGTGTCTTAGGCTCAATGCTTAGTGGTTGTGCAGTTTAGTGACATAACCATGGAATATGATTTAACAAAATGGCTTTTCAATATGTGAAAGTGCTGCATAAATCTTGACAAAATGGAAAATGAATTGAACAGTGATGGCCTCAGTGATACACAAGATGAAGCCTTTCAGGATAAAGCCTGTTGAAATAGAACTTTCTTTTGGTATTGGACCTGCGCTACATTAAGTGTACAAATCCATTAAGGAAGAAGCCATTGTGAACCCTTTGCAAGGACAGTATATGGAAAGGGATTCTCACAAACTTTATCCTTTCCCCTGTTCCCTAATGCAGAGAGCAGTCCCTTCAGCATAAAATTTACATCCATGGAAAATGCATTTTAAAGAGACATAGAAGAGGGAACTTCTTGAAATACAAGGTGCATAATACCTGAATGTAAACGCATTCATGTGCTGTAGCCAGGGGTGGCCAATTCTGGTCCTCGAGAGCCACAAACGGGTTTTCAGGATCTCCACAATGAATGTGCATGAGAGAGATTTGCAAACAATGGAGGCAGTGCATGCAAATCTATCTCATTCATATTCATTGTGGATAGCCTGAACACCGGTTAGGAGTGCCCTGAGAACTGGGTTGAGAAGCACTGCTGTAGAGCACAAGTTAGGCAGAACAGCGCTCTGAATGAAAACTCTTCTGCTTGACAGTTGTTGACTGATATGTATCTTAGCCACGAGAGATTTTGTAGTTATACACTTAGAGGTCTCAGCTGGAGGGGTTGGGGAGAGGAAAAAGCAGATATATGGAAAGGGATGGAAAAAAATGGTGGGTGTAAGTGAGCGATGATGATGGGGTGCGAAGGATTGAAGGAATAAGGCAGGAATGGAAAGCATAAAGGGACCAAGAACCGAATTTACAAAGGATTTTTTCCCCCCCACATTCTGTTTCTATTGAGGGGAGGAGGGGGAAATCTTAGTAAATCAGACCCCAGGAGGCCAAAACAAACGAACACAGAAATAAAGCTGCAAGGACATACAGAATGCAAGTCTACAAAGAAGAGAATGGAAGAAAGATTAAGGCAGGGCTTCCCAAACTGTGGGTCAGGACTCCAAATGGGGTCACATAACCTTCAGCTGCGTCACAAGTGCCTCAAATAGCAGAACTCTTCAGGTGCCAGCAGCAGCAAGGGTAGCCAGCATGTACTCACAGGCCCTTCTGTGGTACTGCCCTTGCATGAGTTTCTGTGGGAATGTGAAGCACTGCATAGGAGAGATTGAGGCTGTTGCAGGGCTGTGAGCTTGCACTACCTTACAGGCCCCATGCTTTAATTACTAATGCGGCTGCTGCTTGCAGATCACTGTCAGGCTAGGGACTAGCCATAAGAGGAAGGGAAGGGAGTGGATGGGCTGCTGGAGAATGCCACTGTTCCATTCTCCTCACTCACCATTGAAAGATTGAGAAAAATGTTTCCCCTGTCGAAAGTCTGTCCTGGTTTCCCACCAGTTGTCATCCACTTTTGGCCTTGAGCTCAAAGGAAAATGTTGCTGCTGACTCTGGGCAGGTGAATGTTTGGAGTGATAGTTCTTTGAAGACATGGATCAGATGCGAAGGGATTGGCTGTGAAGGGTAAGAGAAGGTGAGTGACAGAAGATCGACTGGGGGATATAAGAAATGATCTGGATGTATGTGAGAGAAAGGTTAGAAGGGAATAGGTAAGGCTAGGAAGTGGAATGGAGGGTATAGCAGAGGAATAGTTGGGAGTTATGAAGAGCAAATCTGACAGAGGATCTGCTAGGGAGATGTGTAAAGGCTGGAGGAGGTATGAGAGAGGATGGGCTGGGAAGGGAATTGGTTAGAGGGGCAGAGGATGGGAGTGGGGATCTGCTGGAGGGGAAGAGATTAAGAGAGAAAGTTGTCTGTAGGGGGGAGGAGGTTGAGGGAAAAGATTGACTGGAGAGGGTAGAGATTGAGAGAGGAGATCAGCAAGAATGCAGGAAGGGGAAAGTGTTGTAATTGTTGGGGAACTGCACCTCTACAAATTTGATTTGGTCATCTTTTGAGGTCTTGTGAATTTTCAAGTGTTAAAATGGGGTCACATTGGCTAAAAGTTTGGGAAACCCTGACCCACAAGGTACATGTGTTAAAAGTGCATGTGTGGGAGGAAGTGACATCATCCTGAGAGATGGTGCTCTAAATGCGAGGCTCCTGCCCCAATATTGTTATATTTAGCAATCCTATTGCTTACCCTCATTGTTTTTTGCCATCAGGACCCTGGTTAACTCAGCCTGTGCTTAATGTCACTGGTGAAGAAAAAACCTGATTTAAAGAAGTTCTCCTTTACTAACCGTGAGGTGCTGCAGGCGATCAGCCCAGATGGAAAAGAAGAAGTAGACTGCGGCTCGCAGGAGGTAGGCTGTGACACGGATGGCGGCGCCTATGGAGATGTCATGGCAAGAATGCTGACATGAGAATTCCCATAATGGTTCTCAGAATTGTGCCAAAGTATGACGTTAATAAAAATGGAGTTTGGAATGGTGATAGTGGAACTCCATGAAGACATCAGTGATATCGGTAAACGTATTGAGGAAGGAAGTCGCTGCATGCCGTGAAGAGGCAACAGTTTTGTCGAAGGCCCACATGATTTGGAAGAGCACCTAGAAGACCTTGAAAATAGGTCTAGGAGGTTGAATTTGTGTTTCCAAGGGGTACAGGAATCTCTTGAATTTTCAGACTGCTTCCAGGTGGTAATGGGTATTTGCATGCAGTTGCTGGGAGAGGATCTGGAGACTGAAACATTACCATCTATTAAGATCGAAAGGGCATACAGAGCCTTGGGGAAACAGAGAGGAAATCTACCATGGGATATTGTGGTTTGCTTTCACAGTTTCTCTTTAAAAGAGAGAATGATTGCATTGGCTAGGAAAAAAGGCTAAATTCTGAGGAAAGAGCAGAAGGTGGAAGTGTTTCAGGATTTGTCTCCGATTACCATTCGCAAATGCAGGGAATTCTGAATCATTATTGCTATACTGTGAAAAGAAGAAATTAAGTACCGCTGGCTATTTACATTTGGTATTCAAATCTCATCTTAAGGCACCTCTGCTAAAGTGAAGTCGGTGGAGGCAGCAGCAGATTTTTTGCGCAGCGTGGGTGTTTCAGTGCCCATGGGAGAGCTTCCAGCGAATCCTGTTCCCAGACCGGAGAAGAAAGATAGTCAACCTAAATGGCAGAGTGCCAGGAACAAGCAAGCAACTTCGGAGACAGCAATAGACTCCCTTATCACCTGGAACGGCGAGTGTGTGAGGATGGGACTGTGATACTGGACTATATTAGGAGTCGAGAGGTTGAGGTTCTTAAGGGCTCTTAAGGATCCTAATTCTGGTGGGCTGGATTAACACACATATCTGAGAAGGGTTTAAATGGGAGTACAAGATACATATGTATATGTTTTAGTAATATTCAGCTTACAAGTGGGACTTGAATAGAGTATTGGAAATGATCACCTAATCAGATGGGATTATTCCTCATAAGGGGTGGTATGCAACTAAGGTACGGTTAGGTGCGCGATGGGGATATGGGGAGGGAGGGTGGGGGGAACAGGGAGGAAAGGGATAGGCAGAATGAAGATGGTAGGTTTTCTGGATATGATGGACTTCAGAGTGTACAATGGGATGTGAGCAGAGTGAGAGTTGTAAATGTAGGCTGTCAGTGTGACTGGGCGAAAGATAGAGAGAACTTTTATCTGTATGTCAAATGGGGTCTCTAAAGATAATGTCTTTAAATACTAAACATTTGACCTCCGATATTAAAAGGAAATTGCTATTGAAGGAAGCTGAGGCATTGGGTGTGAATGTGATCTTCTGTCAGGAAACACATTTAAGAGCATGGAGTGCTAAGCTAATGATTAGAGAGAGACACTAAAGGAAGATGATGAGTGAAATGCTAAAAGAAATTAGGGAAGCTAACCAAATTGGTTGTGCAATAATAATGGGAGATTTCTATTACCAAAAGAACAGCGAAGCAAAACCTTGCACATAAGCAAGTAATCAAAATCGATAGTGCAGGTACAAATCTTAGGTTCCACCAAATTTTCAAATAGTATATTATTTATTTCAAAATGTACAGCTGGCAACTCCACAAATAACAGCATTAACTTGTCAAAGTCCCCCGACACGGTCCCGTGTTTCGCTGTGGCTGCATCGGGAGGGACCAAAAGTTTCAATAAAATCTGCAAGAAAGTATATATACAAATAGTGGAACAAAAAGGGAGATTGGCTACTATATTTAAGACAATAATATAAGTACATACCTTTCATACCAGTCAAGGAGCACGAACGCCCTCATTAATGTCAAACATTTAAAGAAGAATGGCGCGAAACGGGAATCCATCACGAGATTCAGGAACCAATCACAACAGAGCACACACTCAACCAAACAGGTGCCATTCAATCTCTTTGTTCAGACCTTTCGGGCTAACAGTATCAAGAGTGTATATCCATCTCTGTTCTCTTCGACCCAGCACTTCGGCAAAGCCACCCCCCCGGGGTGGGCGGGCGACTACCTCTAGTACGGAGAAGAGGAGATCAGAGATGGAGTGGCCGATATGAGACCAGTGGGCTACCAAGGGTTCATCCATTCTTAAATGCCGAATATTAGAACAGTGCTCGATCATCCTGGTTTTCACCATCCTGGTGGTCTTACCAACATACAGGAGGGGGCAGGGGCATTGCACTATATACACCACACCTTTAGTAGTACAATCAGAGTTCAAACGTAGTCGAAAAATATGTCCAGTACTAGGGTGTTTAAATAAGGAAGCTGTATCCGTGTGACTGCACATAGTGCAGTGCCCACAGGTCTATGAAGCCCCTCCGAACTTAACTCTTTCGTATTGTTAGGAAACACAGTATGGACCAACTGGTCACGAACCTAAGATTTGTACCTGCACTATAGATTTCTATTACCCCAATATTGACTGGGTAAGTGAAACATCAGGACATGCTAGAGAGATAAAGTTCCTGAATGGAATAAATGACAGTTTTATGGAGCAGTTGGTTCAGGAACCAATGAGAGATGGAACAATTTTAGATCTAATTCTCAGTAGTGCTCAGGATTTGGTGAGAGAGGTGTAACGGTAGTGGGGCCGCTTGGCAATAGTGATCATAATGTGATCAAATTTGAATTAATGACTGGAAAGGGGGGACAGTAAGTAATTCCAAGGCTCTAGCACTAAAATTTCAAAAGGGAAACTTTGATAAAATGAGAAAAATAGTTTAAAAAAAAAATTGAAAGATGCAGCTACAAAGATAAAAAGTGTGCAACAGGTGTGGACATTGTTAAAAAATACCATCCAAGAAGCACAGTCCATATGTATTCCACGCATTAAGAAGGTCAAATGATTGCCAGCATGGCTAAAAAGTGAGGTGAAAGAGGCTATTTTGACCAAAAGATCTTCATTCAAAAATTGGAAGAAAGATCCATCAGAAGAAAATAGGATAAAACATAAGCATTGGCAAATTAAATGTAAGACATTGATAAGACAGGCTAAGAGAGAATTTGAAAAGAAGTTGGCCGTAGAGGCAAAAAAGCACAATAAAAACTTTTTAAAATATATCCGAAGCAGAAAGCCTGTGAGAGAGTTAATTGGACCCTTAGATGATTAAGGGGTCAAAGGGGCACTTAGGGGAAGATAAGACCATCTCAGAAAGATTAAACGATTTCTTTGCTTCGGTGTTTACGGAAGAGGATACCTGTTCCGGAGACTGTTTTCAAGGGTGATGATTCAGATGAACTTAACCATATCACGGTGAACCCGGAAGATATGGTAGGCCAGATTGACAAACTGAAGAGTAGTAAATCACCTGGATTTCGGAGTGGCCTTGGAGGGAACAGGCAATGCGCGCCGGGCTCGGCGCACGCAGGTTGCACAAATGTGCACCCTCTTGTGCTCGCCGACCCCGGATTTTATAAGATACGCGCGGCTATTCGCGTATCTTATAAAATCCAGTGTATTTTTGTTCGCGCCTGGTGCGCGAACAAAAGTACGCCCTCGCGCAAATTTATAAAATCTATCCCTATATATATAAATGATCTGGAAAGGAATACAGAGAGTGAGGTTATCAAATTTGCGGATGATACAAAATTATTCAGAGTAGTTAAATCACAAGCAGACTGTGATACATTGCAGGAGGACCTTGCAAGACTGGAAGACTGGGCATCCAAATGGCAGATGAAATTTAATATGGACAAGTGCAAGGTGTTGCATATAGGGAAAAATAACCCTTGCTGTAGTTACACGATATTAGGCTCCATTTTAGGAGCTACCACCCAGGAAAAAGATCTAGGCATCATAGTAGATAATACTTTGAAATCGTCGACACAGTGTGCTGCAGCAATCAAAAAAAGCAAACAGAATGTTAGGAATTATTAGGAAGGGAATGATTAATAAAACAGAAAATGCCATAATGCCTCTATATCGCTCCATAGGGAGAACGCACCAGAGCCCTTTATGACCAACCTAAGGCATCTGTCCGAATAAATGGGAGATATTCATAAATGTTTATGATGGGCAGAGGTATGAGGCAGCATTGCCTGCTTTTACCTTATTGTTCGCGCTCTCTCTCAAAACCATTTGCGAAGACGGTTAGATGTGACAGAGATATTAAAGGGGTGGAAGTTTGAGGGAGCTCATATAAGATGACTTTATTCATGGATGATTTGATGTTTACCATTTCGGATCCTGAGAAATCTCGTAATACGCTTTTGGGAGAAACGAGAAGGTTTGGATTAGTGTCAGGGTTTAAAGACAATGAAGACAAATCAGAAGTCTTAAATTTAACCTTAATTGGGGACTTGGAGAGGAATTTATGACAGCAACTTCCTTTTAAATGGTTGAAAGGGAACCTTAAATATCTGGGAGTCCGGTTAGGGGCAGATTTGAAGACTCTATTTGATCTAAATTATGGCTCACCTAGTGGATGGGATATTCAAGGACCTCAAAAGGTGGGATTGTATCCCATTATCCTAGTTTGGCAGAATTTCTGTCATTAAGCTGAACGTGTTTCCGAGATTTTGCTACTTTTTCCAAACACTGCCAGTTACTATACCAGCGAGAGTGCTGGAGTGGCAGAGGAAGCTTCTTTGTTTCATCTGGAGAAGGCAGACAAAATATCTAAAATATGAGCTATTAATTGGGGTATTGGATCATAAACTGGACCATATTATAGCTTGTGAGGAGGATTTCTCTGGTCCGTTTGAAGAAACCAAGTGAGATTTATGCTATCAGTTCACTGGGAACAGTTCAGTGCCTACTCTGATACTGGAAAATGGGTATAAGGTAGGTGGTATCTTACACCAGTCCGGTTAGCTAAGATGTTCACTGGTATATCAGATTGCTGTTGGCGTAATTGGTGGGGAAGGGGTAGTTTTTATCATATTTGGTAATCCTAAACTATGTTTGGTTACTATTGGAGTTGATACACTAGAGGAATAGAACAGATGTCTAATTCTTCATATCCTGGTGGCAGCGTGCTGCGAACTTGCAGCTTGGTGGCATAAAGCAGATGTTCCTCAGAAAATAAATTTGCAGGAGAGGATAGCATATTTATTTAATATGCATCAACTAACAGGATATTTACATGATTGTAGGTCAAAATTTGAAAAAACATGGGGCCCTTATATTGATTGGAAGAAAGCTCAAGATACTGGTTTAGATTTACTTGGTACTTGATGCAATAGAACTTGATGGACATCCAAAATGCGATTGTTGGGAGGGGAGGGGGGTTTGCGATTTCGTCATGGGAAGAAGAATGAGGGGTGACAGGGGTAAAGAGAGGAATTGAAAAAATGGTTTATGCAGTCACGGTTTGCAGCACATTGCACCAGGGATTTTTGTGCAATGTAACCTATCTTATTTTTCTCTTATTTTACCACTGATGTAATTGTTGCTAACCAAACGTTGTGTTCCATGGCGATCATGTGTAAAGGAAAAGGGAATATTTGTTCCTATATATGTATACTGCAATTCTGTTCATAATAATAATAAAAAAGTAAATTGCAAAAAAAAAAAAAAAGTGCATGTGTACGTCACAACTACATATGCTACTCAAAATAGCCCTGCACACCGTTACACGTGATATAACATGGTGAGAAATGTGCTTACATACTCAAGTTTATGAGTTTTCTACCCTGTACTTGTCACATTGGGTGGAATGTTTTGACAGGTCCTGGAAAATGGAGATGATTTCTTCTCTGGATATAGTTTGGTGCCTTCCAGCGAGCGTGTTTAATGAATCGGGGTGGTATGGGGAAGATGTTATTAGGACAGTTTTCTAAATGTGCCCCCTTCTCTTTGCTGGAGCAGCTTTTTTTGTTTCTTTTTGCTGGAGCAGGTTTTTTGTTTTCTTTTACTGGTATTGCTCCTCGGCTATGTGTCTGAGTTCAGCTCACTTGCAGCCACTGCTGGTTTAAAAGAAAACAAAAGACTTTGCTTCTTCTTTGAGCCAGCAACACCCAACTTGAGAAGAAATTCTGCTTTGTAGCACCTGCCACTGACTGAGCATGAACTCCCACCCCAGCTTTCTGCAAAATAAAATAAAATTCTGCTGCTGAACTTATGAAGTAAAGTTGCCAGCTAAAGCCCAGCCAAGTTCTAAAAATAAAAAATGGTGCTTGCTATAGGGATAGGATATGGAGAACTTCTACTGATGGATCCCTCTTTTACTGTGCTGGGTGAAGCAAGAGGGGACAGGATAAGTAAGTGAGAGAGGAGGGAGTTGTGAGGGAGTGACAGAATTGGGCTGAAGTGGGGGTGGAAGTGAGACACACAAACATCCATGCCCTCAGGACTAATTTTTGGAGTAATAAACTATATAGCCTGTGCTTGAGAACTGCAATGGAGTTATAGGGCAGGTCTCTTGCTACAGTCTTCTGGCTCCTACCTCTTTCTATCCTCCTCAGTTTCCCCACATCTTCTCATTTTCCATTCTTTCCTCTGATATCTCTCCCACCCGCCATTCCCCAATGAGCAAGTCATTCGCAAATTAAATTAAACTTTACTTTATTCAGTAACATGAACAGAATGGGAGTAATTTTATAACAGTCCATATAAAGTCAGCTAATAGGTACATGAGTTGCACTAGATTTCAAAGCAAACATGCTTATATATTAGCTTTGAAAATTATCCCACCAGAACAACCAATCATAATTACACCTGCAATTGTGTGTGCAGGGAATGCTTGAGAAAATGTATACTCCTACTTTTGAAAATTCAAAAGCAGGCATGACAGGTCAAACCCCCTGTCTAGCTCTGCCCCCAGGCACGTTTCTTCTCAGTCTGGGTAAACTTAGGCACATACAGGACTATATGTACATAAGTTTACCCGCATATTGGAGGGCAATTTTATAATATTATTTCTGTGGACAAAAGCACTGTTTTACCCATCAAAATGCCTTTGAAAATTACCCTCAAATGCCTAGTAGTTCTATTTTAGTGCATCAAAAAAATGTGAAAAATGCTGCTAGGTTGGACTTTTCCATCTGTCACAGGAGCTGTCCAGAGCAAGGTGCTGAACAGCAGTGAAACACTGTTAATAAACCCCCTAGGTTTATTGGTTATTCACATTAATACATAGTTCCCAGGAAACATACAGTAGTGCAAGGTTCTTGGCCCTTGCCAATTCTAGTTTTCAGTGTGCTACATTTCTATAGCATATGTACATTCAAAGAATATGCCATGAACACAAAGGAAATGTAAATTGCCAAAGTATCAGCACGGAGTACAGAAGTATTACATCACCAGGAATTAAAATGGCTGTGTCTCTGCCATCTGGGTTGCTTAGCAAAGTGCTGTATCTTGAAAATGGATAATTGGTTGAATTTTATTGCATAGCGATGTTGCCAGTGCTGTCCACACACAGCTGGGGTCCAAGCTGACGACAGCTCTGCATTAATTGCTGTTTCTGCTGCCCCTCACAGGATTCTTTCCAGTGCTCAGTAAAACTGAAAATAAACAAACAGTGGGATAGGCACAGGAATTTGTAGCTTTAAAGGCTTTGTAGCAAGTGGGAAGCCCAGCTAAACAAGAACATGCCTTGGTTTTTCTTAACGGTACCAATGAAAGAGAGCTATGGTAGTAGCATTAAGTAGCAGAGGGAAAAAGATAAACTGGCATGGTGGCCCCTGAAATATATATATATATATGTGTGTGTGTAAATCCCTATTTATAAATATGTATTTATTTTATTTACATTCATGTCTGCCTTTTCTCTGCAGTCCAAAGGTGGCTCACATAACATTCAACAAAAAGTGCATAGGAATGCATAAATCAGATGAAATCAAACCAAATAGAATAAGCAAACAATACCATGAAAACAATGCATATTATTAGAAGCCTCCATTCCTAATAGATATGCTAGGGTCAGTGAAAGCAACTAAGGGGCTAGCCTGGTTTCAAGAAACATTCCATAGGTTGCAGGGCTCTTGACACCTAAGCAGACCTTTATACTTAGGAATAGGTAATCCTGGCATATTGTTTCTCCTAGCCCCATAAATGGCACAGGAATGAATAAAATAAGCACCATGCTAATTAAAAGCAGTCACAAACAAGCATGTGTTTAAAAGCTTTCTAAATTTCAGATAGACTCTTAACAGTCAACGTTCTCCTGTAAGGGTGTTTCCATGCTGTGAGGGCAGAAAAATGCTTTACTCCAGATGCTTGCTTGACAATGGCAGAGTTTCAAGGCAAATGCTTTGACTCAAACTAAGAGTTCAAACTGAGGTGCAGACGATCAATTAATTTGACAAATTGGAGGTTTTAAATGTTAATGGCATTGATTTGAACATTATGGGGCAGATTTTCAAAGGGGTACGCGCGTACCCCCCGAAAAACTGCCCCAAGTTCCCCCTGCGCGCTCCGAGCAAGCCCTGGGACGCGGGCGTATTGGGGGCGTGCTGCGGCGGCGCGTCATCCGGGGGCGGGGCCACAGGTGTGGTTCCGGCCCGGGGGTGTTTCGGGGGCGTGGCCGAGGCCTCTGAAACTGCTCCCGGGCCGGGGAATTGTGCAGCCGACGTGCGCAAGTTACGCCTGCCCAAGGCAGGCGTAACTTTTCAAACAAAGGTGGTGGGGGGTTTAGATAGGGCTGGGAGGGGAAGGTGTGGGGGGGTGCAAAGAATGGTGCCCTTCGAGGCCGCTCTGATTTCGGAGCGGCCCTCGGAGGGAACGGAGGCAGGCTGCGCGGCTCGATGAGCGCAGGCTGCCGATTTTGCACAGCCTTGCGCGTGCCGACCCCGGATTTTAAAGGATACGCGCGGGCGTACTTTTAAAAAATCTACCCCTATGTGCGTTATTACTGGAAGTCAGTGAAATTGTCTCAGCCCTCGGGCAATATGATCCCCTCCGCTTTATTCCCAAAAATTGTCTGGCTGATGAGTTTTAGATGTACTGGATTTTCTAAATATTTTTTTTAGGGCAATTGATTGTGTAAGAATTGCAATAATCAAATGGACTGTGGATAGGAGCCTGTACTACTGTAGCTAGATTGTGTTCAGAAAGCAAGGCTTGGAGCTGCTGGACCTTCTGATGATGCCAACAGGAAGCCTTCCTCAAATCTGATATTTGTGAACTTGGGGACTTAACAATAAAACAGTATCACCAAGACAACTACTGGTTTAATGCTTTCATACAAGTGTTTCCACACCTATAGCACTTCTGTTTTAAGTGAAACTACTTATTTGCCAGCCATTCTGTCATCTCACCAAGGCAATTGTTGAAACTAATTATTGCTTTATTGCAATCTTTTCCCAGAAGCACTCAAGGCTGACTATAATAAGCATAAAAATAGAAACAGAGATCATATTTTCTGATTAGTTCTGCCAATGGATGAATATAAATGTTAAATAGGATTGGTGCATTGTGATAAACTTGACCCGTGTCTCACTCCATAATGTAGGGTCCAGGCGAATGACAAATTATGGCCCGGTTTTACCATCTGAATTTGCTTTGCCAAAAAGGAGACAAACTATTGTAATGCTATGTTTGTCACTCCATTCTCTTGCAGCTGGTGCATTAAGAGTGCATGATCAACAGTGTTGATGCTGTGGACAAGTCTTACAGCTTCAACACTGTATTCCTCCCCAGTACAAATCAAGATGAAGGTAGTTCATGAGGGCCCAAAAGCACTGTCTTGGTGCTCTGTGCCTGGCAGATTCTTGCGAGACTTGGATTGAGGATGTTGTCATCAGTTGATGACTGACTATGCGCTCAATAGGTTTCGCTATAAAAGAGATATTGAGCAATAGTTTTCTGGCATTTTCGGCTCTAAACTATGCTTTTTAATACATGGTCTAACAGAACACTCAGTAAGAAACCTCTTAAATAGGCATAGAACAAACAGTTGGGAAGTTCAAATACAGTATGTTGAACGTTGGTTGCTACTGTGGCTAGCTAGTTCCTTTAGAGCATACAAGCTCTTAAAAGAGATTTAAAAATAAAACCTGCCAAAATCTAATTGCCTATCTCGCCCTCCCCAGCAATCCCGCTGCAAGGATAATTGAAGATAATTAATGGAGTTGTTGCTGTCTGATTGATAGGACCCCACGTACGCTCACACAGCAGCTGCAAGCAGAGGAACAGGAGGCTGACAATGCATTTTAGTGCTTTTTGTTTAGGGAATCCTTTTTTTTAAAATTCATTGAACTTGGAAATATAATTAACAGAGGTATTTTTTGTGGCTTTTAATATCAATGCTTTTCATATCTGGAGATCATAGTTCAAGCCTGGCTTGGTCACACCTGAAAAGGTAGATTTTAAATTTGCGCGCAATTCCCGGCACACGCACGTGGACGCAGCTATTTTATAACATGTGCGCGTCGGCACGCGCACATGTTATAAAATACAGGTTCCGCGCAGATTTTCATGTCCACGTGCGCATGTGCGGGCGGGTGGCCTGCTCCAAGTGCGGGGGAGGGGGAGGATTTTAGAAAAATACATGGGGCAATGCTAGTAAGGCTTATCCAGTTCCCTCCCAGTCCGCTCCAATTAAGGAGGGAGGGAACTTCCTTATACCCCTACCTAACCTTCCTACCTTTTCCCCTCTCCTCTCCTCCCCGACCCCTAACCCTTTCCTAGCTCTAATACATTTTTGTATTTTTTTCCTTGCTGCTCCTTTGGGACGGCATCTAATGGCCAGCTCCCACCCAGACTATGCCACCCGGGCCACCCCTTTCAGCAGGCCCAGCACTTGTGCGCATATCGGGGGTTATGCGAGTGGCTGAGCCCGTTGTAAAATGCGTGCGACGTGCACAAGGTCCGGCCACACGCGTAACCCCCAAAATATACGTGCACACACGTTTTAAAATCGGGCCAGAAATGAGGGGGAAGAAGGTCTTGATAGTATCCCTGGGAGGTGGTCGTGCCCCAGCAACCACCTGGTGCATATGTTTTGTCCCACCAAGTGTTGTACAGCATGGGAATGTTGTACTGGAATTTCAGGAGTGCCAAAGAGCATGATCAAAAGAGGTATCCAGAAAGCTGTGCATCCAAGTCCAGCTCAGAGCAGCAGTTCCTTTCGTTTTTCTCAAATACATTCCTCCCGTTTTACACATTCTTTGAAAGGTAGATATAAGCCTGGTGGAGATATCCGGTGGTAGTGTCTGTGCCGCCAAGCAGAGGGTTGGGGGTTTGATGTTTGATTGTGGGTTGCTTGCCGGATCAGTTTCTGTTGGTAGCTTGGTGGGATTGCTGTCTGGACAATTCTGAATAGCCCACATTGTATGTGATCGGCGTGGACACTTTTAACCCACATATGCTGCAGCAAATTTCAAAGGGAAAACTACCAACCTTGTTTGCCATACAAAATTAACAGCCATAGATATAAACATGCTATAAAAGCACCTGCTGTTTGTGTGTGTGGCTGCATGGGGACAAAATAATGCATGTTCACTTGAAAACCTGATGCACATGTTCTGTTTTACACTAGCAGCCTAAGCATGCCCCTGGCAGCAGCTGTCTTTAAACTGGGTAAAATTGTGTGCACTGCGATAGCCGGTATGCACTTTTAGCCAAGCAAAGGGCGGCCGTTTTCAGTCGCCATTTTACCTGGATAAATGACTTAGAAAGTTGCCCCGATGCGCATGTGTTGGTAGTGAGATACTGTATGAAGGAGTCTGGTGTTGTGAGAGTGAAATGAACAAGAATCTGGCTGTGTTTCTATATGTATGGTTGGTTGTAGTGAGGTAAGGTGCTCTTAGTAGTAAGGTATATTGGAACCTGCTATGTGTATGCTTATATATTCAGTTTTGGAATATTTTAACATAGTAAATAATGATAATTCAGACCCTTTGCCAGTTCTGAGGTCTTTGTCTCGATTATCAAATAGTATTGTTGAAGTGATTTAATAAAGAATAATTTTTAAGAGTGAATTATCGATATTGAGGTAACTTATGACTGGCTTCCACAGTTAGTTATTTGTGTTTACCATAATTGGATACTAGCTGTTCCCTTTTTCATTCAATACTTAACATAGTAAATAATGGCAGAAAAAGACTAAGTCTGCCCAATTGTGATTCTTCCATTTTGTATAGATGATTATATAAATTCCCATACTGAACTCAATACCAGCTCCTCTTTCCTTTTCATGTCTTTTACCTGAACTTTCAACCCTTTTCCTACTACTGCCTTCCATATCAGCCCCAAGCATGCCCAGAATCTGTTAAAAGTACTGGCCTACACCACCTCCACTGGTAGGACATTGATGCTTCATTAGTAGGACATGTCAGGCCTTGTCATATTCCTCTGATTCTTACAAGGCCAACATTAAATCCAACAGCTAGGTCCCCTTCCATGTTTATTGAAGCATACCTTCCAGATGTTGCTCTGTTTATCTTCTTTACTTACTGGCTAAGAACCAGTTTTCAGAGTAAAGAAATATGGCACCCAATACCACATGCCACGAATTCCTCAGAAAAGATTGTTGTGTTGGCCTGGCTGGGTGGTATTTGTACACTTTATTTATCATAGGAGTTTTGTGAGATGGACACTGATAGTTTGCTAGATTAAATGTTGCGCTACTTCTTTCCTTCAGCTATACATTGTTACGACGTGCCCAGTGAGCCCTGGGAAGGGCTTAGAGGTGCAATTGCTTGCTCCTGAGAGAGAGTGAGCCCTTGGGCCCCGAGGTGGCTCAGGGAGGAGTCCCAAGACACACCCCAAGGGAGGTGGCAAGTACAGGCATGGGTGGAGATAGAACACAGGAGGAGAAGGAGGTGGGTTAACCCTCTGTTGAACCAACACGTACCAGAGAGGATAGATGAAGGCAGAGGGCTGGAAACAATGAGGCAGGGTACTGGAATAGGAGATTCTGGACCCGAGAGAGTAAAAGAATCAGAGTACATAGGGGAACGAGGATTCCTGGAACTTGGATGAGAAGAGGACTCCTGGACTGGACGAGACGAGATGAGACTCTCAGAGAGTTGGACAAAACAAAACTCTTGGAGCCTTGGACAAGACGAAAACTCTTGGAGCCTTGGACAAGACAGGACTCTTGAAGACTTGGACAAGATGGGACTCTTGAAGACAAGGAAGAGACGAGTCTCTTGGAGACTTGGAGAAGATTAGACTCTCGGAGACTTGGACGAGATTAGACTCTCGAAGACTTGGACAAGATGGGACTCTTGAAGACGAGGGAGAGTGCTGTCCCTCAGGGCACCCTACACGGCTTGACATGGACTGGTCACGGACCACCCTTCCCACTACACGCTCTACACAATCTGGAAGGCTGGTTGCGGACCACACGGAGAGCAGGACATGCACGGAACGGAGAAGAGGGGATGCAAGAGGGTATGCCTCAAGCGCAGATCATCTGGACATCTGGAAGTCTGGACATTGGGGTCTCTAGACATCTGGACAGATGGACCCGGGAAGAGAGAACTACTGGACGAGTAGAGATCAGAGGGTCATAGAGAAAAGGATTATGGACATCAGGATGAAGGATGTCTGGACACCTGGACATCTAGATCACTTGAACCAGAGGACATCTGGGCATCAGGAACGCCTGAGACATCTAGGTACAGACAAAGAACCCCGAGGCTTATGGGAAGGGAAGCCAAGGGCTGGAACATACCACAAGGATGATCCAACGAGGAATGAGATCTGGAGTGTCGGACGGAGACATAAGGAACAAGAAGACATGGAATATGAAGTCTTCCAGACAGGAGCAGCAAGATGGACCACGATGGAAGCAGTGGAACTCCATGGACAAAGGAGAAGCTCCATGGAGTGTGTAACTCCATCTGAAGGCACTGAGGAACTGAAGCAGGGCCTTTATATAGGGCAGGACCAGGAAGAGCCCTGAAGATGTCATCTGGAGGGCACAGGAGTACTTCCTGTCTCAGGCCCGTTAAGAAGAGGAAAAAGTTGCCTGCCCGCGCCTAGAGGGAGCCATAAAGGCAGGTGGGCGGAGCCGAGGCTTGCAGCAGCATCCTGCCGCATGGAGGAAGAGGTAGCAGGCCGGAGGTGACTCCTGCCGCTGAAGAGGAGCTGCACTGGGGCTTCCTTCAGCCCCGAAGAAGAGAACGAGGCGGCGGCGGCTCCCTGCCCGAAAGAAGGACTCCAGTGGTGGCGATAAGGCCGCGAGGGTTTTCCCCCAAAGGAGGAGTCAGCGGCGCAGCACCAGCCGCACAGGAGAGGAGCAGCAGCAGGCTGCGAAGGCCAAGGGAAGCGCGGCTGAGCGGCGGTCTGGCCACGAAGGAGAGCGGCAGCATTGGGCCAGCTGGAGGAAGAGGTGAGGGCCTGTCCACGGGATGGGATCTGTGGACAGGATCGTAACATACATGTTCAAAGGCTGACATGCAGCCAATGCTCTACAGGCTTTCTGTTTGTATTGTCCGTGTTTTGTGTATATGTGTATATGTGTTTATGAGGCTGGGCACCATAGCTCTTTATTTGTGGTTTCTTTTTCTTTAACCAGCAGTTACAGTAATGATCCTGGACTGCGTCTGGAGCCTGATCCAGGTGCATCCTCAATCCAGCCAGTAGGTATCATTATAGAATGGTAGTTGGGACTCCCTCTTGCAGGGTATCAATTTTTTAAAAATGAAGAGCATAGAAAAGCAGAGGATTGACTATGTCAGAGCTGGTAGACCTTGAAATGTCCACTAGAACTGGAAAAAAAGAACAATGCTTTCAACAGACTTAACAATGTGTAAAATAGGATCATTTTCATCCAGGAAGCTGCTGTATTGTTTCCACACTCATTCACGCGCAGACCAGAGTTCATTGCAAAGCCTTATTGCTTGAGTTTCTACTTTTAAGTGACTGATAAGTGTATATCTCAACATGGCGGTACCACTTATCTAAGAACTCTTATCCCGTGCTGGCATTCTGCAAGAGAAAGATCAAGTTCCTTTCCAAAATAGAAACCAGAACCAAAGTTATTCTCTACCTTTATATAGTCACTCCACAAATAGCATTTCCTTTGCATCCAATACTTTGTACTGGAAAATGTTTTGCACCCCCCCCCCCCCCCTAAATAACTTTGATCACATCAAATTTTCAGGACTTTCATGGGGATTCTGACAGGAGTCTTTTTTTTTTTTTTTTTTTAAACCTCCATGTATATGCAGGGTCATATCCTGAAAAGCAGGCTCTATTAGTTCAGCATAGAGCTTCTTGTTTCAATCAGCATAGTCTTCTGACAACAGAATAGTTCACAAATGATTTTTTGATGCTGCATCTGGGAACCAAGAAAGTGTTACAGGTGTTGTAGGAGAAGAGAATCTTATCCTGGAATGATGAAGGAAAGAACCTGACAGGAGGAAGATAGGAAACTATGGTTCTTTCTGGCTGTAGGAAGGCAATAGATGTTTCTCTCGCTTTCTCTCTCTAATTTGAGTCATTGACTCCTTGGTATATCTAGAATCCTTGATCTGAGACAATTCCTGCCTACCCTCAGCTAACTAGATTTTGGTATTCTTCTACAAGGCAACCAGTTTCCCTTTAAGCTTCTTTTTTCCCCAAGATGTATAGCATTAAATCAAACCTGACGTTAAACAAACATTTAAATCTCCATTGAAAGGACTGGAGAATAAAATACAATTACAGAAAAGAGTCACAAAGATAGATTAAAACATACATTATCTGTCAACAAGCAGGGTTGAATTAGCCATGACGTGGGTGAAGGTATCCGGCAGCATCAAACAGATCTTTCTCTCTCTAATTTGTCCCCTAGCTAGTAGAGGTTTTGCTCCACTGAAAATGTGTGGGAGCTCCCTCGCTGGCATCGCCTTGTGAGCCCCCTCGGTCTTTAGTCATCCATACACCATCAAGGATATGTTCTTCTGTTTCTATTTTCTGTAAATATTTTCATAACTTTTTTAAAACGTTGCCTCTCTGGCTTAGTAGCCTCCAAACAGCACTTTTCAGTGCTACGTTTTCAAAAAAAAAAAAAAAAAGGGAGAGAAAAAGAAGAAATTCCCACAATATTTGGTAAGAAGAAAGACACAGTGAGCAGTTTCAAAGACTGCATTTGCGGTAGGAGAATGCCTATTACCAATGGACCTGGAACCAGATCATGACCAGACAAGCCCTTACGATTGTGGTCAGATCGAATACCAATAAATCGAGGGCCTGGAAAATGGAGGAACTGCGCAAGTCTTTCAGAAGCTGAAGTCAGTCCTCCTCATGAAGCGCAGCCTCTTCTGCATCCCTTGAAATTGAATAGCCGAAGCTCCTCAAAGATATTTTCCCCATTGGCAGAACAGGCCAAATCCTTGCTGGAGCAGCTGGTGTGCAAAAAACACCAAGTGTCGGGTGCATAGGCACCAATCAACACACAAGGCCCCGGCGCCATCGAAGAATGTGACACAGATGCCATCAATGCGTAAATCCTCAACATAACACAGCGAGCCCCAGAGAGTGAAATTCATCGGTATTCAACATTTTTACCACTGGGGCAGGTTGCTCCATTGTCGATGATTCATGCTGCAGTGCTTTTTTATATAAAGTTCTCCAGGACTTTTCTGCTTCATGTTTGGTTGGTGGTTTTTTTAAAATCATTTATGTTGTCCCCTAATTTCCTGTAAACCTGCTTTGGATTCTCTCTCATTGTTCTATTTTGACCTCTTTTGTTTCTCTTTTCTTTGTATCTCCACTGCTTTTGAGTCTCTGCTGTAAGTTACAATTTATTATTAGAATATATGAATTCTATTACAACAGCATGTTTTAGCTTGATTTGAATTTTTGGCATCCTCGATCTTTTAAGGTATTCTTTACCAGTGCCATCTCTGCATGTAACTATCCATTACCTTTTCTCTGATCACTCAAAGGGTAAGACCTCTGGGGTATGACTAATAAGCCCACCGCTTATATTGGGACTTGTTTCATGTGATATCAGTCTCTTCCAAGATGCGCAAAAAATGGCATAAATATGGAGTTTTAATGCACTGAAATAAAACATAAGCTACGGGATGGAAGCAAAAAATGTTCACATATGATAAAGGAAACAGTCTCAACTGCAGACAAGGCAAGATCACACAAAATCAAATTAACTTCAACAGAAAAACATAAGAATTGCCATGCTGAGTCAGACTCAAGGTGCACTGAGCCCACCTTCCTGTCTCTGACAATGGCCAGTCCAGGTCACAAAGGGTAGATCTATTTCTTGTTACTCTCCAGGAATAGCAATGGTTTTCCCTAGTCTACTTTGCTAATACTGTTTTATGATCTTTTCCTTCAGAAACTTGTCCAAACCTCTCTTCAGCACCATTATACTAGTTGCCTTGACCACATCCATGAGCAACAGATTCCAGAACTTGACTGTATTTTGAATTAAAATTACTTTCTATGATTTATTTTAAATCTGCTGCTTATTAGTTTCATGGAGCATCCCCTTGTAGTATTTGAAAGGATAAATAACCATCCTTTATTTACCCATTCCATCTCACTCAAGATTTAATAAACTTCTATTATGTCCATCTTCAGCCATCTCTTATCCAATTTGAATAGCCCTAACCTGTGTAGCCTCTCTTCATAGGGGAGCCGTTCAATGCCTTTATTCTATTCTAGCATTTTTGTTGCCTATCTCCATACTTTTTCTATTTCTGCTATGTCAGTTTTGAGATGGGGCAATCAGAACTGCATGCAGTACTCACCTGATGGGAGAACAATTGCTTGCATTCAAAAGCTGGACAATGCAACAACCTTTAAACTACAAAATAAGGTTCACCCAAAATTGGTTGTTGGAAAGATGTATGATGTGTGATAGTAAACACAGATGGTAATAGTGGGTGATTAAGACCAGCACTAAAATATATTAAGCTGTGATACAGATAATGTAGTATTTCCTTTTGCATTCATAAGGTGGTTTCAGATCCTTTCAACATTGGCAGTACATAAATATTTTAAGGCCCTATAGAGCTGGAGGCACAGGACTTTGTGCCATCTTCCCCAGCAATGACCTTGGCCCTGTTCAGACTTTTTACCTAAAACAAGCAAAACACATAAGAACACAAGAAGTGCTATGCTGAGTCAGACCTAGGTCCATCAAGCCCAGCATCCTTGACTCTGTCAGTGGTCAGTCTGAGCTATGGGTACCCAGCAGATCCCCAATAGCTGATCAGTTTCTTGTATCTCGCTCCTAGGAATAAGCACTGGCTTTCGCAAGTTTACCTGACTAATAACTGTTTATGGACTTTTCCTTCAGGAACTTGTCCAGCCCTCTTTTCAACTTTACTAATTGCCTTGACCAAATCTGCTGGCAACAGGTCCATAGCTTGATTGTGTACTGAGTGAAAAAATACTTCCTATGATTTGTTTTAAATCTGCTGATTGCTAGTTTCACTGAGTGTCGCCTAGTTCTAGTGTTATCTGAAAGGGTAAATAACCATTCTCTATTTATGTGTTCTACTCTACTTATGATTTTATAAATCTCAATCATATCCCCTCTCAGTAGTCTCTTGTCCAAGCTAAAGAGCCCTAATCTGTTTAGCTTTTCTCCATAAGGGAGCTTTTCCATCCCTTTTATCATTTTTGTCACCCTTCTCTGTACCTTTTCTGTGCCCACTATGTCTTGTTTTGAGATGGAGGGACCAGGACTACACACAATACTCACGGATTTTTACAAAGGCATTATGATAGTCTCACTGAGCCGAAGATTTGAAGGTATTGTCCACAAAGATTCCTAATACGGAATCCAGTTTGTGTTCCTGCAATTAGGATTATTAATCTTTAGACGCATTACTTTACACTTTTCCATATTAAAGTGCATCTGCTAATTAGATGCTCAGTATCTTATTCTCATAGGGGCAGATTTTCAAAGGCTACGCGCGTAACCTGATAAAATCTGCCCCTGCGCGCGTCGAGCCTATTTTGCATAGGCTCGGCGGCACGTGCAAGCCCCGGGACACGCGTATGTCCTAGGGCTTCGAAAAAGGGGCGGGAAGGGGGTGGGTCTGGGGGCGTAGTGGTGGTCTGGGGGCGGTCCCGAGGCCTCCGTTGCGGCCGTGCCAGAGGTTTGTGCGCCGGCAGCTGGTCGGCACGCACAAGCGTAAGAAATAAAATAAGGTGGGGGGTATAGGGGAAGGGAGGGGAAGGTGGGGGGGGGGACCGAAAAAAAAAGTTCCCTCCAAGGCCGCTCTGATTTCGGAGCGGCCTTGGAGGGAACGGGGAAAGCCATCAGGGCTCCCCTAGGGCTCGGCGCAAGTGTGTACCCCCTTGTGCGCGCCGACCCTGGACTTTATAACATACGCGCGGCTGCGTGCACATGTTATATAATTGGGCGTAGATTTGTGCGCACCAGGTTGCACGCACAAATCTACACCCGCGCATAAGTTTTAAAATCTGGCCCATAAGGTTCTTTTGCAATTCCTCATAATCCACTGCTGTTTTAATGACTCAAAACAATTGTGTCATCTACAAATATGGTCACATTACTTGTTCACTTTTCTGGATCATTGATGAATATGCTAAATAGCACAGATCCCAGTACAGAACTCTGGTCACTCCACTAATGATCTTTCTCTATTTGGAAAACTGACTATTTAAACATACCCTCTGTTTCCTATCTTTTGTCCAGTTACCAATCCATAATAGGACACTGCCTCCTATCCCATGACCTTCCAGTTTCCTGAGGAGTCTTTCATGAGAGACTTTGTCAAATGCTTTCTGCAAATTCAGACATACTATATTAACTGGCTTGCCTTTAACTGCATGCTAATTGGACCATTAGATGATCAAGGGATAAAAGGGGCACATAGGGATTACAAAGCCATAACAGAGAGACTAAATGAATTCTTTGCTTTGGTATTCACTGAAGAAGATATAAGAGAAATACCCATGCCAGAAATGATATTCAAAGGTGATGATTCAGAGGAAAATGAAAAAATCTCAGTGAACCTCAAAGAGGTACTAGGACAAATTGACAAATTAAAGAGTAATAAATCACCTGGCCCAGATGGTATACATCCCATAGTGCTGAAAGAACTGAGAAATGAAACTCTGGACCTGCTTTTGAAAATGTGTAATCTATCATTAACATTGTCTATGGTACATGAAGACTGGAGGGTTGCTAATGTAACACCAATTTTTAAAAAGGGATCAAGGGTTGAACCAGGAAACTACAGACCAACGAGTCTGAAGTCCATGCTAGGCAATATAGTAGAAACTATCATATGGTGCAGAATACAGCAGCCAGAATCCTGACGAGCTCCAGGAGAATCGATCACATCTCCCCAATCCTCAAGGACCTTCACTGGTTACCGATTCACTACAGAATCATCTACAAATCCATCACCTCCATTTACAAAGTCATACATCAACACGCCCGGATCAACTTACAAATTCCTTTCAAAAAACACACGTCCACCATACCCATCAGGGAATTTACAAAGAATCGCTTCAGGTTCCACACGCAAAAACCCTCCAACATAAATCTCTCAGTGTCAGAGCGTTCTCAACAGCAGGTCCACCTTTATGGAACTCCATCCCAGCAGACCTGAGACAGGAACCCTGCCTACCAACGTTCAGGAAAAGGCTGAAAACTTGGCTTTTTAAAAAAGCCTTTCCAGTCCTTGTCTGAGACCTACACCCGACATCTCAAACACATTATCAAAAATTGATTTAAATAACAAACCATTCACTTCGCCGTCATCACCATCACCTTGTTATCAATGTCATTTACTATACAAATTTCATTATATTGGAATCAATTTTGCTACCCTGTAAATAATTGCTGTCAGTTAACTTCCCCTCTTCTCGCTTCCAGCTCCCAGTTATTTATTTCCCTGTTTTATTGTAACTGTCACTCTCCTTACCATGCTCTTGTTCCAGTTGTTTGAGTTCTCTTTTACTTTGCACACTTTGTTAAATGTAAACCGGTTTGATGTGATTCCTGTCATGAAAGCCGGTATAGCAAAAATAATAAATAAATAAATAAAAGAACAAAATTGCTGAACATAAAGATAGGCATAGTTTAATACTACAAAGCCAACATGGATTTAACCAAGGGAAGCCTTGCCTCACCAATTTCCTACATTTTTTGAGGGCATAAATAAATGTGGATAAAAGTGAGCCAGGTAATATAGTGTATCTGGATTTCCAGAAAGCATTTGACAAAGTCTCTCACGAGAGACTTCTTGGGAAATTAAAATGTCATGGGATAGGAGCAGTGTCTTATTGTGGATTACCAACTGGTTAAAAAGATAGAAAACAGAGATTAGGGCTAAATGGTAATTTTTCCAAGTGGAGAAAGGTGAATAGTGGAGTGCCCCAGGGATCTGTTCTGGGACCACTGCTTTTTAATATATTTATAAATGACCTGGAAATGGGAACAACAAGTGAGATGATCAAATTTGTTGATTGCATAAAATTATTCAAAGTTGTTAAATCACAAGAGGATTGTGACAAATTGCAAGATGACTTTGCAGACCTGGAAAATTGAGCAAGCAAATGGAAAATTAAATGTAATGTGGGAAAGTGAATAACTTAGGAAAGAGTAACCCAAATTATAGCTATACAATGAAAGGTTCTATATTAGGAGTCACCATTCAAGAAAAGGATCTAGGCATCATGATTGATTTTACATTGAAATATTCTTCTCAGGGTGCAGCAGCAGCCAAGAAAGCAAATGGAATGCTAGGGATTATTAGGAAAGGTATGGAGAATAAAACAGAGAATGTCATAATGCCTCTGTATCACTCCATGGTGTGACCTCATCTTGAGTACTGTGTGCAGCTCTGGTCACCATATCTCAAAAAAGGTTTAGCAGAATTAGAAAGGTACAGAGATAATGGAATGATTCCCCTATAAGGAAAGGCTAAAGAGGTTAGGACTTCAGCTTGGAGAAGAGATGGCTGAGGGGAGATATGATAGAGGTTTTTTAAATTATGAGTGGAATGGAACGAGTAAACGTTAATCAGTTATTTACTCTTTCAAAAAGTACAAAGTCTAGGGGACACACAATGAAGTTACAAGGTGATATATTTAAAACTAATAAGAGAAAATATTTTTTTACTGAACGCATAATTAAGCTCTGGAATTTGTTGCCAGAGGATGTGGTGAAAGCTATTAGTGTAACTGTTTATAAACGGTTTTGACAAGTTCCTGGAGGAAAAGTCCATTATTAAGGTGGAATTACAAATATCCACAGTTTTTTCTTGGGATAAGCAGCTTGGAATCTATCTACTCTTGGGATCTTGCCAGGTACTTGTGACCTGGATTGACCACTGTTGGAAACAGAATACTGGGCTTGCCATACTTGGTCTGACCCAGAATGGTGTTTTTAAATTGATAAGGGAAGACTTACTTTTGCCACAAAAAAAAAAAAATGTTGATTCTCCCTCACTAAACTGTGGTCAGTAATTTTGTTTTTAAGTTAAGAAACTATAAATTATGTGAGTTGACATGGTGCCCATCTGATACATGTATAGACAGATATGTCAAAGCTAATAGTTAGGTTTGCTTTCTTATGAAACACATCTGAAAAGAATCTGGCAGCTGGGCAGATACTTGATTTGCAAAGCAGAAATTTGTCTGTTTCCTGTGACATGTGGTCCTTCAGGATCCCAGGTGAGTTCCTCTGATTAGCAGCTTTACTAACATTGTCCTTATGATCCCACAGGATCAAAAGGCCTTTGATTAGGTGTAAAAGGAGCCCACCCAATGAGTGGGAGGTATGATGTCACTCCTCTACCTGGGAGTCCCATGATGAGATGCAACCATGAGGCCATCAGCTTGCCTCTCTACTTGCTTCTGGTATCATGCACTTCCTCATTCTCTTTTACCTTTGTTTAAACTTGACTTATTTTGAGGCTAGGTAATCCTATAAGCAGTTGTTATTAAGAGGAGCAACTTCTTTGGAGACTGATAGCAGGTGGTACCAGGTTTTAATGCAGAGAGAGGAAACAGATGTCATTTTTAATCCTGGGTGAAAGCATCTGTTGTGTTTGAAACCTACAAATTTAATTATGTTGACTGAGATGACAGGCTTTATAGAAATCACATTATAACTGTTAGAAGGAAAAGATGTGATCTGCTTCCCTATGAATGCACATCAGTGAAAAAGACCTTGTTCATTTTTCATGCTGATTGTTCTTAAATCACATCTTTTTTGTGATATTACCGGCACAGTTGCATAGAAACACAATGGAAAGAACAATGAGCCAATCTAACATGCAGGCATAATAAGGGTTTGGCCTGTTCACATGCGTTGTACTTTCTGAATAACTGAGCTTGATAAATCTTGAGGATTTTTAGGTTGTTTTATGCTGTACTTTTTAATACCACCTTCCTTTAAACCAAAGTTTAACCCAAAACAGTTTACCTAGTAATCAAATATATTAAAATACAAATGGGGGGGGGGGGGGCCAAAATGGCACCCTAGTAGAGAGGTTTGGGCAAAGCTCTCCTTTACCCCAATTTGGAAAAAAACATTGGTTTGGTCTACTCTGATGATGTCAGAAAAATCTATTTCCTCTTTGGTGGGAGCTATTGTGGATATTCATAACCGTATTCAGAGCTCTGAAATATTATTGGCTCAATATGGGGAAAGATAGCAGACTTGGGAAATCAAATGGTTACTTTCTAGAATGTACAAGCAAATTTAATTCATTCTGAGACGATGCAGTCTAAGGAATTAGAAAACATTGAGAATACCCTTCGCTATTTAAACCTGAGAGTTTTGAATTTTCCAGTGTCTGATTTGCTTTCTCCTACTGATCTCTTCAAGAAATATATTTCTGAAGTACTTGAGATTCCCACCAAAGCAATGCCTACAATTGCCAAGCTTTATTTCTTGCAGCTTAATGTTTCAGTTCAGCGACCAAGCTTGAATTTAACTGAGATTTTAGAATCTTCTACTGATTTACCAATTTCCAATCGTAGGGCGTTAATTGTCTCTTTTGCCTTTTCCAAGGAATGGGACTTTGTTTTGAAAATGTTTTTTCATCACAGAACGTAGCTGTTTTGTGGCCAGCATATTACTCGGACTACACCGGATAAAAAAAAATGTCTTAGTATGCGCCAAGAAGTTATCACCCTTGGCGCATGCTTTATTCTTTCGATATCCTTGCAAATGTATCTTTACCCATGAGGGTTTTAAGTATGTTTACTTTGATCCTGTGCAGCTGAGATCTTATTTGGACTCTCATCCTATTTCTATATGAATCCTCAGTATTATGAGTAAGATCGGTTGGGTAACTTTTCAATGCTGATTCTCTCTACTTTTTTCCTTTTGAATTTATTTTCTTAGTTGCTCTTTTTTTTTTTTTTTTTTTTAATCTTGTACACCCCCGCCCAACACACACACTTTTTTTCTTGCAAATTGAGACTTCGGTTTGATAAATTGTCTGTAATGGTGTTTACTTTTTCTCTAATGTTTATACGAATCGCTCACTTTATTTTGTTGCAAGTGTATTCTTGGGTTTACTATGAAAATATCATAAATAAAAATGGAAAAAATACATTAAAATACAAATAATATATCAATAACCTTAAATAGTAGTTCAGTGCAAATTATCAAATAAAAGTCATAAAACAATGCATAATTACAAAAAAAAACCCCAATATCATAAGATCCAACTAAATCCCACTCTCTGCTGTCACTAAGGAATGAAATAGCTGAGTTCACAATGAAGTTAATTACAAAACCAAAATAATTAACATCATTAGCCAAGACACACACCGCTTCAATTATAGAATACCTCATGCATAGCATTCCAATTTTTCAGGTGCCTTTACAGGGGCAAATTTTGTACTAGACAGCAAACAGGGGGGGAAAAAATAGAAAAGGACTGTGGTGTAATACAAAAGAAAGCTATCAATGTCCACACTTTATGGTATGAGTCAGAGAGAGGCTTCTTTTAAAGTCAACAAGGAGAGTGCCAAAAAGACACAATTTTTGTATAAAATTAAAAAAAAACAAAACCCGTAAAAAATGTATAAATCTGTGTTACATGCAAAATGTATGCATAGAATCCCCTGATCGTTTCACCACATAAGTGTCCATAACTGCTACTGAATTCAGGCTTTTCACAGCAGCAGGAGCAGAAAATTTGCTGTTTCAGTATTCACTGTATTCCATTTATTGCCAATTAACATCCCAGTGTAACTGTTAGGAGAATGTATCCATTGGGTACATCATTTAATATTAGGTGAATTACCTTACTAACGGGCCGATTCAGTAAAGATCGCCGGAGAGTGGACGAACGCTCGCTCTCCTGGCGCGCGCACAGGCCACTCGCCTGTGCGCGCGATTCTGTATTTAAATTAGGTAGTGCGGTAGAAACTAGCGCCTCCTTTTGACCCGGAGCAGTGTCTGTCAGCGGGTTTGATAGCCGACGCTCAATTTTGCCGGTGTCGGTTCTGGAGCCCACTGACAGCCACAGGCTCGGAAACCGGACGCCGGCAAAATTGAGCATCTGGTTTTCGGCCCGACAGCTGCCGGCCCATTTTAAATTTTTTTTTTCTTTTTTTTCTTACATTTTTTACTCTTTAGGACGTCCGACTTAATATCGCCATGATATTAAGTCGGAGGATGCACAGGAAAGCAGTTTTTACTGCTTTTCTGTGCACTTTCCCGGTGCCGGCAGAAACTAGCGCCTACCTTTGGGTGGTGAAAGATCCGTGAACACTGCTATGTTGTGCCCTTCCCAGAGCCATGATGCCTGTTTACGAGCCTCACTGAGTACTGTTTCTTTCTGTGTATAGGAGTGAAAGCACACAATGTCCCTTTTTCAAAATAATTTTTATTGGGATGAAACATGAACAGACACTGAGTCCCGCACTATTGCAGGTACAGCCAGTATATGGAACAACCAATACAATGCAAAATGTTTAACACAAACTATCAACAACAACATCTCCCTCATGTCTCTATCCCATCTTATTTTTCCATTTTCCCCCTGACCCAATCCCACCAAACATCCAACACTTGCTACTCACTCATCCCCACGCACACCTCACTCCACACACACAACCACACGCTTCCCCTTCTTTCACCTACCCCCCGCCCTCTTCCCACCCACCCCCCCTACTGAGACCCGGGGTTGCGCCATTCAGGCTCATAGCCACTTGCCCGCAGCCCGTCCTGAACAGCTGCCAGCAACAGGGGAACACAAGCCTGCCAGCAGGCCTGGTACAGTTTGTCTGGCTTCCGCTTGCCCAGTACAAAGTCCAAGCTCTCTGATTGAAGAAACGAGGCCATTCGTTGGGACCAAGCCAGCACAGGCGGGAACACATCGGGAGCCGCCCAATCAGAAAAGATCGTGCGACACGCCAAAAGGGTGGCCACTCTGCTAAATTTGTCTTTGGAACGGCATATTACAGAAGAACAGGCCTGCAGGCTAGACAACAAAATCTGTCCAGTGGCAGGTAACTGGGCGGTGGTTCACTGCAAAATAACATCCGCTGCCTAACCCCAAAAACCACTCAGGGTCCGACAGTGAAAGAGACGGCGTATAAGCGTGCCCTCCTCAGTCCTGCACTTTATACAAAAGATGCACCCCATCTGAAAGCGACAGACATCAGTACAGTAAATGCGATGCAGAATTGTGAACTGGACACTTTCTTGTGTGCAGGAGCCATGGCAGCAGTAGCAGCATTCTGCTCCTCCTCCTCTGCTCCAGCTCTTTCTAGTTTTAAGGTCCTCTCTTTCCTGCTATAAGATGCATGGTTCTGTGCAGCTTATGCATTAGCGCATGTGCTGGTGGTGGTTGCAGTTGAGTTGAAGATAAGCTTGCGTGCACTCATTTTAAGGATTGTGTTGTGGATCTAGAGGACCTGGAGTTCTGGGATGCAGTTTCTTTTGAACATTCCATTAGAAATTCTACTTCTGCTGTAATCTCTCTGATCAAAATATCATGTTCCTGATCGATATTTTTCTGAAGGTCATGCTCCTGCAAGCTTTCCTCCAAATTGATTTGTGCTAGGAAAATGCATTATTCTTGTGCCAGGAATTGGTAGCTTCTGTAAGCAGATTTGAGCTGGCTGACAACTTGTTTACTGGCTGTGCATATCATTCTAAGGTTTTTTCCCAGGCATTGGCCAATTTCTTATGATACAGGTCTCTGACAGTTTCATAATTTTCTCTGGCCTTCAGTGTGAGAGCCACTGTCCACTTAGACCTTCCACTTTCTTGAATTTGCTTTCAGCTTCTGCAGTTTCTGAAGAAAGAGTAATAGTGCTGTCTGTAGGTTTAAGTTCTGCCATGATGCATTACTTATGAGTCTGTAGCACTAGCAACACATTTAAAGGTAATTACATTGCATCAGGGATGAAAGCTGACAAAGTTCAGATGGTTCTGCTTAGAACCTGGTTGTGGATCAGCCGGAATCAGTCTGAGAAGTGACGGCGGTCAGTAGAACATCATGTCTGGAGCCCGTGTTCCACTCCTGGATTTTGACCTTATGTCTGAAGCGTGGCCATGAGGAGAGGCCTGGCTGTAAGAACGTGGCCAAAGGAGGGAATTTTCTGTGAAAGCACTGAGGTGCAGCTTCTTTTCTAACCCCATGGATTCATCTTTCATTTTACTATTCTGTCTCCACTAAGTTTCCTATGCACAGTTTTAACAGATAGTTTAATTCTGTCTTTATTCACAGATAGAGGAGGCTGTTTCTTCAACTCCAAACTTTAACAGTCTTACAGTGTATAAACTGAAGATTATAGCGACCAGCATAGTCTGGGCCACAGATATAAGGAAAGGTAAAATGAAAATAATTATGCAGGATTGGCCTGGTTAGTTGCTGATCACATAAGCCTGACCAGTATTGGCTAGAGATGAGAGAGAATCACCAGGCAAAAAAAAACCCTCCCAGGCACTTCTGGTTTCAGTCACAGTTAACCCTTTAGACTTGCACTGAATACAGCAGAAGCTGTGAATGTGCAAGCTGACCATCAGTTGGCAGAAACTATGCAAAGTAAAGCATTAGAAACAGAAACAGGCTGCTGTGGAAGCAGGGCACCGTGAAAGCAAGACAACAGTGAATGAATAAGAAAGCACCTGTGGAGACCGGGCAGGTATGACAGGGACAACCACTACCCAAAGGCTTTGGGTAGGAAATTACCCCAGACAACAGCAGCCCCTTTCCCCCAGCCTCTGAACAAATGTGTAATATGCATACACACTGCATGATACGTTATCGCAGTATATGAGAGAACTGTAGCAGATAAACTGCGAGTCAAGCGAGAGCAGTGTGAGTTAAGGGGTGGCGAATGAGCCCTTCAAAGCAAGATCTTGCCAACGTCTGACTTGTAGATGTTCATAATGACATCACTGCAAAGAAACAACATTCCCAGATCTTGTGTACTTCAAAAGCAGAGTTCAAAGTTTTAAGACAGTTTATAACCTCTCCCAAATGCTACTCTGATTGGGAGCAGTTGCTGGTTTACACACTTATACCCTCTTCAAGATACTATGCCAGTAAAAAGCTGTCACTTGCTTACACACTTATATCCTCTCCCAGCTGCTGCAGTGATTGGGAGACGTCACCTGTCATGTCTTTTAATGGGAGTGTATACACTTGTCATGTATTTTAATGGGAGAGTATAAAGACTGAAGTCTAAATATCTCATTGTCAAAGTACAGCAGTGAGCCAAATGATATTTGCAAATGATACAAAATTATTCGGAGTGGTTAAAGCATAGGCAGACCGTGATGAACTGCAGAAGGTACTCAAACAAGAGGACACTCTTGCAAATCATAGAAAGTTTTTTTTTTTTTTTCACTGAACGCACAGTCAACTTATGCAATGTTGCCAGAGGACGTAGTTAAGGCAACTAGCATAGTCTCAAAAAGGTTATGACTAATTCCTGGCGCAAAAGTCCAGAAACCATTATTGGCCAGGTAGTTTTGGGAGTTGGGTTCTGCTGGGTGTTTGTGCCTTGGATTGGCCGTTGTCAGAGACAGGATGCTGGGTTTGATGGACTTTACTCTGACTCAGCACAGCATAGTTTAGGTTCTTATGAATGCTTATTGTGGCCATGCCCGCTCTCCAATTCTTTGTGCTGTGTCCAGATTTTACATGCACTAATGTGTCAAGATTCATTAAGAGTGAGTTTAAAGTTCGTGGAGAACCTGGCAGGCACTACTCCTGAGCAAAGTCCAGGTGGCCTGGGAAGAATTCAGAGAGATTACTGAAAGGATTGTGGATTGGAAAGTCAGATTTTATTTTCAGTGTGGCTTTGGGAGAATATCTTTGGTTTGCGGCAAGAAAAGGTATTTTATCCCAGGACAAGCAGGATGCTAGTCCTCACATATGGGTGACATCGGTAATGGAGCCCTATGTACGGAAAACTTCTGTAAAAGTTTCTATGAAACTTTTGACTGGCACCAGAGTGCCTACTGAGCATGCCCAGCATGTCATGATATTCCCTGCCACAGGGGTCTCCCTTTAGTCTTCTTTTTTCCGCGAAGCAATTAGCCTCGCGGTTATCAGGAGTCCTGTGGGATTCTCCACATATTTTCCTTACGGAAAGCTTTAAAAAACTTCAACCGCAGAGGGTCTCCCTTAGTTTGATCATCGCGGTGAGTTTTTCCCGTTCTCGCGGTTCCGTGCCGTTTTTTGATTAAAAACAAAATTTACCTGAGCCTTAGGCCGTCGACGGCTGCCCGGCCACAAAATGGCTACAGGTTTTAAAAAATGTCCGAAATGCGCGAGAAATATGTCTATTACAGACCCTCACCAAGACTGTGTACTTTGCCTTGGTGAAGGTCATGATGTAAAAAATTGTCCCTTATGCGCTACGATGACCTCGAAAGGTCGACGTCTACGGATGGACAAGATGGAGCAATTATTCAAAATTCAACTGATTACTGCTCCGTCTACTTCCACACAATCGTCTCCGGCTGGGGCGATTAGGAAAGTGGTCTTGAAGAAACGTCACTCCGGTGACTCGGGAGACGCTCCTTTTTCCTCCCCCTCACCATCGTCCAGAGCGTCCACATCGAGTAGCGAAAAAGGGCGCGAAAAAGATAAACATCGCCATCGGCATCGCAGGCCGCAACCAGCAACCATCGCTCCGATACCCGGCGAGCCATCGGCGGAGGACGGGGCACCGAGTAAGAAAGCCCGGCTCCAAAGTAAGGCTTCCGAGCCACCGACAGGCCAACCCTCGCCGATTCCGGCGGAAGGAATCGTACCTCCTCAGGGCCCTGAGGTCGTACTACTGTCGCCGCCACCGCCTCCCCCCATGGGTGCTCTGTTCACATCATCCATGCGGGCGGAACTTGACAGTTACATACGTCAAGCGGTTAAGGATGCCTTTATCGAGGCGATGCCACGGCCTGCCACTCCGGTTCTGCCATCGACACCGGTCATAGGAGGATCTCCGGTTCCATCACCGATTCCTTCACTACCGATGCCAAGGAAATCACCGCTCTCCTCGATGGCGCCGATTCCATTACCGGTTCTACCTAGGCCGCAGCCACCGGATTCAGCATTGCCGATTCCCCGGGTACCATCGATTCCACCACGGCCATCGATCCCGATGGCACCCTCGATGCCTTCTCAAGAGTCCATTTTTCAACCATTAATGGACAAGCTGGACTCACTAATACATTGCTTCTCATCTCTACCACAACCTATAGATGTAGATGACAGTCAAGAGCCAATACCAGGTCCTTCGGGTGTCCCACCACCCCTCAGACCTCAGACTCCACTTTCTGAAATGCCAGCTAAGCCTACTAGGCCGTTGGAGCTCCCTCTGGATGATAGTGACGAAGAATTCTCCTCGGATGAAGACCTCCTTTCTGAGCCTTCTCCCCCAGAAGATAGAAGAAAGTCACCACCGGAGGATCTCTCTTTCTCCAACTTTATTAAGGAGATGTCTCAAACAATTCCTTTTTCTCTCATCTCTGAAGTGGACAGCAGGCAAAAAACCTTGGAGGTGCTTCAATTCGTGGACCCTCCCAAGGAAATTCTTGCTATTCCTGTTCATGAAGTTTTACAAGAACTTATGTACAGGATATGGGAACACCCTGGGTCGGTGGCAGCTGTTAATAAGCGGGCGGATGCCACTTACCTAGTACAACCCATCCCGGGGTTCCAAAAAACTCAACTACCGCACCAGTCAGTGGTGGTCGAGTCGGCCCAAAAGAAGGCCAAAAGATTAAAGCAACACGCCTCCATACCTCCTGGAAAGGATAATAGGTTCTTGGACAATCTTGGTCGAAAAATCTTCCAAGCTGCTATGCTGGTAGCTAGAATAAATTCATACCAGCTTTTTATGAACCAGTACCAGCGTGACCTATGGAAGCAAGTTGAATCCCTGTCTCAGCAGTTACCTGACCATCTTCAGGAAGGTTTTCAAAACCTAGTACATAAGGGCCTAGAGGCAGGGAAACACGAGGTTCGGGCCACATATGATTCATTCGAGACAACCTCCAGATTGTCTGCAGCTGGAATAACAGCGAGAAGATGGGCCTGGCTTAAATCATCAGAGCTCAGACCAGAAGTACAGGAGCGCTTGGCGGACCTGCCTTGCTTAGGGGAGAACCTCTTTGGCGATAAGGTCAAGGAGGCAGTAGCCACCATCAAGGACCATACAGAAACCCTCAAACAGCTTTCTCAGCTGCCACAAGAGGTACATCAACCTTCAAGGAGGCCTCCAAGAAGGGAACAAAGAAAGCCATATTACCGCCCTAGGCGGTATTATCCACCAGTAGCCAGGCCCAGACAACAAAGACCTGCTCAACGGTCTCAGCCTCGCCAAAGACCTGCTAGGCCTCAACAACCTCCGCCTGCGGCGTCCACTTCCGGATTTTGAAGTTCAACCAGAGGGCATGAGTCATTATCAAAATCCCTATCCACAAGTACCGGTTGGAGGCCGAGTTGCTCACCATCTTCAAACTTGGACCTCCATCACTACAGACCAATGGGTACTCTCAATCATATCTCAGGGGTACCACTTGGACTTCCTCACTGTACCAAAAGACAATCCCCCTATTCCGTCTTGGACAGTGTCTCATCATTACACAATCCTGCAAGCAGAATTATCTACCCTCCTGACTGCCAGGGCCATCGAAAGAGTTCCCAGGCCTCAGTGGGGCACAGGATTCTACTCCCGATATTTCCTCATTCCAAAGAAAACCGGGGGTCTACGTCCTATCCTGGACCTAAGAAATCTCAACAAATTTTTAAAGAAGGAAAAATTCAGGATGGTGTCCTTAGGCACCATGCTACCTCTTCTTCAAAAAGGAGATTGGCTCTGCTCTCTGGATCTTCAAGACGCTTACGCTCACATTCCCATATTTCCACCTCATCGACAGTTCCTACGATTTCTGGTACAAGGTCAACACTTCCAATACAGGGTGCTACCTTTCGGCCTTGCCTCAGCACCTCGAGTGTTCACAAAGTGTCTAGCAGTAGCGGTGGCACATCTTCACAAGCAACAAGTACATGTGTTCCCCTACTTGGACGATTGGCTCATCAAGAGTCATACACAGAGCGGAGCTGTCACTTCTCTCCATCTCACAATAAGATTGCTTCACTCCTTGGGATTTCTCATCAATTACAACAAATCCCAGCTCACACCATCTCACCAGTTGCAGTTCATAGGTGCAGATCTCAACACCATCACAGCAAAGGCTTTTCTTCCGAAAGACCGGGCTCAATCGCTCGTTCTCCTAGTACATTCTATTCGCAATCAATATACAGTCACAGCTCATCAGTGCCTCATCCTACTCGGACACATGGCCTCAACAGTTCACGTCACTCCCATGGCCAGACTGACCATGCGACTAATGCAATGGACACTCAAATCTCAATGGATTCAAGCCATTCAACCACTGTCCACTCACATCCAGATAACACCAGAGCTGAAGTATTCCCTTCTCTGGTGGACATCACCAATCAACTTGCTCAAAGGCCTACCTTTCCAACAACCAGTTTCACAAGTGACTTTAACTACAGATGCGTCCACCTTGGGATGGGGAGCGCACATTGCTCATCTGAAAACACAGGGCAAGTGGACAAAGCAAGAAGCCTCCTTTCAGATAAATTTCCTGGAGCTTCGAGCTATACGCTATGCTCTATATGCATTCAAGGACTGCCTTTCACACAAGACTGTTCTGATCCAAACGGACAATACAGTAGCCATGTGGTACATCAACAAACAGGGTGGTACGGGCTCGTACCTCCTTTGCCAGGAAGCGGCTCAAATATGGGACTGGGCCCTAGCACACTCAATTCTACTACGGGCCACCTACCTAGCAGGCATCCACAACACAGTAGCGGATCGCCTCAGCCGTCACTTTCAACCACACGAGTGGTCCCTCGACCCAGCGTTAGCAATCAAGATATTTCAACGCTGGGGTCAACCAACAATAGATCTCTTTGCGTCACATCTGAACTACAAGGTGAACAATTACTGCTCTCTCCTCTTCCGGCAGAACAGCTTACCAAAGGACGCGTTTGCCCGCCATTGGAACTCAGGCCTGTTATACGCGTATCCACCAATACCGCTCATAACCAAAACCTTAGTAAAGCTACAACAGGACAAGGGGAAAATGATACTCATAGCCCCATATTGGCCTCGACAAGTATGGTTTCCCACACTGCTAGATCTCTCAGTCAGGGATCCCATTCGCCTGGGAGTAGCTCCCAATCTCATAACTCAGGAACAGGGTCAGTTGCGCCATCCCAACCTTCAATCCCTGTCCCTGACAGCATGGATGTTGAAAGCCTGATCTTACAACCATTCAACCTTTCAACTAGTATATCTCAGGTACTAATAGCTGCACGTAAACCCTCCACTAGAAAGAATTATTCCTACAAATGGAAAAGGTTTACTTTATGGTGCACTCAGAAAGATTTAGATCCTTTCACTTGCCCCACTACCTCGCTACTAGATTACCTTTACCATCTCTCAGACTCTGGTCTTAAGACGTCATCTGTAAGGGTACACTTAAGTGCAATCTCAGCTTATCATAACAAGCTAGGAGAGGCATCGATCTCCACGCAGCCTCTCGTCAGTAAATTCATGAGAGGCCTAACTCACATTAAACCTCCAATTCATTCCCCAAGCATTCAATGGGACCTGAACGTAGTTTTAACCAAGCTTATGCGTTCTCCATTTGAACCCATAAATACTTGTGACCTTAAATTCCTTACTTGGAAAACGGTATTTCTCATAGCCATTACATCAGCTAGAAGGGTCAGTGAACTGCAGGCCCTAGTAACTTACGAACCCTTCACGAAGTTCCTTCATGACAGAGTAGTCCTCCGTACACATCCAAAATTCCTTCCTAAGGTTGTCACGGAATTTCATTTAAACCAAACCATAGTTTTACCTACATTTTTTCCTAGGCCTCACTCTCACCAGGGAGAGAGAGCCTTACACACTTTGGACTGTAAGCGTGCGTTATCTTTCTATTTAAACCGCACTGCAGCCCAAAGAAAATCAAATCAGCTGTTTGTGTCCTATGATCCAAACAAACCAGGTAAAGCAGTGGGTAAGCATACTCTGTCAACCTGGCTAGCAGATTGCATACAATTTTGTTATGAAAAAGCAGGCCTTACTCTCCAAGGGCGAGTAAACGCACATTCAGTCAGAGCAATGTCAACCTCAGTAGCACACCTTCGCTCTGTACCTATTCTGGACATTTGTAAAGCAGCAACATGGAGTTCTCTTCACACCTTTGCAGCTCACTACTGTCTAGACAAAGAGGGAAGACAAGATTCAGCATATGGACAATCTGTCTTAAAGAACTTGTTTCCAGTTTAACCCCAACTCCTTCTTCATCCAACCTGCTGTGATTTCGACTGATTCATTCCAATAACAATACCTTACGGTCGTTTCAGCACCAAATGAATCAGCCTCTAGCTCGCTAATCACCCATATGTGAGGACTAGCATCCTGCTTGTCCTGGGATAAAGCAAAATTGCTTACCTTGTAATAGGTGTTATCCCAGGACAGCAGGATGTAGTCCTCACGAAACCCACCCGCCACCCCGCGGAGTTGGGTCCGATACGTTTTATTATTTTATTTTTGGCTAACGCTATTTGCTACAAACAAAGACTAAAGGGAGACCCCTGTGGCAGGGAATATCATGACATGCTGGGCATGCTCAGTAGGCACTCTGGTGCCAGTCAAAAGTTTCATAGAAACTTTTACAGAAGTTTTCCGTACATAGGGCTCCATTACCGATGTCACCCATATGTGAGGACTACATCCTGCTGTCCTGGGATAACACCTATTACAAGGTAAGCAATTTTGCTTAATTGTATATCTAATGATCTTCCCATCCCCCCCTGAACATCAGAAAGAAAAGATTTTAGTACAATGGAAAAATTCCTGAATAAATGGGAGCTGTGTTATGTATTGTTTTTGTATTTGCTATGGGGGGATTAAAGAAATTTGTAAAAAAAAAAAAAAAAAAAGCAATGGGAGGTGATCTTGAAATTACTTTCCCCTGGTTATTCTTTTTCATGAATACAAAATTTTTGGGAGGACGGAAATGGGGGGAGGTAGTGTTTGTCTTTGATCAGGGTGGGGGGGGGGGTAATATTTAATATTTTGTTTTCCAAAAAGGCCATTTTTCAGATCTGAATCAGGAGCCCATTTTGTGTATGGCAAGGGGTTATGTTTGATTAGGGGATTAAATGGGAAAAGCAAGGTTACCTTGGATGATAAATTGAT
Source organism: Rhinatrema bivittatum (assembly GCF_901001135.1). Lineage (NCBI taxonomy): Eukaryota > Metazoa > Chordata > Amphibia > Gymnophiona > Rhinatrematidae > Rhinatrema > Rhinatrema bivittatum. The sequence goes on from NC_042618.1 coordinate 227,627,438, forward strand.
ATTTCCTATTGAAATCTAGTAATGTGGCTTGTAACAGAATCAGAATCTTATATTTGCTTTAATTATTTGAGGTATTTGTATAGTAATGCAAAAATAATTAAAAAATCCTTGTATCAGAGTGAAGCCTAATAGATTGCACCCTGGTTTACTTAGATTTATAAAAGTGATATCCTGAAGGTGGTGAGAGGGGACTCTAAACTATTGTGAACAATATATGTCCAGAAATGAAATATAAAACCCATAATGCACAAGAATGTCCTGTTTAATTTCCAATGGAAACATGGACCCCCAAATTTTGCTGGTATCGTTCCTCTTGTATTATTATTGCTATATTGAACTATTGCCTCTTTCCAGTAAGCTCCTCCCTGGTGGTATTTTGATGTCAGATTTACTGTATTATAGCTGCAGTGACTGCAGGTTATTTACAGGAACTTGTTAATGTGAAACAATAAGGGTCAGGTTTGGTTCATTTTGTGCTTACTTGCCTGTGTTTTATTTTTGGTTTCTGACAGATGGATCTCTCTGTCGAGGTGCTTTACGGCTTCATGCAGGAGCGCCAGAAACGCTACGCCAAGTACGCTGAGCACATCCAGAAGGTGAACGAAATGTCCGTCATCTTACGCCGCATCCAAATGGGCATCGACCAGACGGTGCCACTGATGGAGAAGCTGAATGCCATGCTGCCAGAGAGCGAGAAGCTGGAGCCCTTCTGTATGACTGTGGATAGAGAGCCCAGTTCCTAGCCCCTCCAGGGGCCTCTACCATGCTCACCATCTAGGGATGGAGAGGGAGGGCTGAGCTTTTGGTTTAATGATAGGGGCAGTACCAGTGGACATCCTGCCAAGGCCTTCACCCTCAGCCACAGGAAAACAAGCCGGTCCGCCAGACTGAACTGAGAAAGAGAATGTTCTCCTTGTGTTACTACTAAAATAAATATATCTTATTCCATTAACACTGAGTAGGTGCACCACCACTGTAATGATGTTAGGAGATTGGCTCATATAATAATTCAGGATTCCATGCATTTTTGCTCAGGAGCTATTTAAAAATTATTGAAGTGCTAAAGTGGGACTTTTTTCAAAGCTTCCAAGCGCCATGAAGAAGCCATGCAGGGATGTGTTGGCAGTTTAATCACATTTTCCCCTCTGTTTGTTTATGGAGGTCATTGCTCGTTATTTTCTTGTAGATACCCCATGCCAAAGTGCCATGTAAACATTAACAGAAAATTGGGCCGGAGATGAGCATACAAAATGGTTCAATGTGTTGTGACCAACAAGAAGAGAAAATTATCTAACGAGACAAACAAGAATATACTTGAACACTTTGAGGGGAAACTCAGGTTTGGCTCATAGAGATGAGGCTCTTTGGGTATCAGAGAGTTGATGCAGGTGAGAAATACAAACAGGCCAACTCATTACAGTGTGCTCGGTTGAGCACACTGTTTGACCCATGGTTGGACACACGGTTTGGACACCCGTCCACAACTCCTTATTCTATAAGGGGATTAGCGTGTCCAAAATGCACGTCCGACCCCCCGCGAAGCTAATAGCACTCATCGCATGCAAATGCATGTCGATGAGGCTATTAGCTATTCTCCCCTGTTTAAAAAAAAAAAAAAATGTGCGTGACACGTTGACATTGCTAGTAACACACTCCTCCTCCTGGCAGCTTGGGCAAGGGGAAGAGGTTCATGCCAGACTATATCAAAATAGTGGTGACCAAATAAGTGCTGGCACAGGCAACAATGTCACATTGACTTGGTTTTAAGCATTACTGTTGGTTCTTTATTTGTACTTACTTAAACTGTCTCTTCCTCCCACACCCAGTTCTTTTGATCATCTGGGGGAGAGAGTATTATTGTTTCTTGTGGATTTACTGAAAGCATTAGCCAAGCGAGGAGAGAGCACTATTTATGATTTTAAAATAAAGTTGTAACTTCACCCCCATCCATTTCTTGCTTTGTTAACATTTGCATGAGAAATAAAAATGGACTCATCTTGCAACATCAAGTGAAAGCTGTTGAAGGGCACCCGTTTTGTCTTCACTATCAAAGCCCATAAGTTTAGTTTTTGTTTTCATGTGTAATGCAGTCCCTGGCCACTATAGGATGAATGCAGAATATTCTCTGGTTCACACCCCCCCCCCCCCCAACCAATTATTTATTTATTTATATTCTGCCTTTCATGACATTTCAAAGCAGATTACATTCAGCTATTGTAGATAAGGATGTATTCACCTTCCAATAGCAATGGACTTTCCCCCTAAGTGTAAAGGGGCCAGTTCTAGAGGTATATATAGCACCTGAAATATTCCTATCATTATTTGTATGGCATTGGCAAATGTATACAGCACCTTAGAGAGACACATCAAAGAGTCCCTCTCCTCGCACAGAGGCTTGTGAGGTACTTAAAAGACAGGGAGCTCAGGCCCACCCAGCATCCCCCCTCCCCCCCATTTGATCATTAAATTCAGCAATCACAATCAGACATTCCCCTCTACCCCTCCTGTAAAAACACAGGACACTAGTGTTAACTGAAATCCTGCTGGCCTTACAAGAGCAAGTTAAAAAAAAAAATAGGCACCAGCCGTGCTGGAAGAGCCAGAGGGATACACTGTACTGGTTGATGTGCTGCCGGTTTCTAAGCAAGGGGCTCTGATCCACATGGTGATGCACTTGTTTTCCAAAAATGATTTAACCCTCTACCATCTCTTTCGTACAACAACAAAATGGTATATAGAACATACAATAAACTAATACTGAAAATGCCATTCCAGTCATAGGGTTCTTGGCAGATTCTGAAACCTTTTACTAGATTTGCATACAAATTATTGAAAAAATTGTACATGAGCTTCAGATGTCACATCAGACATTTTTCATATCTGCAGAAGGGACCTTTTTGGTCTTGGTAGCTCATGTATAACATTTTTGGATAATGCTTACATTGATCCAATAAAAGGCAACAGCATGCAGAGAAGCCAATTTACTCCAGGAACTATACATGTCTGCTTATTCCAATATAAAATGCTTTTTTCTTCTCGCTTTACTATCTGGATGGGTTCTTTGTACTGTCTCTTTTGACACCTAACTCCTTTTCCAGGCTCTTTCTTTCCATTTGACTTTTTTTTTTCTGTTTCCTGTATTCATCACTTCCTCTTTCCCTTTCATCTTTCAAAGTCTACCAAAGAATGTGCCCTCTCCATTGCTGGTCCCACCTTTTGGAGCAAGATGCCTCCTAGTCTTCGCCAGGAGCCTTGCCCAAAAAGATTCAAACAGAACCTCAAGACCTGGCTCTTTAAGCACGCCTACACCTAAACCCCCTCTATGTACCCGTCCCCTTCACCCACCTCCCCCCTTGTAATGTCTTTGTAAGTATCTTGTAAATACCTCCTTCATACACAGTTAATCAATACTATAACTTGTATCCTGTTGTTACATGTTGTTATCTGTTCTTTGTAAAGCGTCTTGCTGTATTAAGTTAACTGTAAACTGAGATGATGTTCCCAACGTATTTCGGTATATAAAAACGCTTAAATAATAATAATCTAATTTTCCTTCATTTTTCTCTCCTCTGCTTCATCAACCCTCTGTGACACCACCATCACTTCTCTCCCTCTGTCCTCACACACCTGGAGCTCATCTCTCCTCCTCCCCCCTCACTCTTCTATCCTTCATATTTCCCCCTCCAGATCTCCCAGTCCCAACACTTCAGTTCCCCCAACTCTTTCCATCTTTTTTTCACTGGATTAGTCACCTGGTCAAATTATCTGGCTTTCTTCTTCCCCAACAACTACCCTCCCCATGCCTTATCCTCTCTTCACTGACTTTGTCACCCCTTCTCATGTTCTCCCATCCCCTCCAGTTTGTCTCCTTTACCCCACTCTTATCCCCACTTATCTGCTCTCATACTTTCCCCCTCTCCCTTCCAGTATACGTCTTTAGCTCACACCATTTCATTGGTAGCTCAAGGCAACTTACATTCAGGTACAGTAAGTATTTTCCCTATCCACAGACGGCCTGATAGTAATAGCAGTGGCTATTTTCTAAGTCAACTTAATTAATAGCAGGTTAGAGTAGTGGACTGTAAATGATGACCCAAGTTTGTACCTGAGGCAGTGACAAGGCCACAAGGAGCATAGTGGGATTTGACCCCTGGCTTCCTTGCTACTCAGTCCACTACTCTAACCTGCTATTAATTAAGGGGACTTAGAAAATAGCCACTGCTATTACTAGCAACAGTAACATGGAATGGACTTAGTTTTTGAGTACTTGCCAGGTTCTTATGGCCTGGATAGGCCACTGTTGGAAACAGGATGCTGGGCTTGATGGACCCTTGGTCTGACCCAGTATGGCATGTTCTTATTACTCTATTCCATATTCCTTATGGCTCACTGTTATACATATTCCCCCATCACCCTTCTCTCATGGCTCTCACATACCAACCCCACTATCATTCCTTTCTCTCTCAAAAACCCTTCCTCCTCCCAATCACTACTTCTAATTTTCTCTCACCCCTTCCAGCTTTTAGTCACCATCCCCTACTTCATTATCTCTGGTTCTGTTACCTTTCCCCTTTATCAACTCTGGCTCTCTCTCACACACATCTTCCATCACCACCCCCACTTCAACACCAATACTGGTTCTCTTCACCTCTCCCTTGACCCCCATCAGCACCTTTGGCTTTCTTTCGCACATACAATGGATCATTAGACTATTTTTTTCTTTTTTTTATTTCACACACACACACCTTCACCCCACATCTGGCTCTGTCTTGTATCCCAATTTCAACAACCATTTTCTCCCCCCTCCCCCCCCCCTAAGTATTGTGCTTCTGCACTCCCATACAAACATCCCCTCATCTCACGTGGTTCTCATGTACCCCCATATCATGGCTCTCTTCTTTGGGCATTGATGGGAAACCTGCAGAGCCATTTCATAAGGAATATTGGCAGTGAACATATAAGGCAAATACTACAAGATATCCGCTATTGTTGGCTGAAGGAGAATCTCTCAACGCTATTTTAAGATAAGTGGTTGTATACTTGAATAATACACAGACAAATAATAGTATACAATGACACAGACATCTTCTTTGGTAATCATTTTAGTTGCATAGAAAACTCTTGAAAAATTATATTTTTGGACTGCAATATTGTTTTTTCTTATGACCTATGATTATATATAAGGTTGAGTCAGAAAGTGCTTTCACTCACGATGATACCTAGTATGAAGGACATAATACAGTGTGTCTTTATCCATCATTGAATCGGCTGAGATTTGGTAGTATTTCTTTAGTCTTTTTTTATCATCTCAGATAGACCAAGTTTGCATTGCTGGTTTCAGGGAGATGGGGGGAGGACACTGATTTACCTCCCCTGCTCATGTTCCCCCATCCAGCATTCAATAACCTCTTCAGCACCCCAACAGTCAGCCCTTTTTGTACACCCCCATTAACCCTCTCTTAGACCACACTCTCACCCTCTTCTCACTCAATCTGTATCCCTTCTCACTCCTCTTGCAGCACCAGCCTTTACCCCCTCTTCACTACTAGTTAACACTTCTATAGTGCTATTTGATGTATGCACTGCTGACTCAACATACTTCATCCCCTTTCAGCATTTACCTCTTCTCATCAATCATTTGTGCTGCCTCCTTCCTTCGCTGCCCTCAGTTGAAGCAGAGTTCTGGGCTCAAAAGCGATGGTTGTAGCCATGTGTGTGTGTCTGATACAGCCCTCCCCTCCTGTCAAAACAGGGAGGAGGGGACGAGATGAGAAGGAACATAAGCAAAACAAAACTTGGGTGCTCTGCAACCTTATTCACCCCCCCCCCCCCCTCCCCTCCTGTTTTTCGCCATCTTCTGCCTGCAATAGCTGTTACAATGTGAGGAGGTGAGTCTGGAACAAACCCAGCAGACAAGAAAATAATTGCTTCGCTTCCTTTTCCTGCAGGCGGCATGGAAGTGAGGGGCTGGAGCAGTAAACAGAACAGCTGTGTGAGAGAGATTCAAGGCATAAGCCTTGTGTGCCCATGGCTAGCAATGTCCTTGCCCACTAACAATCTATATAGCAAAAGCAGGAACTGGGCTGAGTAGACTGACCTTCTACAAAATGTTGCTTTCTACCTTACAGCCCAGGCCCTTTAGTGATTATATAGGTTTTAAAGATAATGGCCGCCTTATTTCTGATTATTAGTAAAAGCTGGCTATTCCTTTCTTGGTCTTTGGGTTTGGAAGTGAAAGTATTTTCCCATCTTTCCTGCCTCCTCAGCAGGGGCAGGCTCCTATGCTGACCTAACCTGGTAAAGGTGAAAAAATGAACGTGGAGGTTCTATCTCCCATTGTAATTCTCTTTCTATATCCACGGGGAAGAACTGTATAGTCCTGCAGTCTACATTGCATTTATTAACTGGAAGATTATAATTATACTTTGGCTTTAAGAAGCTGGATTGGTTTGAGGGTTTTTTTTTTTTTTTTTTTTTTTAGATGAATGGGTAAAGTTGCAGAATTGTGGAATTAAATTTATTTTCCTCATACCTTCAGCAGCTGAAAATTCCTTCCATTGTCCTTTTGAAAAGGGGGATTATATCTAGACTATTAATAAAGTAAACTCTGGACTTGTCTGTAAGAAGTATTTTCAAAAACAATTTGGTTTTTATGTCAGTGGCAGAAGGGTTACACCATTTTATTTAACATTTAAGTTCTCACAGCCCAATTTTAAAAGGGCCACGTGCGTAAAAAGCGGGGGTTACGCACAGGGCCGGGCCTTGTGGGCGCTGCGTGCATTTTAGAACACGTGAGATGAGGGGATGTTTGTATGGGAGTGCAGAAGTACAATACTTGGGGGGGGGGGGGAGAAAATGGTTGTTGAAATTGGGATACAAGACAGAGCTAGATGCGGGGGAAAGGTGTGTGTGAAATAAAAAAAAAGGAAAAATAGTCCAATGATCCATAGTATGTGAGAAAGAAAGCCAAAGGTGCTGATGGGGGTCAAGGGAGAGGAGAAGAGAATATATACACAATATACATAATAGAAGCTGATAGCCTAAGGCCCCCAAAGAAAGCACAGTTAAATCATACAAGGCAGGGGAGTCACTATGGTATAACTGTTCAGTACTTATAGTGTGATTGGTACTATGATTCAGTACTAGAAACCTGATAGCTTAATGGTAGTGCTGTGCGTATTGTCATGCTGAAGGCCTGGGTTGGATTCCCTAGAAGACCAACTTCTAGTCCTCAGCCTGAATGGACAGGCTGCAGCAGTAGCATTTGTAGACTCCTTGCTGCAGAAGAGGGAGTCCCTATTATTGCTTAGCAGCAAACCTATTGGCAGACTCAGGGTGCACATTACAATGGCTAAACAGGGGAGAGAGTGAGGGAAAACACAAGGCTATGACTCCATTGCCCCAGTAGATACTTACTTTAATTGAGCTAAGCAACACCAAGCAGCAGAAACTGAAGGGTAAAAAAAGAAAAAAGTGTTTAAGCCAAGCAGGAGGCTCTATCTGATTATATGCCAAGGTTACTGCTATAATAGTCCAAACTATGCAATAATTCATCCTGCTATAGACTTTAATCATTTACAGTAAATACCAGCTCCATGAGTTAATACTCTGTTAAGCTTTTGGGCACTTATTTAATTTTGTCATGCAGTTTTCAATTATCTGCTGAAACTTCAAGAGCTCCGACCCCTCATCAAACACGTTCCCTTTGAAAATATATTTATGTGGAAATATTTAGTAGTAGGAGACAACAAGAATAGCTTAAGGCTTCTTTGCTCTACTTGTTACACATACTACTTCAGCTGTACAGAGATGTGTGTTTAGCATTTCCCTAGAACCTACTACAAACAAATAATGCAGACCTTGGTGAAAAGGCCTGGAATAAATTACCAGCTATACTTCTCCCACACTAACCTAACCACAGCAGCTAGTGTAGGGGCAGTGAAGTTCATCATGCAAATCACTGACCAATAAGGTGAAGAAGAACAGGGCAGAGAGTTTTTGGCCAACACACTTGAGGGTGAAAATCCTTTTAAAGGTAGGACTATATAATACAACCCATGTCTCCTGTCTCCCCCCCCCCCCCCCCCCCCCCCCAAAAAAAAGATAAAAATAAATCAGACTTTTGTAAACCTTTGCCTCTAAAAAGATAGATTTTAGTCACTCTTCTGAAATCTAAATTTATATGTACTTTTTCTTTGTATTATATTGATTATATCAAATAAGAGTAAAATAATCACTTAACAGATACAGAAGACTAAATTGATCTTTGGAATAAAATGAAGCGCAGGACCCATGTGCATTTTTGCCAGATTTTAAAAAATGCTGGGCCAGACCAAAGGTCCATCAAGCCCAGTATCCTGTCTCTGACAGTGGCTAACCCAGGTTGCAAGTACCTAGCAGATCTCATGTTGCGCTGATGGTGGGCCCTTGGCCCAAGATGGGGTTGACACTACCTGCAGGGCAAGCCCTACGGGTCCCCACCATCGGGAGGCAGAGCAGGCTAGGAGACGGAGGCTGACTGAAGCTTCACCAATACCAACCCGCATTCCCCTCAGGTTGAGCCCTTGGGTGCCAGGGCCGGCTGGACTTAGGCGGGCCTCCGTGTGACGACTCCCAGCTGGTGTAGACAAGGGTGCGCCAGGAACCAGCAGAGGTATTGGAGGGCCGAGGACGGTTTGGGCGAGGCAGGGTTCCAGAGACCCAGACGCCAACAGGCACAGAGGGAAGCAGGGGGCATCCAGGTAAAGATAGGCCGAAGCCTGAGAGGCCAGGTCCATAGGATACCAAAGGAGAGTCCAAGGCAAGCTGGAGTCAGGGCAGGCGGCAGGTAGGCGAGGTACCAGAAGCGGAGCTGAGGTCAGAGCCAGGAGATCAGATCAAGCATAGTCCAAATGAAGCAAGTGTCAATACCAGAGAATCAATCCAAGCATAGTCCAGGTGAAGCAGGGGTCAATACCAGAAAATCAGTCTGAGAGTACAAGGAGCAGGCGAAGGAACAGGAACCAGAGACAGGAGCGATGACAGGGACCAGGTACGAGCACACAAGCAATCGTGGAGCCCTGTTGCCAAGACAGGGAACAAGTGGCTGGGCCCAGTAATGTCATCATCCAGGGCCGCAGGCTACTTTCCCATTGCGCCCCTTTAAGAGTGCACGAGCCTAAGCCAGGGCTTGGAGGAAGCAGGACACCAGCGTCACTGCGCGGGGAGACCCGCCGGGCACAGGGAGGAACCGCGCAGGAGTCAGAAGCGGCAGAGGTGGCTGCAGGAGCTCAGGGACGGAGGAGGCTGTTCACCGCTGCAAGCAAAGGTGAGCCGGAGCTGGCGGCTGGATTCCTGGGGTGAGTCGGCCCGGGCTTGGGCCTACCACAGCCGGGATGCATAACATCCCACTGTAGATTTATTTCTTGTTATTCACTTGGGGGAAAGCAATGGCTTTCCCCAAGTGCACCTAGCTAATGATTGTTTATGGCCTTTTAATCCAGGTACTTATCAAACTTTTTTTAAACCCTGCTATTCTAGAAGCCTTGACCATATCCTCCGGCAACAAATTCCACAGTTTAATTGTACATTGAATGGAAAAATAGTTTCTACAACTTGTTTTAAATCTGCTTGCTACCTGCTAGTTTTATGTAGTGTGCCCTAGTTCTAGTATTAATTGAAAGGATAAATAGCCTTTCCCTATCTACTGTTCCACCCCATTCATGATTTTATAAAGCTTCTATCATCCCCTCTCAATCACCTCTTCTCCAAGCTAAAGAGCGCTATCCTGTTTAGCCTTTATTCTTAAAGAAACTGTTTCATCCCCTCTGTCACTGTTGTTGCCCTTCTGTGTACCTTTTTCTAATTCTGCTATATCTTTCTTGAGATGGGGGCAACCAGAATTGCACACAGTTACTAAAAAATGCAGTCACACAGAAATTCACAGTTTTATTCTCTATTCCTTTCTAAATAATACATTTATTTGCTTTTTTTAAAGCTGCCACAGCACACTGCTATGAGGATTTCAACATTTTCTCCACAGTGGCTCAAAGATTCTTGGGTAGCTGCATGCCTCATTTGGAACCCAGCATTGTGATAGTTTGGACTCTCAGTCTGTTTGTGTTTTAACTACTTTGAATATTTTTGTGTCATCTGCAAATTTGATCACTTCATTTGTTGTTTTCTTTTCCAGATCATTATGATTAGGTTAAACACAAGGTCCAGCACCGATCCCTAATAGCCATCACTACTTACCTTTCTCCATTGGGAGAGCTGACCATTGAGTCATACTCTTTGCTTCCTATCTTTTAACGAGTTATCAATACACATCATGCCTCCTATCCAATAATTTTTTAGTTTTCTGAGGAAACTCTCATGCAGGACTTTATCAAGTGCCTTGTGAAAATCCAACTGAACTATGTTCATTCTTTCACCATTATCTACATGCTTATTCACACTTTCAAAGAATTCTTATAGGTTAGTAAGGCACGACGTCCCTTTGCTAAATCCATGCCGGCTCTCCCCCATTAAGTCATATCTATATGACCAGTAATTTTGTTTTCAACAATAGCTTCCACTATTTTACCCAGCACCAATATAAGATTCACAGGTTTGTAGTTACTTCAATAAGCCCTTCTTGAAAATTGGCATAACATTTGCTACCTCCAGTCCTCAGATACAGAAACAGATTTGAATAGGTTACAGATTACTAGTAGTAATTCTGCAGTTTCATATTTGCGTTCCTTTAGAACTCAGGGGTGAATACTAACGGGTTCAGGTGATTTACTACTAGTTTGGCAATTTACTCTGACACCTCTTTCAGATTTACACTGATTTGATTCATCACCTATAAAGAGCGGTTCAGGTAACCATCCCTGCTATACCCCCCTCCCGGTCTGCATGGGATTTCTATCCACAACGATTCCAGAATGCAGTTTATTGCCTGTCGAATTTGCATCCGGTTTGACTCTATGGAATCCTTAACCTACAAGTGTATCATCACTGCCACTGGTTTCTCTTGTTTATACGTTCACAGTTCTTCTCACACCACCTAGCTGTCAAGAAAACTTTGATTAATTAAAAGAAACCCAATTCTAATACTTATTATAACAACTCAAAGGGAAATACAGTAGCCATATCTAGAACTAAATTCAAGTGGTACACTGCTACTGAAATATTTTACTCTTGACTGAATGATTTTGACTTTTCAGAAACCAGGATGAAAAACAACTGAAAAACAGTCTTTTTTTAAGGCTGCTGTCTGAATTTACATTCTAGGATAACTTATCAGTTTTTATCCAAAATTGTAAACATATTTAGGAATATCCAGCCTAAACCATGAGGCAAAGAACAGCAGAAAATGTCAAAACAATAGGATTTGATGCACAGCGTAATCAGTTATTTTAATCACTTTGTCTTCACATTTTTCGTGTGCACAAAAATAGCTATAGCAACTACTGCTTTTGATTGTGATTTTGTAGGTTGCAGTTTATTAATATTTATGATTTTTTTTAAGTGGTTTGACTCTAGTTGTGTTTACTCCTCTAACAGGACCTGAGCATTCAGATTTGTTCCCAGGGCTTAACCTGTAGTAAAGTGTACAGGAGGGGAGGGGACTGAGTCTGGATCAAACAGACTAGGAAAGAGCTACTTTGCTCCCCAAATCAGTCCCTCCTCTTCCCTCCCAGGAAGCTGCAGGGAACAGAGTATTCAGCCTGGAGTAGAGAGAATGAAAAGTAATTTAAGAAAGCTTGAAGAGTGGTTGAAGATTTGGCAGCAGGGATTCAATGCCAAGAAGTGCAGTCATGCATCTGGCGTTTGGTAATCCAAAAGAGCTGAAGATAATGGCCTGGGAGAGGGACCTTGGATTAATTGTGTCTGGTGATCTGAAGGCTGTGAAGCAATGTGACAAGGCAATAGCTAAAGCCAGAAGAATACTGGGCTGCACAGAGAGAGGAATAACCAGTAAGAAATAGGAAGTGATAATGTCCTTGATGAGACCTTACTTGGAGTACTGTGTTCAGTTCTGGAAACCATATCTCAAAAAAGATAGAGACAGGATGGAGATGGTCCAGAGAGACTAAAATGGTGTGGGGTCCGTATTGGAAGATTTATGAGGAAAAGCTGAAGGATAGACATAGGTATACCCTGGAAGAGAGGAGGTGCAGGCAAGATAAGAAACAGACCCTTCAGATACCTGAAAGGTTTTAGTGATGCACAAAGTTTGAACCTTTTCTGTTGGAAAGGAAACAGTAGAACTAGGGATCATGGGAATGACTCAGAACCAACATCAGGGAATATTTCTTCACGGAGAGGGTGGTGGATGCCTGGAATGCCCTTCCAGAAGAGGTGGTGAGGCCAAAAACAGTATACAAATTTAAAAAGGCATAGGATAAACACTGTGGATCCCTAAAGACAAGAGGTTGAAAATGAAGAAAAGGGTGTATGGGGTTAACTGGCATGGAATGGCAGTTACTACTGTTAGCAGAGGGTATGGGGATTACCATCCTTAATCACTTAGCCTTGATTCTTTTGACACAATTGCAACATTGCTCTCTGCTTTGACAGCAAGGAGGGGGAAAAGAAATTAGATTCAGATGACCGCCAACTCTGGGCCCCAACTTTTGTGGTCCGGGATACTGATACATAGACATTAGGAAAAAAAAAAACAAAAAAACACAGGACTTTTTCTACAGCAAAGTCCAAAAGCAAAGTATGTTCAAGCAGCATTGTCTGGATTATCAAGAAGGCTGCATACCCTGTAAAAATGTTGCTAGCAGTAATTTTGTCATGGGTTTGACAGTTGCTTGGTTTTGATTGTAAATATTACTACCCTTAATATAAGGCTTGGGGTAATCTGTACGGAATGGCAGTTACCACCCTTAATAGAAACATGGGGGTATCCTGCATGGAGCGGCAGTTACTACCATAAGAAACTGGCTAGCAGACTGGATGGACCATTTGGTCTTTTTCTGCCATCATTACTATGTTAACAGGAGGGAATGAAGCTGGAAATGATGGTGACACAAATAAGAGTTCAATTTTTGTCTGCAGATTTCTACTTCTAATTTGTGTTCCCTTATACTATATTTGGTGAAGATCTGCGTGGGTGACTGAATTTTGATATTCCATTATTATGTAGTTTCTGATTAGAAAGCTGTAACAATCCAGATTGTTCTGGTTTCCCACTAGGTGTGCAATGGCTGTGTTGCTGCAGGGTTTTGTGTTATTTCAGAGTGCCTAGTAATGAGATAAAATGTTCCCTGTCTGCAATTATACAGTACATATTAATCCATCTTTGAGACTTGAAATGTTTTCCCTCATTGTCCCCAAGAGCTTATTTGTCTTATTTATCTGTCTTGACTAGATTGTAAACTCATTGGAGCAGGGACTGTCTCTGATGTGGATCTATACAGCACTGCATACAACTTGCAGCAGAATATAAATATTTAATTGTAGTAGTAATATTGGTGTTCTGGGATCTAGTTTATTATTTGCATTGTTGCTTTTTCATAAGTAGGTCTGTTCCTGTTTAATGTTTGGGAATTAGTACTGTTTTGATACGGCAGGTTTGGTATATAGGGTCTGAGTGACTTTTTGCAAAGACTTCTGTTATGTTGGCAGCTGAGTTATTTAGGAAGTATGTCAATGGTTTGCAATTTTCTCAGGATAAGGAGTTTAAACTTTCTGAATGTTACTATAGTTCTGATATGAAGCTCTCTAATGAGGAGAAAGGTGCATTGGATATGTTGGCACCCCTTAAGAGAGTTGATATTTTATTCTTCTTACAGAACTCTCAGGGTATTATTTTAACAAGGATGATATAAAAGTTACGATGTAATGGCCCTGCCCTGTCACTACAGAAGTTTCATGCATAGGACCCATTTAAAGAAAAAAAGTCTCACTTCAAAGAATGTGCATGCGATGCAAAGAGCTCCTGGCTCTCAGAGAACGAGTCCGATCTCTGGAGGCTAGAGCGGCAGACCTGGAGGAGCTGAGGCAGACAGAGAGGTTTATAGATGAGACCTTCAGGGACATAGTAGTCAAGTCCCAACTTCAGACTGGCAGCCCTGGTGCTGCCTTGGAGGAAGAAGGTCTCATGATGGGAGAGCACCAACCAGGTGTAGCAGGAAAGGATCCTGTAGCAAGGACCTGCTCTCCAGGTGATGCATTGTCCTTTCGAACTGAGGATATCTCCCCAAGGCCTACTGCCCAGGAGGGGTTAGGTCAGCCGTCATAGTTGGTGATTCGATTATTAGGAATGTAGATAGCTGGGTGGCTGGTGGGCATGAGGATCGCCTGGTAACATGCCTACCTGGTGCGAAGGTGGCGGACCTCACGCGTCACCTAGATAGGATTTTAGACAGTGCTGGGGAGGAGCCGGCTGTCGTGGTACATGTGGGCACCAACGACATAGGAAAATGTGGGAGGGAGGTTCTGGAAGCCAAATTTAGGCTTGCCAAATTTAGGCTCTTAGGTAGAAAGCTTAAATCCAGAACCTCCAGGGTAGCATTCTCTGAAATGATCCCTGTTCCACGCGCAGGTCACCAGAGGCAGGCAGAGCTCCGGAGTCTCAATGCGTGGATGAGACGATGGTGCAAGGAAGAGGGATTCAATTTTGTTAGGAACTGGGGAACTTTTTGGGGAAGGGGGAGTCTCTTCCGAAGGGATGGGCTCCACCTTAACCAGGGTGGAACCAGACTGCTGGCGCTAACCTTTAAAAAGGAGAGAGAGCAGCTTTTAAACTAGAACAAAGGGGAAAGCAGACAGTCGCTCAGCAGCGCATGGTTCGGAGAGAGGTATCTTTAAAGGATACTAATGATGCATTAGAATTAGGGCATCCCGACAGTGAGGTTCCAATAATAAGAAAAGTAGTCCAAGTGCCTGTAACTAAAAACTCACCTGAGCTAAAAAATTTTAACTTATCCCTATCAATTAAAAAGCAGAATGAAAATACAAACAAAAAACAAACTTTGAAATGTTTGTATGCTAATGCCAGAAGTCTAAGAAGTAAGATGGGAGAATTAGAATGTATAGCAGTAAATGATGACATAGACTTAATTGGCATCTCAGAGACATGGTGGAAAGAGGATAACCAATGGGACAGTGCTATACCGGGGTACAAATTATATCGCAATGACAGAGAGGAGCACTCGGGAGGAGGTGTGGTGCTTTATGTCCGGGATGGCATAGAGTCCAACAGGATAAACATCCTGCATGAGACTAAATACAAAATTGAATCTTTATGGGTAGAAATCCCTTGTGTGTCGGGGAAGACTATAGTGATAGGGGTATACTATCGTCCACCTGGTCAAGATGGTGAGACGGACAGGGAAATGCTAAGAGAAATTAGGGAAGCTAACCAAATTGGTAGTGCAGTAATAATGGGAGACTTCAATTATCCACGTAAACATGGTGCAGGAAAGAATATACAGTTCCATCGAAATTTCAAATATACTTTTATTATATCTTCAGGCATTCAAAGTTCAGTTAAGTGCGGCAACTCCATTCCAAGTAAACAAACAGAAATTTTAAAGTCCCCCGACACGGTCCGTGTTTCGGGTAAGCTGCATCAGGAGGGACCACAGCCAGTTTATAATCTTTATGGTTGACATCAGGAGCTCCTGATGTCAACCATAAAGACATCAGGAGCTCCTGATGTCAACCATAAAGATTATAAACTGGCTGTGGTCCCTCCTGATGCAGCTTACCCGAAACACGGACCGTGTCAGGGGACTTTAAAATTTCTGTTTGTTTACTTGGAATGGAGTTGCCGCACTTAACTGAACTTTGAATGCCTGAAGATATAATAAAAGTATATTTGAAATTTCGATGGAACTGTATATTCTTTCCTGCACCATGTTTACGTGAGAACTTGCTTATGTGCAAGGTTTGCTTCGGTTGATTTTTAGACTTCAATTACCCCAATATAGACTGGGTAAATGTATCATCGGGTCACGCTAGAGAGATAACGTTCCTGGATGGAATAAATGATAGCTTTATGGAGCAATTGGTTCAGGAACCGACGAGAGAGGGAGCAATTTTAGATCTAATTCTCAGTGGAACACAGGACTTGGTGAGAGTGGTAACAGTGGTGGGGCCGCTTGGCAATAGTGATCATAATATGATCAAATTTAATTTAATGACTGGAAGAGGAACAGTGTGCAAATCCAAGGCTCTCGTGCTAAACTTTCAAAAGGGAAACTGATAAAATGAGAAAAATTGTTAGAAAAAAACTGAAAGGAGCAGCTACAAAAGTGAAATATGTCCAAGAGGCGTGGTCATTGTTAAAAAATACCATTCTAGAAGCACAGTCCAGATGTATTCCACAC
The DNA here is from genome assembly GCF_901001135.1 of Rhinatrema bivittatum. Taxonomy (NCBI): domain Eukaryota; kingdom Metazoa; phylum Chordata; class Amphibia; order Gymnophiona; family Rhinatrematidae; genus Rhinatrema; species Rhinatrema bivittatum. The sequence continues at coordinate 227,643,748 of NC_042618.1, forward strand.
ATTAAGAAAGGTGGAAAGAAGGCAAAACGATTACCAGCATGGTTAAAAGGGGAGGTGAAAGAAGCTATTTTAGCTAAAAGATCTTCATTCAAAAATTGGAAGAAGGATCCAACAGAAGAAAATAAGATAAAGCATGAACGTTGGCAAGTTAAATGTAAGACATTGATAAGACAGGCTAAGAGAGAATTTGAAAAGAAGTTGGCTGTAGAGACAAAAACTCACAGTAAAAACTTTTTATTTATTTATTTATGAAACTTTTAATATACCGACATTCATAGAGCATATCATGTCGGTTTACAAATAACTGAAGCAGGTAGAAAATACAATGAACAGGGGTGGGGGGAGAAGGGGAGCAGGCAACAAAATGGAGAGAGGTGGGCAGGGGAAGAGCAGCAAGAAAGGATAGGGCAGAAGGAGAGAGAGGAACAGTCAACTTGATAAATATAATAAAAGGAACATAATTGTAACTGTTTTAAAATTATAAGTTAAGGCGAGGTATATCCGAAGCAGAAAGCCTGTGAGGGAGTCAGTTGGACCATTAGATGATCGAGGGGTTAAAGGGGCACTTAGAGAAGATAAGGCCATCGCGGAAAGATTAAATGATTTCTTTGCTTCGGTGTTTACTGAAGAGGATGTTGGGGAGGTACCCGTAATGGAGAAGGTTTTCATGGGTAATGATTCAGATGGACTGAATCAAATCACGGTGAACCTAAAAGATGTGGTAGGCCTGATTGACAAACTGAAGAGTAGTAAATCACCCAGACCGGATGGTATACACCCCAGAGTTCTGAAGGAACTAAAAAATTGAATTTCAGACCTATTAGTAAAAATTTGTAACTTATCATTAAAATCATCCATTGTACCTGAAGACTGGAGGATAGCAAATGTAACCCCAATATTTAAAAAGGGCTCCAGGGGCGATCCGGGAAACTACAGAACGGTTAGCCTGACTTCAGTACCAGGAAAAATAGTGGAAACTGTTCTAAACATCGAAATCACAGAACATATAGAAAGACATGGTTTAATGGAACAAAGTCAGCATGGCTTTACCCAGGGCAAGTCTTGCCTCACAAATCTGCTTCACTTTTTTGAAGGAGTTAATAAACATGTGGATAAAGGTGAGCCGGTAGGTATAGTATACTTGGATTTTCAGAAGGCATTTGACAAAGTTCCTCATGAGAGGCTTCTAGGAAAAGTAAAAAGTCATGGGATAGATGGTGATGTCCTTTCGTGGACTACAAACTGGCTAAAAGACAGGAAACAGAGAGTAGGATTAAATGGACAATTTTCTCAGTGGAGGGGAGTGGACAGTGGAGTGCCTCAGGGATCTGTATTGGGACCCTTACTTTTCAATATATTTATAAATGATCTGGAAAGAAATACGACGATTGAGATAATCAAATTTGCAGATGACACAAAATTGTTCAGAGTAGTTAAATCACAAGCAGATTGTGATAAATTGCAGGAAGACCTTGTGAGACTGGAAAATTGGGCATCCAAATGGCAGATGAAATTTAATGTGGATAAGTGCAAGGTGATGCATATAGGGAAAAATAACCCATGCTATAATTACACAATGTTGGGTTCCATATTAGGCGCTACAACCCAAGAAAGAGATCTAGGTGTCATAGTGGATAACACATTGAAATCGTCAGTTCAGTGTGCTGCGGCAGTCAAAAAAGCAAACAGAATGTTGGGAATTATTAGAAAGGGAATGGTGAATAAAACGGAAAATGTCATAATGCCTCTGTATCGCTCCATGGTGAGACCGCACCTTGAATACTGTGTACAATTCTGGTCGCCGCATCTCAAAAAGGATATAATTGCGATGGAGAAGGTACAGAGAAGGGCTACCAAAATGATAAGGGGAATGGAACAACTCCCCTATGAGGAAAGACTAAAGAGGTTAGGACTTTTCAGCTTAGAGAAGAGACGACTGAGGGGGGATATGATAGAGGTGTTTAAAATCATGAGAGGTCTAGAGCGGGTAGATGTGAATCGGTTATTTACTCTTTCGGATAGTAGAAAGACTAGGGGGCACTCCATGAGGTTAGCATGTGGCACATTTAAAACTAATTGGAGAAAGTTCTTTTTTACTCAACGCACAATTAAACTCTGGAATTTGTTGCCAGAGGATGTGGTTAGTGCAGTTAGTATAGCTGTGTTTAAAAAAGGATTGGATAAGTTCTTGGAGGAGAAGTCCATTACCTGCTATTAAGTTCACTTAGAGAATAGCCACTGCCATTAGCAATGGTAACATGGAATAGACTTAGTGTTTGGGTACTTGCCAGGTTCTTATGGCCTGGGTTGGCCACTGTTGGAAACAGGATGCTGGGCTTGATGGACCCTTGGTCTGACCCAGTATGGCATTTTCTTATGTTTCTTATGTAACAGAAGAAACAACCAGCCCTTCTCCTCAGGCTGCTCCTTTGTTGCACTCCTTCGGCATGCACTTTGTTACGGGGTACCTCCAGCATCCGGATCAGCTTAAAGAGCCCACGCTAGTGCTGTCACAGCATGAGGCAAGGTTAGCTGACAGTCAGGTGGGGAGGCCAGATTCAAACTGCGGAACTCCAGTAGCTGATCAGGAAAGCAGATTCAGTTGGTAACAGGCAGTCAGCAGTGCAGCACAGAGACATTTATCAGACATTTAAATTTAAGAATAGGGGTGGCAGGAAATACAGGAAGTGGGAGGAGAAAAAATAAAATCAGCTCAGCAAAGCAGAAAAGGTGACTAGGAAGTGCAACAAATCAAGGGAGAAAAATTAGAAAGCTATGACTACAAATGGTCGTAGTTTGGGCAATAAAATCCCAGAGCTTGCAGGCCTTAATGGCAGGTGCGGACTTGGACATTGTTACCGTTATGGAGACATGGATCACGGATTCTCATGGTAAGGATACGCAGGGCTGGTGGAACCACTAGGCGAGCTAGGCCTGTGCCTAGGGCGCGAGACGTAGCGGGCGCTGCGGCAGGCAGCAGAATTTTGAAAGGGCAAAAAGTGCCCTTTCAAAATTCTGCCAGCCTCCGACTCGCCTAGGTGGAGACCAAGCGCCGAGACTTAGGGGGCGCCACGGCAGGCAGCCAGCTCCCGACTCGCCCTGCCTCCCAGCCACTGCCACCCTCCCGACACCCTCCTAGTGGTCCAGCGGAAGTCCCGGGAGCGATCTGCCGCTCCTGGGGCCTCGGCTGCCACTAAGCAAAATGGCGTCGGTGGCCGTCTGCCCCTACCATGTGACAGGGGCCAACCAATGGCACCGGTAGCCCCTGTCACATGGTATGGGCTGAAGGTAACCGGCGCCATTTTGCTTAGTGGCAGCTGAGGCCCCGGGAGCGGCAGATCGCTCCTGGGACCTCTGCTGGACCACTAGGGGGGTGTCGGGAGGGTGGCACTCGGGGGAAGGCAGGGCGAGTTGGGAGCTGGCTGCCTGCCGTGGCGCCCCCTAAGTCTCGGCGCCGATCTTCTTTCTGTGAGTGTGTGTGTATGTGAGAAAGGAATCTGCCAGTTTAAAAAAATGAAATATGATAATACGTATACCTGAGCTTTTGAAAAGTTGGATGAAAGATGAAATTACTGAATTTTAAGCATCCCTCTTCTGGAAAATAAAATTTAACTTAAAGTGGGTAGAGACAAATACTAAAGCAAAAAAAATTAAAGTATTTAAAATGTTCATCTCAGCAAAATCACAAATTTAAGATACTGATACCAGGTGGGGTTTGGTTTGGTTTTTTTTTAAGCATAATTTAAGCATGAAGACTAGAATAGAATCTGAAACGGTTTTTCTTTTTGTTTTTTAAGCCTTTAGAAAATGTATATTTTTAAATGACTAAGACTGGAATCTTCCCATTTAAGGAAGCAGACTAAGGATGTCTTTTTGTTCCATATCTCCCACTTGCTTTATTGCCTTTAAGCGTAAAACGAGAAGTTGTATGGTGTGGGTGTCTGTCCCTTCGGAGGACAGAACCTGAAGGAAGGGTGTCATTTCGCCTTTTGATAGGAATGTGGTTTTCTTATTTATCGGTTGGGAGCATCACTTTCACTTTTGGTAAAAGTGAAAAATGCTGCAAGTCTGAAAGCAAGGTGCTTCTGTGAGAGTGTAATATGTATGTGAGACAGGGAGGGTGCTTCTGTATGTGTGTGGTGTATATGCGAGTCAGGGAGGGTGCTTCTGTGCGTCAGTGTGTGTGTGTGTGAGAGATGGAGCATGTTTTTGGCTGGCTTGTGGCTGTGAGAGAGGGCATGTGGTGATTGAGCCTGTTTGTAAGTGAGATAGAACATGTGTGTGATTGAGAGCTTGTGTGTAAGTGAGAAAGAACATGTGTGTGATTGAAAGCCTGTGTGTAAGTAAGAGAGAGTGAGAGCATTGTGTGATTGAGAGAGACTGGCCAGAGAGGTGATATGTGTATATGTGAGAAAGACTGATCAGGGAGATGACTGGGGTGTGTGTGTGGGTGTGTGTGTGTGTGAGAGAGAGAGAGACTGGTTGGGGAGATGATTGGTGTGTGAGAGACAGAAACTGGTCCTGAGGGTGTGACTGGTGTGTGTGTGTGTGAGAGAGAGAAGAGACTGGTTGTGGTCCCTAAGGAAGAGGATTAGCAGCTACTGCTGCTTCTGGTATGGCCTGCAAGGGAAAGGAGTAGGAGAACTGCTGGATAGGGTAAGTAAAGGTGGCTTTTTAAGTTTATTTTTCTTGATTGACTACTATTTTAATTATTGGGTAGTATGTGATGTGTCTGCTGTTTGAAATATTTTCTTGGTGTTTGGTAAAGCTTTCAAAATTTGCCTGGGTCTTTAATTATTGGATATTCTATTCATCAGCTGTTTTGAAATTATTTTATTTGTATGATTTTATAATTATGATTAATGATTTATATATCTTTATTTTATTGATTTGTTTCACGAGGAATAGTGAAATTTTTGTTTTTCCATTGTTACACTGTATAGAGTCTGGCGTGATGCGTTTTAAAGTTCAGTTTTTGTCTGCACATTTCTATTTATACTTTATGTGGCTTTATTCTGTATTTGGTGAGGGTTTGTGTTCTGCATGCAAAGACTGAGATGAAGCATTCTTTTAGCATGTGGTTTTCTGTAGTGATCTGTAGTAGCTTGGCCTGTTCTGTTTTCCTGATAGGAGGTGTATTGATATTTTAGATTCTGGTGTAATATTTTTGATATTCTTTTTCATAGGTAGGGTTGTTATTCTTTGAGTGTTGACAGATAGTACTGTGTTGATATTTATTTATTTATTTATAATTTTTCTATACCGAAATTCCTGTATGAGATACAAATCACTTCGGTTTACAAATAACGGTAACTCCCCGGGGCTTGATTGGCCAGGGCTTTATACATTAAACAGATATTTCGGCATGGGAGGACCATGCCGAAATATATCATAATAGGTATGATGCCATATGAATTCCAAGATGGAAAGTTTTCTTGTTGGCATCACAACAGTGCATGAAATTATCACAACAACTTATATATTAATTTTACCTCAGAATGTCATTTTTCATGTAAAATATGTTATAAATGCATAATTTAAAATTGCATATGGGGAGGGGTCGCCAGACTGTAAGGTTTGCCTAAGGTGCCTAATACCCTCACACCGGCCCTGAGGATACGGCCATACCAGGCTATAACTTGTTAAGGAAAAACAGAGCAGAGAGAAAAGGAAGAGTAGTTCTTGTCAAAAACAATATCTAAGCAACTGAACTGCAAGGAATGTGGGGTAGAGAAGAAGCATTATGGACCGTCCTAAAAAAAAAAGATGGTGGTTTACAGGCCTTTGACTTAAACAGAAGAACTAGACAGAGATCTGGTTGAAGACATCCAAAAGGTAGGAAAGAAGGGAGGAAGTGTTGATTGTTGAAGATTTTAATCTGCCGGACATAGAGTGGAGAATCCCTTCTGCAGAATCTTATCAGAAGTAGAGTGATAATGAATGCCTTGCAAGGGGCTCTGTTCAAACAAATGGTAGTGGAACCCACAAGGGAGGGAGTTAAACCCGACCTAATGCTCACTAAAAGGGATAATGTCTCTAATATGCACATGGGTGCCCACCTCAGCACTAGTGATGATCAAACGGTATGGTTTAATATTGCAAACAGAATACAGAGAGGTCACATGAAGAGCAGAGTTTTGAATTTCAAAAGATACAGACTTTGTTGAAATGGGGACATACCTGGAGCTAGGACTAGAAGACTGGGAGAAAATGAGAGAGGTGAACAACAGTGGGCCAAACTAAAAGGAACATAAAGGCAACAAATCTATATGTTAGAGAACTTAACAGAAGTAAGAGAAATAAGAAACTGATCGGGTTCTCAAAGGAGGTGGCTGATAAAATAAAAGCAAAAAGAACAGCATTCAAGAAATATAAAGGCTCCCAAGAGGAACACAGGGAAGAATATCTGGTCTAGGCTCCAAAGGACTCAAAGGAATAACTGGAGGCACCAATGAAGGCATCGATGGATGGCTCGGTGGCGCCGACGGACGTATCGGCATCGATGGCTGAGGCATCAGCAGAACTCCCGATGGAGGGATGCAGAACGGTGTTTCTCCTCCCGATGACAAAGTAAGCAGGGAGGGCACCGGAGCCATCGGTGACCCAGGGTCCATCGGTGGAAAAGCGACCATGAGTGCTTCCATCCTCGAGAACAGCGGTGCCAACACTGCTGGAATCGGGTCTGTGGTCAGTTCCGCAATCGGTACCGGTGCCAGAGGAACTTTGAGTCGATGCATCGCCTTGTCGATGGCCTCCTGAACCATCCAGTCCAGTTCTTCTCGGAGACCTGGAGCAAGCAGCCCAGGCTCCGGAACAGAAGGAGGCAGAGGCAGAAGCATAGCCGGAGGGACCACCGTTAAAGGCGGAGTCGCGGCTCCTGATACCCTGTCGGGTGAGGGTTGCCTTGGTGACCCGGTCGCCGAAAAGGTCGGTGCCTTTTCTGGATGGGGTTTCTTCAACGGCGGCTCGGACGATGGCGAGGTCGATGATTTCGCTCCCTTGATGGCCTGAGACTTTCGATGCCGGAGGCGATATTTATCTCTATGATCCCCACGGTCCTGAGGGGTAGAGGGTGTTAAAGGCCGAGAAGTCGTTGATGCCGGACGGTCACTGCCCGGAGGTAAATACTGGCGTGAAGTTGATGGTGCCAGTTCTGATGACGTCGATGCAATAGATGGCATCGGGGTTTGAGCACGGAAGAGAAGTTCCATCTTCTCCATTCTGGTCTTGCGACCTTTTGGTGTCATTGGGGCACATTTGGTGCAGGTTAGGACATCATGCTCACATCCGAGACACATTACACAGACTTTGTGGGGGTCTGTGATGGACATGGTGCGATTACAGTCCGGGCACCGGCAGAACCCCGACGCCAGGGCCATGAAAAAATTGAGCCGCAGTACGGTTGACGGTCAGTAGGCTGCGAGGGCCAAACTCGAAAGTAATCAATGGAAAATGGGTAAAAAACTTACCAGAGTACCGCGGCTTAAAAAAAGTTGAAGGAGGGACCCCTGTGGGGTGAAATAAAGTTTAGTAATTCCGTAAGGAAAATTCCTGTCAGGAATCTCTGCAGAGCTCCTTAACCAACTGGCTACTGCTGCGCGGAAAAAAAAGAAGAATGAAGAGGGACCCCTGCTGACTGCAGGGTTAGTGCCATGCTGGACATGCCCAGTAGGGGCCAGTCAAGGTTCTGGAAACTTTGACAGAAGTGTTCCATGATTGGGCTCCATCCTGTGATGTCACCCATATGTGAGGACTACCATCCTGCTTGTCCTGTGAGAATATATGTTGTCTTTGCCTGACCTAGGATCATAAATTAAGGTGGGAGGGCAATTGGAAGTGTCCTGTAGCAGACAGGTCCCTGTACCCCTAAGCTTGCTTGCATAATGATTCCCCTATGAGGAAATGCTGAAGAGGTTAGGACTCTTCAGTTTGGCGAAGAGACTGCTAAGGGGAGATATGATAGAGGTTTATAAAATGTGTGGAATGAAATGAGTAAACAATCAGTTGTTTCTTCTTTCAAAAAGTACAAAGATTAGTGGGGACACACAATGAAGTTACTCAATGCATAATTAAGCTCTGGAATTCTTTGCCAGAGGATGTGGTGAAAACTATCAATGTAGCTGTGTTTAAAAAAAGAGGTTTGGACAAGTTCCTGGAGGAAAAGTCTATAAATCATTAAGGTGGAGTTGCAGATATCCACTGCTTATTCTTGGGATAAGCAGCTTGGAATTTATCTAACCTTTGGGATCCTGCCAAGAACTTGTGATCTGGATTGGCTACTATTGGAAACAGGATACTAGGCTTGATGAACCCTTGGTCTGACTCTGTATGGCCAGTCTTATGTTCTTAACCTTTTAAGACGGCTTTAAAAAGATTTACCTTTTCTCCAAAGCCTTTGAGGATTGCACAGAAGAAACTAAGCACTCAGACTATCCCCACTCAGGCTCAGCAGCCTTCACCTGTACATATTTCTTATGTATCTGTTTTAATGCTAAGTTGTTTTTTTTTTTTTTTTAATTATGTGCAGTATGTGCAACCACTGTGAACTGCCTCTAACATTTCTGTATGCATGTGGGTTACAAGTCTTTCAAATAAATAAAAGGAAGAGTTACAAGAGAGGATATTTATTTTATCAATGCCAAAGTAATCTTCAAATCACTGATCTCACCTAACCTTTTTTTTTGTAATTATTTGAGTTTTTTTTTATTGCAAAATAGTTACAAAAAACATTCATTATTACAACACATAACCATTTTGCCATAGCAATGGCACCATTAAAAAAAAGCATACAATTTGTGAACTCTATCCATTTTGTTTCTTATATCATATCATGACTTTGTATAGAATTTTCCCATTCCTTCTTTCAGTTTATTTGCCAACTACTCTTAACACTCATTGGTAACATTTATTTCAAAATATACTTACTATAATAGTAATTATCAGTCTATTAATCTTGAATTTTTAAGAAATTACTAATTAGTATGAGTTACCCTCACATTCTGTCATAATTGAACTGCTATTTCTACACTGATATTCTTGATCCCCCAGTACCCTACACCTCCTTGGAAGTATTGTTGAGTATTATCGTGTATTAACCTAATGTATTAGTTACATTATTATTGTTTACAAACTTGTTTCGCCTTAACTTAATTTTGATTGTAAAGCTTGATGCTAATTTAATGTTCTCTGTAAACCGAGGTGATGTTTGCTAACGAACCGCGGTATATAAAAATCCTTAAATAAATAAATAAATAAAATAAACCATTATATCAAGAATGTAACAACGAAAACAGAACAGTAAGGATATACTTGTAACTAGCAAAATACAGGCCAAGTTTATCCCCCTTCCCCTTACGCTACTCCCCCCTCCCCTCCCCCCAGTCCTACTGCTCCTGCCTTTCAACTAGCATGGGAAATGGTCCATTGTTGATAAATTTGCCATGTTCTGTGGAAAGGTTGCAATTTGTCTTGACATAAGGCGGTAAGATATTCCATGTAATAAAGCCATTTCAGTCTCTGTGTTACCCCTGAAAAAGAAGGGGCCCTAGTCTCTTTCCAGTGCTTCGCAATTTCCCCACGAGCAGTGTGGGCTGTGGCCCTAATGAAGTGTTGCTGCACCCGGGATACCGTAGCCACGGGGATATTCAATAGGGCCTCCCGTGGGTGCAGCGTTACAGGCATCTGTAGCAGTTCAGAGAGCCATTTTTCCGTCTGTGTCCATAATTGTCTAATGCGAGGGCATGTCCACCACACGTGATAAAAATCTCCCTCCTGCCCACAATTTCGCCAACAGATGTCCTTTCGAATCCCCATTTTTTGTAGCTTATAAGGCGTTAAATACCATCTATACAGAATTTTGTAGTTATTTTCCACTATTTGAGCTGCTATGGAGCTACGACTTACCGCCATAAAGCACACCTCCCAGTGTCCCTCCAACAGGGGTATTCCCAAATCCTTCTCCCAAGCTTTAATATGCCCCAGCGCCTGGTGTAGAGCCCCATTGAGAATATAACTTTTTGAGATAGTTCCTTTTACTGTTTGGGCAGCGTCACAATATCCTTCAAATAAAGTTTTCCCTTTCAGCATATCTGCTCTGACCTCTCTTGTGAGCAGGAAATGATGTAACTGAACATAAGCATAATGGTCAGATCTACTCAAGTTATATTTATCTTGTACTTCAGCAAAGGGTAGCATACCCTGATCATACCAAAGTTGGCCAAGGGTAGTCAATCCCCTGTCTTCCCAGTTTTTAAATACTTTCCCTGCTTTCCCTTCTGGAAAAGCCTCACAGCCCCTTATCGAAGTGGAGTACATATATCTACGATCCCTCATCAAAGCTTTCCTCCATTGTTTCCCTAATTTTAAAGTAGTAGCTGTACATGGAGAAATATGGTCCAGGTTAGACTGGTGCTTCCCTTTTCCCCAGAATAAATCAATCTGGATGGGATTTGTCAAGGTATTTTCCAATCGTACCCATTGTTTGATCACCTTAAGGTTATGAAATTCTATAACTACCTTCAGTTGTGAGGCAGCATAGAATGTAATAAGATTAGGGACCCTCAATCCTCCATCAGTCTTACTTTGATACAGCACAGGTCATGCTACCCATGGAGGTCTTCTCTTCCATATGAAGGAGAAGATTTTGGTTTGTAAGCCTCTCAAATATTGGGCAGGTACAATACACGATAGAGTTTGGAAAAAGTAGGCCAATCTGGGCAGAAATGTCATTTTTATGGCAGCAATCCTGCCTAACCAGGATAACATTTACCTATTCCAGGCCTGTAACTCTCTCTCTAGATATTTAAAAAAAAGAGGAAGGTAGTTTAAACTAAATAAATCCATATAGTTAGAGCCTATCTGCACTCCTAAGTATTTGACTGTCTTTTTTGCCCACTTAAAAGGCAATGTCCAGGGGAGAGCTTTCAAGATGGCGCCCTGACCAGACGTGCTGGAAGAAGCTCCCGTTATTTCTGACTATTAACATTGCCATCATGCCCCATACCAAGCGGAAAGTGCAGGTTAGAGGTGCAGAAACAACCTTTACACCTTTCCAACATCACAACCCCGCATTGGCAGCTTTTTCCCTGCAATACCGCTGCTGTTACCGGGAGACCTGGTCACTGGAGAGCAGTCAGTGGAATGGGACATGCTCTCCCTGACCGAAACATTGCCGAGACCCGGATCACCAGTGAGACCAGTGCCTCCAAAGTTGCAAGGGGAGGAAATGAGAGAAAGTATGGCCGCTGAACCGACCAAGGGATTCAGAGATGGGAAAGTGGCGACGGGGAAACCCGGACCGTCTGAAGGATTGAATATTCTGAGCCTCAGAGGAAGGTAATGTCCCAGGATGCAGTAGGAGGTAAGGGACAGAGCCTTGCTGTCGGGCTGGGCTCCGCTGACTTGGAGGAGAACGTAGGCCTTGCACCGGGTGGAGGAGGGGCGGTTCGAGCTCGGGAGGAACCGAAACTGTCAAAGTTAATATTACCTGCTGAAGAAATATCCCTAACGACCATATGGGGAGTGCTTCAATCGCTTGAAAAAGCTATTTATTTATTTATTTTTAGTTTTTATATACCGATCTTCTTGCATTGGATACAAATCAAACCGGTTTACAATGAACAAAAACTTTCCTGTGGGCGATACATGGAACCATGAACGTCTAAGAAAACTTTGGGTAACATAGTCAGAAAGTTAACTAACCACGTAAACAATTTGAATTACATAGTAATAAAGGTAACAATAAGCGGTCGATCCAATTGATTGGGCTTGGATCCATTAGGGTGGAGGAGTGAAGATGATGTGCAGAGGGCTAGAAATGGAAGAAAGACAAGGAGAATAAGACCAAAGGGGACTCACTAAAGAAATTATAGATGTTAAACATCAAGTTAATCTAATGCAAGTGAAATAGCTAAGCAGAAACAAAATCTGGACAAAATGGAGGACTGGATGTGTGAAATGGAAAAAGTTCACTCAACTGTAATTCAAAGTCATAACGATGTGAATAAAAGGTTGGAAAAATTGGAGAACAATATTAGAGTTTATAACCTGCGCTTCTTAAACTTTCCCGTTATAAGAAATGTTACACCACTGGATATGTTTAAGTTTTACGTGGCTCAGGTCCTGAAAATACCTGAAGAAATCAACCGGTGGTAACCAAGGCCTATTACCTTTATACACGACAATCAAGCGCTGAAAGTCAAGATGAATGATCTTTACTTGATTTGTCTTCACTATTGGAATCATCACGTGAACGCGTGGTTACTCAAAGAAGACCTCTATTAGTTACATTTGCTTTGCTAATGGATAGAAATAATATTTTTAAAAATTATTTCAGAAATAGCCATGTACTATTCTTTGGCCAAAGAATTTGGTGTTATCCTGATTTAGTTAAACAAACTCAGCTTAGAAGGAAGCAGTTCCTGAATATGAGAGCGGAGGTATTAAGAATTGGTGCCAAATTTAAACTTTGTTTCCCATGTAAATGTTGCTTGCAATACCAACAACAGATGTATGTATTTATGGATCCTTTACAGTTAAGGTCCTTCCTAAATTCCCACAGCCCTCCTAGTTAGCCCAGTGTATGAGTGATAGTAGTGAATGTAAAAGCGATGGCTCTGTTCAGGATGTCTAGCTAGATAGATGATTCTTTTTGTCTTCTGCTCTAAAATTTCCTAGCTCTCCCAACATTTTCCTTTATTAGATTGAGTACATAAATATGAAAATATGTCTGTAGAACTATTTGTTTTTCTGTTTTTGAGAACATTGATTATATGTCTTATGTACTTAAATTACATCACAAGTGGATTCTTGTATTAAATATTTAAAATGCATAAATAAAATTTTTTTTAAAAATTCAACGTCCTTTTCAAATGGCAGATCTGATTTGGTGGAAGAAAAATAGGCAATAGCTCCAATTTTTCTTTATTAACTTTAAAGCCCAATGTTGTCCCAAAAGCTTCAAGCTCTGGTACTAATCTATTCAAGGAGAGGTCAGGTGTAGCTAGCGTGAATAGCACATCATCGGCATAAAGGGCTATTTTGTAAGTCCTGTCTCCAATCTGAATGCCGTGAATATCCTCCGTGATCCTAATTTTTTCTGCCAGAGGTTCTAAACATAAGGCAAATAACAATGGTGTCAAGGGGCATCCTTGTCGTGTGCCCCACTGCACCTCAAAATTGGCCGAATAACTCCCATTAACTTTTATACAAGCGGCTGGTTCCCTATATAGTTCCTGAACCCATGCTAAAAATCTGTCCCCCAGACCAACTTTTCTCATTACTTGAAACAGAAAGGGCCAATGTACCCTGTCAAATGCTTTTTCAGCATCTACCCCAAACAGCACAGATGGGATCTCATTCTGTTTCACATAATGGATAATATTCACTACCTTGCGAATATTATCTCCAGCCATCTGGCCTGGCATGAAACCTGCTTGGTCAGCATTGATTAAAAGTGAAATAACTAACTTTAATCTGTTGGCCAAAATCTTAGCTAATAGCTTCGGGTCGATATTGAGGGATATCAGCCGGTAGGAACTATATAACATGGGGTCCTTCCCCGGCTTAGGTAAGATCGTGATTCCAGCAACATTTGCTGATTTAATTAATCTATCTGCCCCCAGAGCCTAAACTATTGAACATATTAGCCAATGGAACCACTAACTCTTCCTTGAACTATTTATAAAAGAGTAGGGTGTATCCATCTATTCCAGGGGCCTTTCCCGGTTTTAGTTCAGAGATAGCTGCTAATACCTCCACTGAGGAGATCGGTTGTCCCACCCCTTCTGTTAATGAGTGTTCTAAACAAGGAAGCTGTATCCATCTAGGTATTGGATTATATCCTCCTCAGAGGCGCCTTCTTCTCGGGAATATAATGTGGCAAAGAATTGATTAAACTGACCACGAATCCCATCTCCATCCATAATTATTGATCCATCATTTGTCATAATTTTAGTTATCTGGGACCATGAGACCCTAGCTTTCAGTGTGTGGGCCAGAAGTTTCCCAGCCCGATTTCCGTGTTCGTAATAATTTTGTCTAGAGAGGTCTAACTTATACGACATCTCTTCAGCTTCCAACATTTGAATTTGATATCTAATATTCCCCAATTCTTTCAGGAGGTGTCTGGTTGGGGTCTGTTTATGTGCTTTTTCTACTTTTTCCAACCGATCTCTCAAGAGAAGAGTTTTGCGTACTTTCTCTTTCTTTTTGTAAGAAGCCAACACTATAAGTTTTCCCCGCAGCACGGCTTTTAAGCAATCCCATAAGACCTCTGGAGTGGTACTGCCAGTGTCATTAGTTTTCAGGTAATCCCATATATCAGCCCTGATTTGCATTTCCACCTCCTTTTCTTTAATCAGCGAGTCATTCACTTTCCAGAACCACCAGAGCCCTTTTCCATCAAACCCAGAGCCCTTAAATGCCCACCAAACAGGAGCATGTTCAGACCATGTGATACTCCCGATGCCTGTATCTGTGGTGGCGTTCACTAGCAACTTATCAATTAGAAAGTAATCAATTCTGGTATAAGTATCATGGGCTTTGTAGTAAACGGAGTAATCTTGACCTTTGGGATTCCTTTCCCTCCAAATATCTACCACTTGCCATTTTGTGCTAAAAGCTTTCTGGTCTACGGCGGACTAATGTCCCTCTCCCTTAGAACAATCCAATTTAGGATTGTGTACCATGTTAAATCCCCCTCAATTATCAATTTACTACTTGGAAATTGTAACAAAATCTCATCAATTTTCTGAAGCATGAAGCGTATTAGGGTTATACACATTGACCAAGACATACGTAATTCTATCAGTACTATGATAAATCTCCCCCCTCATCTCTGTGGATCAAATAGACCTACAGCATTAAATCCCGCGAGATCAGGATCCCCACCCCTGTATATTTAAATGTAGGCGTGCTAGTAGCCAGCAGTATGTGTGCAAATTGAGGTACAGCTAGCTGTCTCTCATACCTCTTATGGAGGTGAGTTTCCTGGTGAAATATTATAGAGGCCTTCAAAGAGAGGGCTTCTTTGATCAAAAGTTTGCCTTTAGTCTGAGTGTTTAACCCTTTGATATTGATAGATACCACTTTAAGAGCCATCATAGGTAAACTCCCTTTCCTCTCTGCGCTATATTCCCCAGCCGGACTGTCCCCAACAATAGCCATGTTGTCAGCCCACCACCCTGTTGCGACTCCCCCACTCAAACCGTTGTCGACCATTCCCTTTCAACCTTCCCCTCCCCCTTCCCTCCCTCCCCAGCTAAAATAGCCCCTCCTACCACCCTCCCACCCCTTTCATTCCACCACCAATACATCGGTAGTGACCCCCTGGGGATAAAAGTCCTCCTCCCTCCCCCCACTGTCAACATCTGATACTCAAAACAAGTTAAAGCAAATTGCAATTATCGAGTTCTAATAGCACAGGGTGCCATCGAAAGAGCAAGTTGAAAATATAACTCATATGTATAAAGCATCTAGAGATAAAAGTCAAAACCTTCCTGCTTGTACTAGGATTGTAACTCTGCCGTTGAACGGTTCAGTCTCTCACTCTACGCCTTCTATGGGCGTGCCGTGCTCATTTGATTTTTGGCAAAGTTGGGAACCGGATTTCCCCACCCGCTGCCCCCAAGGATGATCTTTTGGATAGAGAGGTCCACTGTTGGAAGAGTGAGTCCCACTGCTGACATAACCAAGCCTGCTTCTGATAGATTTTGGAGGCGATGAGTAACTCCTCTTGTGGTGAAGGCTAACCCATTCGGGTACAGCCATCGGTACCTAATATTTTCTTTTATGAGCAGGGTTGTTACCGTTTGGAGCTCCTTTCTCTTCTGTAGAATAGCTGCAGCCAGATCATTGTAAAGGGCTATGTTGTGCCCTTCCCAAGTGATAGTTCCCATCCTACGGGCCTGCTGCATTATTGCGTCTTTCAGTCTGAAACTATGCACACAGGCTATGATGTTGCGAGGATTGTTCGTTTTCGGGGCGCAGAGTGCTCTGTGCGCCCTATCCAGGATAATATCGCTGTCTGCAAAATCAGTGGCATCAGGCCCCTCATTGAGTACGACTCTGCATATTTTACGGACCACAAGGCCCACATCTTCATAAGCTTCCATTTCAGGTACTCCCCTTATTCTGATGTTGGAGCCGCTAGATCTATTTCAAGATCTTCTAGTTTGAGCATAATTTCGTCGTTAGCTGTATGAAGATCTAGGATCTCTTTATTAAGGTGAGAGACTTCCAGTACTTGCCCCTCTACTATGTTTTCCACATCTTCAACCCGGCGGCCATATTCTCCCATCTCTGAGTGAAATTCTGCTAGAGCCTCATGTATATCCATTTTTATAGATTTAATATCCCTCTGTATTTCCTTAAACCAGATCCGAAAGTCCTCCCTCGCAAGTTCAGTGTGGTGGCCACAACCGCTGGCCTCGGCCAGCTCTTTGCCATCTATTTCCTGGTGCACAGTCTCGTCTGCCATGACTGCTTCACCTGGCTCCGTTGTTTCCTGCAAGGCCACAAATCATGAGCCCCCAGCTTCATATGAAAAGTTCTTTATGTTAAATCTGTTTTTATTATAAATAATGAACATTACCAAAGCATAACATTTGGTACATATTTTCTTAACTCTATCCATATTTTTACCCCTCCTCCCATAACCCGATTTCTTCCTGGATGACATCCTAAGATGTTGTGCGATCTCAAGTCACTGAGTATGGAGAGAATTTACCCTCGATGGCACCAATATATCAGGGATTGTGGACAGTGTGAGGGGAGCTATCACGTCAAGCGACCATGTTGCAGGGATGACATCACTTCCCCCCTGATCTCACCTAACCTGCCATTATACGATGTGCAAATGGTTATCGGTATATAAAAGCCTTTAAATAAATAAATAAAATAAATAAATTATTTCGAATTTCATAATTTCTTTCTTCTAAATTAGATCTGGCATGGTTGTGAGATTTAAAGCTTGAGAAACATTATGTACAATGTCTTTGCTGGAGAGTGGCAACACCCTGTGGATGTAGACTGTGTATATTCACACTTCTGTGTGAGGAGTACACCTGAATTTTTTTTCAAAACTATATTTTAGAGAAAGAGATGCTATTTCTCGCTACACAACAGTAGAGATGGAGTCCCGCTTTTCTGTTCACTCAAGAACCATTCTGTACTGTGTGCACTATGGTTCAAACTCAAGTTCTTTGCTTTCTTTTCTAGGATAAAATACTGGGGAATGAAATGGTTCGACTGGCTAAAAGCAGCACAAAAGGCCAAATTCATGCCCCAGTAAAAATAAATGGATTCACATCTGTACCATGGAGTAATAGCCTGTGGATAATTTGCTGCATTAAATATAGTGTTAAAACTCCAGAAGGCAGGACACAGTTTTAGACAGGGGAGATGAGGGGATGGAAAAAAACAAAACACAGTGTCACACATTCTAAACAAGTACCACTTCTGATTTTATTTCATCTTATTAACATACAAGTAATGGTCATAACACATGGCAAGAAACACACATTTTTGAACCATTTACACAGCCCATCTACCAGATTACATTCTTTTCAAATGATCAGACATGTACAAATCTTACAGTACCCTTCTCTTAACTACTTCCCAGCATCGACCTATGTGCAGGATGCTAGTAAAAACGAAACAGAAATACCACATTGGATCTGACTGCCTCTCTCTGTCTCTCGCCCCCCCCCCCCAACCCCCCCATGACACCAACACGGACAGATCCATATTCTGGCAGTTTGCTCAATTCATCTACTGCACTTTGTTTCCATAAAACAATGACAGTTAAGTCAAAATGCAGTTTAATGTAGAAAGATGGTAGACCCTCCCCTGCAAAAGGGAAAGAGACCATGGCCATTAGTAACAGGCCATTCCTTCCCAAGAACAGAAGAAAGTATGAAGTTGTCTCTTTTGAATATTACTGGCAAAATCTTTTAGAAGAAAGCTTCACCGTTCCACAGTAGCCCTTTTATAATTAAGAGCAAAATTAAAAAAAACTTTCAGCTGGGGCATTAAAGCTAATGAAGGAGCTATGAGTGTACTTACAATGTGGCATCTCTGTGCCCCATGAACAACCTGACCTTTCTCTGCCTGCCTGACACACACAGCAATCACACTGTATAGACTCTGGCCCAGATGACAACTCTGAGCTGATTTGTCTCAGGCTGTCCCCTCCCCCACCACCACACTGCCAAATCAAGTTAATCAACTTTACCCACTTTCTCTCAGTGCTAGTTTAAACAATCTACCAGAAGGATTTTAACTCACATCCTAGCCAAAACAAGAAAAAAAACCCCAAAAAACTGTCCATTTCTCCACATCGCAAAACCTGAGATTTGAATCACCAACTAGCTACTCTTACATTAAAAAAAACATTTAAAAAAATCGTATAGCTGAATTGGAGCTAGAAGGAGTATCAAATATTTGCTGAATGAAAAAAAAAAACAAAAACAAACAAACTTCGGTCAACAAAACTGTTCGGCAATTACATGAATTTTCTTATTTTTGATTGAGTTTTAGGAGCCTGTGCTTGAAAAACGGATCTCAGCAGTATAGCAACAGTCTCATAGTTGACACAGCAGCCTGGCTGTGCTCAGCAGAAGATGGGTTCATCAAGGAAAAAACAAAACAAAACTGATGGCTGCTATCCCTTATGAGAGCCTAAGAGACAATGAAAAGGAGGAAGTATTTTTCATTTTTATAATAAACTGAATTTTACTCTACTGCACTCTCAAACAGGCTGATACTGTAGAGGGCTCTCAGCTGAGCGTACTGTTTGATGCGCATCCACTATCCCTTATATCGTAAGGGGTTTAGTGGGTCAAATGCATATCCAACCCCTGCCGAAACTAATAGCGCTCATCACATGTAAATGCACGTTGATGGGGCTATTAGACAATTGCCAGGGATACAAAAAAAAAAAAGAAAAAAAGTGCGGCAGATCCGCTCAGAAATTAGTGCCTGCCAAAGGTCAGGCATTAATTTCTGAGCAGCCGGAAAAAAAAGTGTACAGAAAAGCAGAAAATACTGCTTTTCTATACATCCTCTGACTTAATATCGTAGCAATGTTAAATCAGAGGAACCATAAGGTAAAAAAAAAAAAAGTAAAATTTTTTTTTTTTTTTAAAGTGCCAGTGGATGAGGTTAGGAAAATGGATGATCAATTTTACAAGTGTCCATTTTCCTAACCAGTGGCTGTCAGCAGGTTTGGAAAATGGATGCTCGTAAAATTGAGCGTCTGTTTTCTTAACCTGCTGACAGCCATCTCTCCTGGGTCAAGGAGGCACTAGGGGTGCGTAATCATCCCTAGCACCTCCTTTTAGCATGATGCCTCATTTAAACACAGGATCCCGCGTGTTGGGAGAGCAGGCGCTCCACACTGAGTGCCCATTTTCCCGCACACTACAGAATCAGCCTGAAAGTGTGAAAACCAATAATCGTGGATTGGACAACGCCAAGGATAGAAGAGAGAAATTTAAGGAGTTACAGAAACAAAAACAAGTTGCTTCTCTATTAACAAAATCCAAAAGAATAAAAACTGATCCAAAGCCACAGGCTGTCCTCTGGGAAGGTAAACGATTGAAAGATTGTCGAAAATCAGTGTCACCATACTCAAAACATCGAAGACCTCACTCTTCAAAACCGATGCAAGGTCCTTCTTCTCCCCCCTCTCCTTAACTCTTTTTGTGCTGATTCACACAGTGTGTTTGCTGTTTTTTTTTTGCAGAAAATTTTTATCTTGTTTTGTCATACCATTAAAAAAAAAAAAAAAAAGAAGAAGTGGTCATCCAGATTAGAGGTTAATTTTTTTTTTATTGGACAATCTTTAAATTAAGTATAAGCCGCATTAAAAAACCTGGCACCTTGTCCTGCAAAAATGTTCCTACTGCGGACTTTCAACTTTTGAATTGACATCTGGACCCACAGGTTGGTAACCACTGATCTAATGGGAGGTGATGTAGGAGAAAATAGAGCAAACATGGGGAAATGTGAGGAGAAACATTGCTCAGTATTCCTTCTAATGATCAGCTTGTCTTTTTTTTTTTTTTCCCCCTCTGTTCTCCCTCCTTTGTCAACCCTTACATATGGCAGTATTTAGCACTGTATACAGTGCTACTTTATTCAGTTTGTAAACTGTGTGAAATGAAATCCCTTTCTTCTTTCCTAATTTATTGGGGACGCAAAATGAAAAAGAATGGTTGAGCCCTACAACTCAGCAGTTTATTTCTCTGCACTGCTAAGATGAGCTAGACTCAGGACTCTTCCTTGGATTGGTGCCCAGGCAGCATTCATATAGTCTGAGAAAGGCAGGAGACAGTGCAGATTATTGCTTTTAAGGCAGCTCCGTCATTGATGGTCAAAACGGCACCACCAGAAGTAGCTCTGAAGAAGTTTCCTGGCCACAGAATGCTGCTGCCAGTTTCCTACTAAATCAGTATTGTTCTATTCAGTGTCTGTTTTCTTAAAATAATTTAACAGGGGGGGCTCCCAAAAGCTCCTTCTAGCACAATACTATGCAGGACTTTACTTGTACAGGGGAGAAAAAAAAAATCAAGACTCCCCATCCGCTTCGTCCCCCACTCCAAGCCTCCAAAACCAGAGACTGTGTATGAAGGACATCTGATGATATCCAAATGTGACACTGCAGAGGTACCCAAAAGTTATTCTAAGACATGCCTCCATTTGTTCTGCGTGAGAAACATGTTCTGCCACTGTTACTTTAAATGGACTCCATCACCTCTCCCCATTTCTGCTTTAGTAACAAAGCTGCCTCAGCAGCAGTCTGCATGCTCTTGTTACGGCCTAGAGACATTCTTACACATCGCTTCCTATAAATCCCCGCTGCTCACAGACAGCAGAGCTAACACACAGTTCATGGGAAATGATGTTTCAGAATTTCCAGACCGTATGAGAAATTAAAAAAAAAAAAAATTAAAAAAAAAAAAAATTAGATTACCGAAATGGCAAAAAAGCAGGAGCAGTAACCAAGAGTCAAATGATTTAACAAGATTTTCTAACAGCAGCTCAGAAACCAGAATACTACTATGAAGAGCAAGGAGACCAGGTTTAAGAGTCTCGAGTAGCTTATAGATAAAATTAAAACTGGCCCAGTTTAAGGAACAACCTGAAGATCACGTTCCACAAGCAGGCAATGTTGTAAGACCATAGTGCATAGCAGTTCATCATAGTTCCTACTTGGAGGTAAGCTCGTAAGGTCCATAATCATACCTATCAAATAAGGAGTGCTTTTTTTTATTTTCTGGAAAGCAAGATACTGGGATTCAAAGGCAGGGTAGTCTTTGGGGTGAGAAGGAGAATTTAGGTTGACTGCTCTGTACCCCTGTGGTGGCCCCAACCCTGGAACCAACTGCAGAGATCAGCCCACAGTGCCATCCTCTTCCTAACCAGGAGGCAATCATCCTCTGCTGCTGTCATGACATAGGAAAAGCACCAGTGAGGGGAGGAGAAGAGCACTGGTGATGGGGTTAGGTAGGGGGGAGAGAGAGAGGCATCGGTGGTGCTTCCCCCCCCTCAACCCCCCTTCTCTCCTCCTCCCATGCATCTCCCTCTCTCTACTCCCCCCATGCCCCACTCTGGCGCATCTCTCTCTCCCCCCCCCCCCCCCCCCCCATACCACTTTTCCAAGCATTCACCCCCTTATCACCTCCTTCTCCTTGCTTACCCCCACTGGCAACTGAGTCCCGGGGCACAGAGAGCGGAGGCCTGCTGCTGGGTCCAGTCCAGCCACTCCCGTCTTCTCCCCAAGGCAAAAAAGCAGTATATGAGGGGGTTGGGAGGGGAACTGATAGGACTGGGGAAGCAGAAGGCTCTTTGTTAAGTTAGATTTGGGGCACAGGACAATTGAACTGGAGCAGAAACCCTGTGGGGCCCATCCCGTGGCACAGAAACACAGGGCTTGTTCCCCCAACTCTATTGAACAGTGCCCCAAATCTCATTCAGCAGAAGACATAGCTCTCTTCTTCCTGCTCCAACCTCTCCCCTTCCAGACTGCTGTAGAAAACAGGAGGGGAGGAGGGAGCTGAGGCTGAAGGTGATGGAAGAGATACTGTTCTCCTAATCTAGCCTTTCCCTTCCAATAATTTCATAGGGGCTGATGCCGGGGGGGGGGGGGGGGGGGGGGAGAAACGTTGCCAGTATTCAGTACCGGCAAGTGCCGGCAGAATCGGAGCCTTTCAGGTAAGAGAGGGACTCAAACAGCTATGCAGTGGGAGGCTCATAACACAGTCTACCGCTCAGCCAGGTGAGTTCTGCTGTATCAAAAAGGTTTCTTCATGCCAATTTCACCTGGAGTCACCACAATTTCTAGTTTTGTGTCTCCTGTCCAAAGCTGAGCTTTGGTCCGGAGGCGGAGCATCGTCTGCACCACGCTACTGCGCCTCTGTCATGAGGCAAAGGCACTGGAGATGGTGTTTTCTTCCTCAAGGAGGAAAATAAAGAAAGGGGTTATTTTCTCTAGTGGGGGGGGGGGGGGGGAGGGCTCTCTGGCAGATCTGCACAAGGGACCCTCTTCCAGCAGAAACAGGAGGAAAACAAACAAACAAAAAAAAATAATAATTATGGATCAGCCCTATGTTTGCTTTTTACGAAACTCTTCCCACTGCTCTTTCTGCATGAAAACTGAAGTCTTGTGCGTGGACAGCTTTATTAAAACGGGACAAGAGTGGACTAGCTGACTACCTATTCACATTGGTTGTTGGAAAAAAAAAAATAAAAAATACTGGTAGCCAAAGTACTAACTTTATGTTCTGAGGTACGGTTCTTGCTCTGATCAGCTCTGGCAAGTCACCTAAACTTGTCCATTAAAATCAGTTTCGCCATTATTTACAATCTTTAGGATCCAACCACTGTGTGTCATTATGGGGGTAATTTTTTTTTTTCTTTTAATCAATTCATTGTTCACGACAAAGTGTTCCTTTCCCACCCCTCCCTTGGGATCTGGCTCAGTCTCAGGGCAAAAGGTGCAGTGAAGAAAAATCATGCGATGTCTGGTTTGGGTGAAGTAACACAATCTAAACAGCGTCAGGAAGCTTTGCTCTCTGGCATCTAGAAATGTTCCATCACAACGAACAAAAGACATTTTAAGGTGATGTGCAACGTATCGCATAGAATTGCTTCATCTGGGAGGGATTCATTTGTGACAATCTGTCTTTGGAGGGTGAAAAACCACTTTTTTTTTTAATCTCCCCAGTGCAGAGCTAGTACTATACAGCCTAAATCTGTATTTCAGTTTCCATTGAAATCATGGTAGCAAAAAGTCTCAGGATTATTATTTCAGATTTACTGGGAAGTGTTCTTAACAACAACAACAAAAAAAAAAGTAGGAACAGATTTTAATCTCTCAAGTCCCATTATCTGATGTTTCTCAGGACACTTCGATGATTTCCATACTACCGGAAAAGCTGGACTGACTACCCACCTTCCCCAGCTCCTCTCGGGACCTGCTGTCCGACATGCTCTCTCCAAACTCCATTTGGCAGCTTCTCCGCTTAAACTGCTTTTCAAAAGAGCTTTCTTCATGCCAGCTGCGCCTGGAGTCCCCTCGATCGCTCGTCTTCTGTCTCCTGCGCACAGCACAGGTCAAGTCACAACCAGTGGGCAGCTGGCCACAGCTGTAGGCAGAGTAAGTGGCACTGCTGCCGTAAATGGCCGACGCAGAGTAGAAGTGGGAGGAATCGGTTGCAAAGTACCAACTGTTTGTCAGGGAGGCCGCGGATGCCTGAGGAGCTAAAATGTCCGAGTGCCAGCCCTTCAAGCCCATCCCCGCGGCAGACTTAGCTAAATGCTGCTGGCTGGTGGAGAGGCCGAACAGGAAGTTAGTTTGATAGTTGTCCTCCATACTGCCACTTCGATGCAGTGGGTATAATAACGGTCTCTGGGCCAGGTTGCTGCTTCTCCCTGGGTGCTGCCGGCTGCTTTTATTTTCCACCTGGCGGGCGGGCGGGGGTTTGTCCGGCACACTTGCTTCCTCTTTGTCAGGGCTGGGCTCCGGTGTCTGCTCGGAGACCTCCTGAACCGGGGAAAACTGGCACAGCTTGCTGCCGCTCTCCAAAGCGGCCGCAGATTTGTAGAACTCCAGGTTGTCCTCCGAGGAAGCAAAGCCTGCCACATAATGGCCGCCTGTGCAATAGGGCACAGATTTGATATCCAAAGAAAAAGAGCGTTTGAGTCTGTTGCTGTCTTCTACCCTTTCACCTGACGACAGGTGGAGCCCGTTGAAGTCCTCGAGAAAGGGGGAGTTTTCGAGGGAGGCCGGACGCGGCGTGAGAGGAAGGCCTCCCGGAAACACCGCTTTCTGCTCTACAGCCCCTGAGGTAGAGTTGGCGCCGAGCGGATTCATGGGACTGCCGCTGCTCTGCCGGCCCTCCGGGACAGTCCCGTGCTCACTGGCTTTCTCTAGGTGGAGAAGTTTCAGCTTGCTTATTGGCACAGCCTGCCCTGCCTGGGTCTTAATTTTCTTTTCAAAGTCCAGAAGCTGGCCCAGAAAATTGAAGTTGGGAGAGATGGTCGGTCTTTTTTCTTTCACAAATCTATTTTAAGAAGAAAAAATATATAAATAAAACCCACAAAACTCTCTCTCAATATAAATTATGTAATGTTTTTATTCTTGTGGGAACGAGGGGTGGGGGGGGAAGGGTTTCCTTAACATGTACCTCACATCCCTCAGTGTCTCTATTTTTAAATGGATAAGATAAGGCAGCCCTGGGACAAACAAGTTTTGGGCGTTTTAAATTAAAAAGTACAGTTATTTATTTTGGCTTGGCAGTTTTCTATTGCTCCTTTGGGGGTCCAGTTTAAATTACAGCTGGCCCTTACTGGGATTATACACCATAAACCTTCACTCACAACTAGCATTTTTTTTGCACCAGTTTTTAAAATTCCTCAAGCCTGGCACAGTCATCACAGAGACTATCTTCACCAAGAGTCACGGATCACAGCTTCTACCAGCACACAGCATGCATGAGGGATGTGCTTTCACTGGAAACAAAATAGGACATTTCAATGAAATGTCCCATTTCATTTCATTTTTTAAATGACAAAAAAAAAAGTGAAACAAAAATGAAAGTTATGCTCACACCCTGAAAACACACAAACAAAAACGAAAGAATCTCACTTCTCACAGATTCCAGACCCCTCCCACACCCAACCTTTCATTCCAGCAGCAGATTCTTCACAGGGCAGGAATGATCTATCATTTCTGCCCCGCCGGTGTAGTAATAAAAATAAAAATTAAAAAAAAACCCCGAAGGCACCGGCCTCAGGCAATGTTCCATCTCATTTTACCGATGTTTATTCTCTATTTTATTCTTATTTCTGTCATACTCCATGTTTTTGCCACCACCTAAGTTTATTGCTCCTTTTGCCTTTTCCTTGTTTATTCCCCCCCCCCCTTGTTGTGACTCCCCCATCCCTGTTCTCTGTATTTCTCTTAGTTCAATGTAAACCGATATGATGTACCCACGAATGTCGGTATAAAAAAAAAGCTGTTAAATAAATAACTTTTTGAAAGCCTGTGGGTGCAAAAAATTCTCTTTTGTGCAACTCTTTATAAGCAGAGTTCAAATTTGTATGGTGCAAGCCAAGAGTCCCTAAACAAGTATAACGCAAATATCATTGGGATTTTGAAAGTGGTATTTACAAGCTACCCAGCTAAAGGCCGACTCTGAATATTTTGGGCACTTATCCGGCTATACTTTAGCTAGATCTCTATTTATTTGGCTAAAAGGTAGCCAGATATCGTAGAGGTGTTCCCAAGGGTGTTTCTTGGAGGAGTTAGGTTAGTTGGATTAACGTTATCTAGCTAACTTGAGTTGTGCCACAAAGCTGTCTTATATTTACGATAGCCATCTATATTGAATAATGTGGTTACACCAGTAAATATTGCTCCAAGTTTGCCAGATAAATGTATCCGGATAACTTTGCAATCTGGCCAGTGACTCTGAATATTACCCCCCCTGAGTTATTTCAGCATGTCATTTGTTTTAAATAAATAGAAAACATGAAAACAAGATACATTTGATTTCATATTTTATAGTTAAGCATAAATATATATATTAAAGATATTAAGGTGAATTTTAAAAGCAGGTCAGCAGAGTTTTAAAGGGTCGGGGGGGGGGGGGGGAGGATTTGGAAGTCCTATCCCTTGCCCGGACAAACTGGAAATGAACTGGGAAAACTGGTAAAATTGTGTTGTGCTGTGGGTACATGTGCACCACCCCCATTCAGCCTATTTTACAACGTGCGCATAGATGCGTGCATGTTATATAATGGCCGTGTCCCTGGGCGCGAGCTGGCAAACGCGTGCACATGTGCCCGCGCGCTGCGTTTTGCCACGTTCATGACTTCTGCACACGCACGCAGCTTAGAAGGAATGGTTTACCTTCGGTCAGCTGGCACCATTTTGTACTGCTGCATCCGCGGGGGGCCGGGAGCAACTGGGAATTGCTCCTGCCCTAGTACAAAACACTGTGGATGGGGTGAGAAGCTAGAGGGAGAGGGAGAGAGCCCAGGAGGCTTCTGTTTTGTTTGTTTTCACAGTGGAGAGAAGGGATGGATCCAGACCCAACATTTTTCTTTAGTTTTCCTTTTTTTTTTTTTTTAATTGTTGGTTTCATTTATTTCAAAAAACAAAACAAAAAAGCAAATAAAAATAAAACTTCATTTTGAAAATAATTTCTGTAAACAACCCTAGCATGCGTGCACCCCGAGTCTGGCAAGTGAGTGTTGCTTCATGATGGCTGGGAGTTCCTTCCCTTCCGATGCTTGCCTTCACAGCATCCCCCAGCCTCAGGCAGCCTAAGGAGCAGAAATCTGACTTGGGAACTGAACCCAGATTTCACAGCAGCACTACCATTAAGACAATAGGCCTGAAAAAGTACACTCCTCTCTGCAGGATTTTAACTGAGGCAGAGTTCAACCCATTATATTGCAGGGCCCCCAAGAAGTTTAGCATATATTTCACTATCTTTTACTTACATTAAAGAAGTGGAGTAATGCTCCAGGTTGTGCAGTCATACTGCTATACATGCACTTCTCAATTCAACACAATACCACATAACTATTAACATTACTCCTACTATTAATTTCTCAAGGCAAATGGTAATTTGAGGAATACAACTTTTATATTCAGGGCTTATGAACTAGTTACCATGGGGGATCTCGCTCCCACCATGTTTTCAAAGGGCCTGATTTTCAAAAGGATTTACATGCTTAAAACTGGGTTTTACATAGGTAAATGCACTTTTCCAGTTTAAGTGGGCTTTTGAAAATTGCTAAAGTATATGCCATTGAAATGTCCATAGGATTTACCCACACAAAGTGCACTTATGCGGGTAAATGGCTTTTGAAAATTGCTATGATATTATGTTAAATTTACATGCGTAACTCCTTTGAAAATTCACCTGAAAGTGCTTAACCTTTTACATATTGCTCCATAATATAGTCCTGGGGGAATTCTGTACTACTGCGGAGCGCAGAATTTGCGCAGGATTCCCCCCCTGCGCAGAATTGCCAAATTCTGTACAGACAAAATGGCAGAGGAGACCCTGGCATGCCGCGAAAGGAGCGTGCGCCGTTCATGGCAAAGAAGAAGGATCCAGAGTGCCGCAAAAGGAGCATGCACTGTTTGCAGCGAGAGTGTGTATGGGTGTGTGTGTGTGTGTGTGTGTGTGTGTGTGTGTGTGTGTGTAGAGAGGGGGGAGGGGGAGTGAGAGAGGAGGTGGAGAGAGTGTGTGTGTGTAGAGAGGGGGAGGGGAGGCTTGAGAGAGGAGAGAGGAGGGAGATGTTGTGAGAGTGAGAGCGGGGGGAGAGCAGGAGGGATGCTTGAGTGTGGGTGCCAGAGAGAAGGAGCCTATATGAGGAGATTGTGAAGGAGTGTGTATGTGTGTGAGAGATTGGAAGCTGGTGTGAAAATGGGATCATGTGTATGAAAAAGGGACATGTGTATGTGTGGGTGCTAACCTGTGTGAAAGGATTGTGTATGTGTGAGAGAGAGCCTATGTGAAAGGGTGTGTGAGAGACAGACATAGGTAGTCTATGTGAGGGTGTATGCAAGAGAGAGGGACCCTATATGAAGTGATGTGTCTTCGTGAAAGAGTGAGGGAGCCTGTATGAGGGTGTGTGTATGTGCACTAGCGAGGAGGCATGTGTGCGAGAGAGGGAGGGACAGAGGGAACCTGCGTGAGGGGCAGTACTGACAACGGGGTCAAACTGGGAATGGCGATAGAGTGGAAGGGGTTGAGCCTAGAGTTGGAGGGGAGAGACACTGGCAGGTGGAGGAGATGGGGCCTGAGAGGGCAAAGTGGGCAGGGGGAGTGGAAGGGACACTCTTACAGTGAATTTCTAGGGAAAGCCTGCTCAAAATATTTTAAAAATTCTGCATCTTTAAGTAATAACTTTCTGTATTAATTTAAAATGTAATTACTTAAAGACTGTCATGTAAATTGTGTTATTTTGACCAATATAAAGTTTGCAGAATTTTAAGTTTTTGTGCGCAGAATTCCCCCAGGGAGTAATAATAGTAATTAGCATAGAAACCTGATGGCAGAAAAAGACCATATGGTCTTATCTAGCCTGCCCATCCACACCAACAAATTCAGCTTTACAAGTCTTAGTGCTCCCTTAGAGATCCCCTGTGTTTATCCCATGCTTTCTTGAATTCATATACTGTTCCCTAGGTCTTATGAATCTAAATTTCTAAAGTTAGGAGGACCCCAGTAGACTGCCTTGCCTGTAGGCTTCATCTAAGGACATATCCATCCTCTTCATGATGTATGCGATGGCGATGGTGGCAGATCGAGAAATTCCAGCAAGACAGTGAACTAACACACGTCCATTGGAGGCTTTTGCTTTTTCTGCACAACAAGAATGATGTATTCACTGTTAAAAAAAACTTGCCAGTTCAAAATAACATTAAAGCACCAGCAGACAAGACAGAGAAACCTGTGCACACTAAAATATAGCCTGGACACACACACAAAAAAAAAATTACTTTACGTCAACGGTTTAAAAGTGAGGGGCCAGCCTAACATTCACTGGCAAGTACTGTGCACTGCCACTGATCATTAAGCTGGCCTGAGCAGAGAAGGAGCTTCAACCATCTCAACAGTGACACCTACTAGCCTTCATTAGCCAGGAGGGAGCAGTGCTTTGTGGTTGCCTCTGGCTAAGGATGGTCACTGTGATGGCTGGGCTGAGTTGGGAAAGTGATATAAAAATGGAAGAGACCCCCCTCCCCGGGTAATTGTGAACGAAGGCTCATGGTGCTGTAGCCCTATAGAGAGGGCTGGTTCTGATTGAGCCAAAAATCCATGAATCTGGTGGACAAGCTTTTAGACAGCCATTGCTGCTCACACATAAATTAATATAAAGCTGTGCTATACACATGCTACATTTAATATCAGAAAAGCTTCTACACTGTTAAGAGACAAAGAGGTGCAAATATTCCTAGATAACTAGTCAAAGTCAGATCTAATTTTTGTTTGTTTGTCTTTGCTATCTGTAATACACAAGCTAAACTACTTCATCAATATTATCTGACCTGGTAGTAATTCTTTGTTGCTTTTTATTTTTTCTAAACATTATCTACCATTGTATGCCTTCCAAAAATCAACTTTATTCACAAAAATCAAACTGTAAAACTAAGTCAACCTCTTTTGCAGCTTTTTAGCACTCAGTGTGAGCATTATTGAGAGTGTTTTAACCTTGGGTCAATTTACCTATCTACACTTCACCCTGTGCTCCAACTTAGATATTAGTAATGTGTACATTAATGATACATAATTAAAAAAAAAAAAAAAAAAAAGATTCTGTAAATAAAAAGTTCCATCTGTAGTATTACTTAAAGTGTGGATTAACTCAAGAAGTTAGGAAGTTTTTTTTGGTTTGTTTCTTTTTAATCTAAGAACCTCTACTGAACAATGGCACAGCTCCTTCATTTGCAAATACCCAGCTATTTTCCATTACTATTTTTATATCTATATGCATACATGTATATATATGCATATAGTTATGCATACACACACACGTAAACAAGCAGAACAGACCCATAAAAAAAAAAAAAAAAAATCAGGGGCCAACATGACTCCTGCACCTGTCAAAGAGGCCCGGAACCTCACAGACTCCCATCATGCACCTCGTGCTGTGCATCACAGTTTCCCCAGCCCTGCCAGTTCAGCAGGTATGCCACCTAAACACTTCTCTCTGCAACCAAACTTCCCTATGACACTGCCCGCCGGGGCCAGAGTTGCTTGCATACTTCCCCGCTCCACTGCTGTGTGCTGGGACCGGGTTCCCCACCATGCTGCTGTACTCTGCTAGGCTACTGCCCGTTTCAAGGGCGAGACACATGTACTGCTCCTGCCCCTGCACATACTGACATGCCCATGCCTTCACGGATGTTTGCTGTGTGCATACAGGCGCATCCGTATACGCCGACACAGGATTAGTACATGTGAAGCTGAGACCATTATCCAAACACAACTGCTTTGTGTATATATGTGAGGGGGGAGGATTATTAATTTTTTATTAATTTAATTTTTTTTTTTTTTTTTTTAATAACCACCTTCCCTAGTTCACCGATTACAACAAAGATCTCTATCCAGGACTCTCAGACCAGAAATGCCTCTGGAACCCACATGGGACTCCCTTCCTGCAAGGCATGTGTATCCTGCTTCCACAGTATCCCCAGCCCCAGGTGGTATGGAGAGCTGAAGGCAAGTCTAGCCCAGCTTTTCTGCAATGATAGTGCACAGCATTTGCCATTAAGGTCCTTTTGTACCTATCCCATGAATTATATACTTATTCATTACTTGGTGCTCCCTGGTATGGCAAATATTAGGATGTTGGGAATGTTCTTTGCCCACTTGTTTTAATACCAAGTCATCTGTTGTATATATTTATATATTCGAGTGATCTTATATCGATTTGTTGTTACTGATTTTTTTCTTAATAGATGTTTCTTTATTGAAACATCTATGGGGGGGCTAACAGCATTTAATTTTCATTCAAAATCTCTATAACATGTTACTATGCTTTTAAATTTTACTTTTTAAATCTGCCTTTGAGATATTCCTGACCCGAGGACTGAAAAATACAAGATGGCTGCGGAATTCAATTCGCCAACCAAAAGAGCACCCATGCTGACCAGTAAAGCATCAGTCCAGCTCAGGCATAACTTAAGGGGAAAAAAAACAACTTCTTACCTATAAAGTCCACAGATTTATCCAGCCAAGGCAGAATTTTCTCACAGAAGCTGTCGTTTACAGGTATGCGCAAGAAATGGGACTCTGGGATGAAGTCAGGCTTGGGACACGTGTTGCTTGCATTCAGGACATAGGCAATGTCAATCTGTTGTATCAGCTCCTGCGGGGAGGCAGGGACAGAGTGAGAAAAGCAAGGGTAAAGAAAGCTAATATATTGTACAGTCAGTTATAACAGGATCTAAAACTAGAGACAATTAAAGTAGTGTGCTATGAGTGTAGAAGCAAGAATTACATTTGAATTTATTTATTTATTTGGCGATTTTTTTTTTTATATACCGCGGCATGTGCAGCACATCACCTCGGTTTACTGCAAACAGTAATGCAGCAACAGGCTTTACAATAAAATATTAAACGGAGCAAAAACCAACAAGAAATAAAAGAAGAATAAATAAAACAAGCAAACTAGCGTTGGCTGCATTAGCTCCTGTAGAGAGGAGAGTGATGAAAAGAAAAAAAGGATAAAAATAAGACAATATAGACCTGAGGCACCATTTTTTTTTTTTTTTTTTTTACAGTGGCACAGACAATTCAGTGCTACCTGTCCCACTGGAAACCCTCACGCCCATTGTATGGCCTCTGTTGGAAATGATGCTTAGAAAACTGTACTGGCTCAAATGCTGTGGGGCACTTAGTGCTGTTGACCGTGTTTCCCTTATGCTTCCGGTGTGGTTGCATTTGCGTATCAATAGATTGTGCCAAGGGGTGGCTGGCTGGCATTATACCATTAATATGAAATCTACTAGAGGGGGTTTCCAGTTTAACTGGACTCCCAAAGAAGCAGTGAAAGGGGAGGGGATTTCTCTTTGACCCGGCAGTTTTCTCCAGGTTTCAGCTCACTCAGAACTACGGTTGGGATCAGACACAACTATCGGGGTATTACCTCTATTTTATATTCTTACCTCTCACAAATATTTAGCAGTGACAGTTCTGGACTGGGGGGGGGGGGGGGCATACACTAGGGCTCTTTCCAGAAGCTTCCAATCATGGTCGCTGAATCTGGCCACCAGGTGCCCTGTAGAGGGGCCATGAATGTGGAATCTGCAGCATCCCCAGCCAACTCGAGGAGCAAAATCCAATTCAGGGATCAAACTGAGGACCTTAATCTGCGTAGCACTTGTCACCTGAACCACTGGGCAGGCCCAGCTGATGGAAAATTCTCTTTCAGATGTTCTTAACTGCTAATCTAAAAAATTCACTCTACTGGTGGCAGATACACTACTTTCCTCCCCCCCCCCCATCAACCATTTTCTTCTTTTCCGTGTTTTTCCTATAAACCAGGAAGAAAAAAAGGGGGCATTTTCTCATCTTTACATAGCAGCAGTACTTTTCATTGTTCACTTGCATATTGAGATATATAGCATTGAAAAGGACAGCTTCAGCGGGCAATTAGTGAAAGGAGAGACCAATTTTGAACACCACTTAATACAGTTTTGGTCTCAATAAAAAAACAAGTAGACTGGCTGTGCAAAAAGTTTCTTTAAAGATCTCCCATTTCCCGTCTCTCCACTTCTGCTGACTGGGGAGTGCATGCCTTATCCCACACTGAACCACATGACCCAGGCTCCTGAGGACACCATAAACTGGCCATTTGTTTACAATTAAAAGCTGCCAGAGACCTTTTTTTTTTTTCCTATTCCTCTTTTTTTTTTTTTAACCAACATTTTTCCTAAAAACACTATTCTTTGTAGCTTTTATTCTTTCCAAAGACAATTCAGCAACACATGTGCCCTAAGAATCTATAAAAGTGGCGTGAGCTCATCATTAATATACAGATACTGATGAAATAAAAAAAAATTATTCAAACATAAATTTTCAGTGTAAGGCCAGACTCCAATCCTGCTACTACTTTAGAAGCAAAAGCCGTAGCCGGGCAACGTGGCGCCTATGGAGAAGTGAAAAACTGCGCCCTCGCCCATTGCGCAACACGACACACGTGTCACCACGAGTTGGGAGACTCTTAAAGGTTTGTACAGCAATGACCATGGCCGGTGCAAGGGTATTAGGTGCCCTAGGAAAACCTTACAGCCTTGCACCCCCCCCCCCGCCCCACTCCATCACACCCTCCTGACTCACAATTAAAAATGCATTTATAACAGATTTTTCATGACAAATGACATTCAAAGCACAGTCTTCTGAGGTAAAAGGTATCACAAATATTTATACATTAATTTGCATACACTGCTGTGGTGCCAACCAGAAAACCCTGTAAAAAAGCAAGAGACACTTGGAACTCATATGGTATTAGGTCTACTGTAACGTATCTTGGGTACGGGCATGGCCTTCAGACAGCCGCACGAAAATAGAATTACAATAAAATAAACTTTCCATATCAAAACACTGCCAGGACTCAAAACAGCAACAACTCTACCTAGGTAAGCTAACACTGCAAATATTACACCAGACCTAAAACACCAATACACCCCCCTTATTAGGAAAACAAAACAAGCCATATTTCCTGGTGACCAATTCACAATTATCTTAAATCTAAGTGGGTAGAATATGAATGTCATAATGGCATACATAAAGATGGCCCAGAATTATTTTTTGGTATATTGTCAAGACGATATTAAAGGTTGAAATCATTTCTTACATAGCAAAGAGACAAGATTTGGATAAGAGACTTGGAAAGTAAGCATAAGAAAGCTAAATGTCTCCTGGCAAATTCCAACACAAGTGCTAATTGGGAAACATTCTAGCACTACAGGTAGTTCTGACTTCTCTAGTGTATCAGAGAGCTATAAAAAGTATTACTTACTACAAGTTTAAACTTTATAAGCAAGGGAATAAAATCGTAAATTAATGGCAAACTTAATTAAAACAAGTTCAGGTCCTAGATTTATTGCCACACTTAAATCGCCTAAGGAAACTCCTGTCAACTCTAATCAAGGGATTGTTTCAATTTAGAAAAAAACCCAAAACATTCTATAAAGAACTATATTCCTCTGAAGGCTGTAATATGGAAAAATGCAAAGATTATTTTAGATAAGGTCAATTGATCTAAAATTTATTCAGGAAAATCACACTTGGCTGAATAAGTCACTTAGCCTAGAGGAGATATTGGGGGAAATTTGGAAAGCGAAACTTTTAAAAGCTCCAGGTCCCTATGGTTACTATGCTGAATTTTATAAGATATTTTTAAATATGTCAATGCCACTTAGTTTTGTATACCAAGCTCTGCTAGGTATACAAAACTGATGCGAATGTGGCTTAAATTATGGTAACTCCCAGTGATACTTAATCTCACATAAAATTCTCAAAAATCAGTTTATGAAAAAATCTCACAGAAAAAGTCTTACAAAGGACTTTTTATTAAAATGCACCCAACATTATTGATTTAAAGTACCTTCATTTTAAGGGCAATACCATTGCAAAGCTTCAAATGGCAAAGAAATCATTGAACGCTGTCCCGAAGACTCACGCACCAGGCAGCTGGCCGGTGTGCGTAACTTACTTCAGCTCGGGCCCTGAAGTATTAAAACAAAACAAAAAAAAACCCAAGAACAGATACATAGGGTTTAGGGGGTGGGGAGGAGATGTGAAGAGGGAGTTTAGGTAGGGGGGTAGGAAGTTCCCTCCCAGTCCGCTCCTTAATTGGAGCAGACTGGGAGGGAACTGGGGAAGGCCCAGTTGCATCGCTGTGTGGAAATTGCAAAAGTTCCCCCCTCCCCTTGCACATGCGCGCGTGGATTGTAAAATCTGGCACGCATGTGCGCACGGCCACCCGATTTTATAACATGTGCGTGCCGGCACACGCATGTTATAAAATCTGCGCATCCATGTGTGCGCACCAGTGCTGGTTATAAAACCTACCCCAATATGTATTGTTTTTTGTGTTCTGTTTATTCTTTTGTATTTATATTGTAGTTGAGGGTTTTTTTGTGTTTGGGAAATATTTTATGTATATGATGTTGGTTTGCAGAAATGTTTGTGATTATGTATTGCAATGCTTTTAAAGTATGTATTTGAAATTATGTAATATATTGTTATAATGTGTTTTTTGTGAAAAATGTTGTCTTTTTGTTTCTTCTTTTTGTGGTATAACATAGGTTATGTATATTTAGATAAGATATTATAGGTCAATATGTGAGAAATCAATTGCCTTTAGTTGTGCCAAACCCTGTTTGTATCTACAAAGCAAAGTCATGTAACAAATGTGCTAATTTTGACATTTAGATCGCATGTTATCATTGTACCTTATTCACCATTATAAAATAAAGACAAATCATATTTTAGGAACTTTTTTTTTTTTTTTTTATAACTGCCTCAGTTTGAGGTTTTTTTCTTAACTACTGTAAATAGCAAACTAGGGGCCTCATTTAATAAGCATTTTCCCATAGAAACAGAATGGGAGAAAAACCTTAGTAAATCAGGCCCTCATTTTGCAATGTCATCAAGCACTAAATAATGCTTGGCTCACACATATGACATGCAGCATTTCTGAATTTCCAGCAAAGCTGAATTTCTGCACAATGGGGTAGATTTTAAAACCCCTGCGCGCGTAAATCCGGGAGGATTTACGCGTACAGGGCACTCGCGCACCGGCGCGCCTATTTTGCATAGGCCTCGGTGCACGCAAAGCCCCGGGACGCGCGTAAGTCCCGGGGCTTCGTAAAAGGGGCGGAAGGGGGCGTGGCGACGGTTCGGGGGCGGGCCGGGAGGGCGGTCCCGAGTCCCCCAGCACTGCGGCCTGTGCCGGGGGATGCCGGGCGGCAGGCGTAACTTGCCCAACAAAGGTGGGGGGACGAGGAAGGAAAGTTCCCTCCGAGGCCGCTCCGATTTCAGAGCGGCCTCGGAGGGAACGGAGGCAGGCTGCGCGGCTCGGCGCGCACAGGCTGCCGATTTTGCGCAGCCTTGCGCGCGCCGACCCCGGATTTTATAAGATATGCGCGGTGGCTCGAACAAAAGTACGCACGTGCGTATGTTTTGAAGATCTACCTCAATATGTTTTGCACACCACTATTGTATATCTGTCAGTGTGTGAGTGTATGTGTGTGTAAGTGCGAGAGTATGTAAATTGTTTCTTCAATACATAGGAAAATAAGAGGTACCTGCATTGCTTGAGATGCTATCATGCCTACCAAAACAAATTTTTTTTAAAGCCCTATACATTTTCAGAATCTGGATATATTAGAGATCAAAATAAAAGTGCAATGTCACATGTCAGCATATGGGGGTAGATTTTCAAAGCAGCGTGCGGGCGAACATGTGCGCGTGCTACCCGGCGCGCGCACATGTATGCCCGATTTTATAACTTGCGCACACAGATGCGCGCAAGTTATAAAATCACGGGTCGGCACGCACAAGGGGGGTGCACAGTTGTGCACCAAAGCGCGCGCCGAGCCACACTGCCTTCCCCCCTTCCCTCCCAGGCCGATCTGAAATCAGAGCGGCCTGGAAAGGAACTTCCCTTCCCCTTGGCCCCGCCCCTTTAGTAAAGCCCCGGGACTTAGACGTGTCCCGGGGCTTTACACGCATCGCCGGGCCGCTATAAAATAAGCCAGACGTGTGTAACCCACACACACACACACACACACACACACACACACGCGCGCAGGCCTTTGAAAATCCGGCCCATGATGTGTATATCTATCAACAGCTGTAGACTAGTTTTCTTAATAGCCGATGACATTCCAGAACAAATGTTCTCTAACTAAACAATTACATTAATAAAAGAAGGCTGCAGTAACTGTTTAACCTTGACAATGTTACTTAACAGTATTACTTCCTGTAATACTGTACAAGCCGAAGTAATGGGTTTAAAAAAAAACCCAAAAAAAACCACTGCGTGCTTTACTTCATGTTTTAGTTACATCGTTCAACAGCAATCATTATATAACACTCTCTCAAATTTCAAGACAAAACATGTGATTTCCGAGCTACAAACTTAAGCTGCTCACCTTGTTGAGGACATCCCTCTGACAGCCCAAATATAGATGGGGCAGGATTCGGGTTGGTCCAATGTTAGAGACAGGAAGGCATGGCTGAGAAATACATGTAGGGACAACAGCAGCTTTTCCTTCACAAAGGCCAGGAAAACAGCCTGAGAATTCAGCAAATCCACCTAAACAAGCAGGAGAACATCTATATTACACAGATCAATTAAGCCAAGATACAATGAATAAAAAAAAAAAAAAAAAAAAAGTGTCTTTATTGTCTTTTTCATTACACATATAGAAATATGACAATTCCATTCTACCATTGCCTTTCCGCTCCCTCCCACCAAAAGGAGAAAAGTGGCTACAGCTGCAGTTGTCCTATTTCCACAGTTGCTGTTGTCATCTGCCAAGTCTGGTCTGCAATCCAGCACTTAATTTGTTTCATACGCCTACAACCGGGATATTGGAGCTTGGAACTAGCGTGGAATGTCTTCATTTTCCTTTCTACAGACTCCATTGTTTTAAAGTTCTCTCTAATTCTCCGCAACCGTTTGCAGGACAAAAATGCCCCAACCACACAATTCTTTATTGTCTTCTAGTCTTAATGGCCTAACCACACAATTCTTTATTCTCCCTGTCTCCATCTGCCAAACTTTGCTAATTAGTGCTAGCTCTGGGGGCATTAAGGGCTCTGTTTATCCCAAGATCACAACTTCTCTATTATTGCAGCTACTGAAAATTTTGAAGAGAATTTCAAGTGAATTGATTTTAACACTTAACATTTAACAAAGGCATTGGAAGATCTGAATCTATTACAGTGAAGTAAAGTGAAAACCATACATATTTGTAAGACAACTATCACTTGAATATGGCTAATTAGTAGGATGTATATATACTCTAGGGATGTGCTTTTGTTTGAAACAGAAATGAGTAAACTGCAACAAGTTTGTTCATTTTATTCGTAGACCCCGAAAATGAATGGAGGGTACTCACAAATTTAAATGAAAATTTTCATCTCATTTGTTAATGTTTCCTATTCAAACCTATTGCCCATTCAAATCTATGGCTGTATTGAGCAAACAGCAGGTGCCTGGGGCTTTTCCTGCCACTTTTGCTGCTTTGTTCCCCCTTCATGTTGCCTTAGGATCTTCATGCCACTCTTGGTGTCACGTTGCCCTTCCCGTGCTAACTTTGGGAGTTCATGGCACTGCTATTAGTGCCCTGTTTTGAAGTCTTGAGGTATTTTTGACACTCAATATTGCTTTGCTCCTCTGATGGTGCCTTGGAAAAATCCTGTCATGTTGGTACCCTTTTGCCCCTTTACGGTACTTTATTCATGCCACCTTGCCACACAATACCTTGGAGTTTTTCCCCCCTTCTGATGTTGTCTATCCACAATTTTTCATTGCAATTGATTAGAAAACTCCAATTTTGAAGCTCAAAATAGGCTGCGTTGACTTTCATGGAAAAAGCTAATGAAACAAGTGGAGGTGACCTATGAAACAAATAAAAAATTTCCTCTGCACATGCTAAATTATACTCCTTAACATCACCTTCCAGATACCTGGGTCTCAATTCACTTTCACTTTTCAGAGATATAAACCTTTAGAACTTTACCAGATTGTTGATGCCAGAGTTGCTTAGTATATTGCTGCAGAATAAGGGGTTTGGTGAAATAAGGTTGATTTACCTCAGGAGTATAGTAGAGTACTAAGGTAACTGGGAAGTTACCCCATACCTGTGAAGTGTTGCTGGTAGGATCCCAAATTTTAGAAACAGTGTATTTTGGTGCACAAAAGCAAAAGAATGTAAATTCTAAAGAAGCAAGACAAGATGTAATGACCTCAGGTAAAGTACAAACTGATATTTTAGTAGAGATAATTTTAAGATCATATCATTGCATTATCAAATGGGAAAACATTTACAATATTTCTAAAAGTTAATAAACTGCAGGTTTTAGCAGACCATATCAAAACTAATAATTACACAATAAGATACAACAGGGTTTGTAGTTATGAAGAATTAATGATGAACATCTAAGTAGAAGACTGAAGGGCAAGTTTCACTAAAGATACTTTGTGTACACACAAATATTGTAATACCATAGCATAAGAAGTGGGTTCTATTACTGCAATTACAAAAATGGAAAAAAAAAAGGCAGAAAAACATAAAACTAATCTGCTATTTCAAGAGATGGTGGTACATGTCCAGGTGTCTCACATTATATTTCCCCCATACATTATACAGTGTATTCAGAAAGTTTTCAGACCTCTTCACTTTTTCCACATTTTGTTACGTTACAGCCTTATTCTAATATGCATTTTTCCCTCCTCAATCTACACACAATACCCCATAATGAAAAAGTAAAATTAGGTTTGTAGAAATGTATGCAAATTAATAAAAGAAAAACCCAAAACTGAAATATCACATAAGTGTTCAGACCCTTTGTTGAAGCACCTTTTGCAGCAATTACAGCCTCAAGTCTTCTTGGGTATGGCACTACAATCTTGGCACACCTAGATTTTCTCCTATTATTCTCTGCAGATCCTCTCAAGCTCTGTCAAGTTGGATGGGAAGCATCAATGCACAACTATTTTCAGGTCTCTCAAAAGATGCTCGGGTGGGTTCAAGTCTGAAATCTGGCTGAGCCACTCAAGGACATTTGCAGACTTGTGTCGAAGCCACTTCTGAGTTGTCTTGGATCATTGTCCTGTTGGAAGGTGAATCATTGCCCAAGTCTGACGTCCAGAGTGCTCTGGAGCAGGTTTTACCAGTTCGGCTTCAGAAAGAATCGCTCAACAGAAACCCTTCTACTATCCATAATAGACCCTATACTGTGGGCCTTTGACTCCAATAAATCATACTGCCTAGTTGTGATAGACTAAACAGCTGCCTTCGACATTGTTGACCATAATCTATGCCACCAGCTGAGACACACAGGGATTGATGGAAATGTACTAAAATGGTTTGTCTTTCCTTGCAGACAGATCTTTCCAATTAAAACTAGATAAATCACCTTTCCAACACATTCCAGTGCACAACTGGTGTTCCGCAGGTTCTGCGCTATCAGAAACCCTATTTAATATCTGCATGCTGCCTTTGTGCAAATTATTAACTGACCTTGAAACAAAACTTTTCTATATGCAGAAGATCAGCAATTCTATATCCCTCTAACAAAATCATTTGAGAAAACAGCATCACTTGTTTCTGAATATATGATCACTATAAAGGAAAAACTTGCACAAATGAAGCTATCAATGAACCCAAAAAACCCCCCCAAAACCTATTCCACCCCGTATTGATCTTGAAACTGCTAACTAATTCCAGC
Source organism: Rhinatrema bivittatum (assembly GCF_901001135.1). Taxonomy (NCBI): domain Eukaryota; kingdom Metazoa; phylum Chordata; class Amphibia; order Gymnophiona; family Rhinatrematidae; genus Rhinatrema; species Rhinatrema bivittatum. Next base: position 227,684,250 of record NC_042618.1, read on the forward strand.
AACTCAGGTAAGGGATCTTGGAGTCCAAGTCGACGAAAACTTAACTATGTAGACCCACATTAGCAAACTCATCAAATCTGGTTTCCACAAACTATAAATCCTGAGCCAACTGAAACTTCTACTAAGCACAGTTGACTACAGAACTGTTTTATAATCTGTAATATTCTCAAATTTAGATTACTGTAATTCTCTATTTCTAGGACTTCTGGCTAGTAACCTTAAATCGCTCCAACTACTGCAAAATGCTGCAGCCTTCTAACCAGAAAAAAGGAAATTTGACCACATTGCCCCAACCCTGATAGCATTACATTTTCTACCTGAACAGTTGAGAATATACAAAGTACTAACAATAATATACAGCATGAATCCAAACAATTTGATGGGAATAACATTCAATCCACATATTCCCACATGAGCGCTTAGATCTCAGAACAAAGGTCTGCTAGAAATCCCGACCATAAAAAATTCTCATCTAACACAAACGAGAGACAGAGCAATATCAATTGCAGGCCCAGTGCTATGGAACTCAATGCCAGAGAATCTTCGAATAATAGACATTAAGAAATTTAAGAAAGAACTGAAAACTTGGCTATTCAATAATGCCTCTCTAACTGGTATAATCAATTCCCCCTCACTCTGATAACCAATTATGTACTGCACATTACCCCATACTCTCATGCCCCCTATAACGAATGCATCTTTTATGTCTGTCTTTGAAGTACACCCTTAGATTTGGAATGTTTACCTGTATGTATGCCTGCTTTTGTAACTCATCCTTTATCTGTGTTAAACCTGAACACCGTTGTGATCTAATGATTCTTACATGGAATGACGGTAAATAAATGTTGAGAACCTACCTTTGCGGCCGGTCGGCCACTGACGCTGCTCCCCCGAATGCGGGAGTCCGCCACCGTCCTCCGCGGTCCAGAGATCGTGGCAGTCTTCTGCCCTGCGCGGCAGGGCCAAGCCGCTGGGAGCCTTCCCACGTGGCTGGGGATGCCGCTGCCGCTCCTGCGCTGCCGACTGATCCTCTTTGCAGCTAGAGCCGCTCCTGGGGTCCTCGGATGGCAGTGAGGCCATGTCTGCTGCTGCCGGGGTCCTTTCCCGGCAGGGAGGCCATCCCTGCTGCTGTCTTCGCGGCAGGAAGCTCCTGCAGCCTGCCTTCCTCAAGCTCCATGGCAGCTCCTGCAGCCTGCCTTCCTCAAGCTCCATGGCAGGGCTGCTTCCGCTGCCTGCCTTATTCAATCTGGGGCCTCCACGTGGCTGGGGACACCCTTAGCCTGTCTTCTCTTCTCCTGGATCTCCTAAGGCACGGGCTCGCACATCTCTTCTCCCTTTTAAGGGCCAGTCAGGTGTGGCCCTCTGCGAGCTCCTCCCCGGACGTAATCCTCTTCAGCCCTACAAAAGGGCCCAGCGTTCATTCCAGCTTTGCCTTCGCAAGGAGTTAGACGTTCCTGGGATCTTCCTGCCTTCGCTCCAGGAGTCTCGCTGTTCCATCGCTTCTTCAAGGTCCTGTGTTTCCTGCTCTTCGTTGGAGCTCCTTGTCTTGTCCTGGTGTCCTTGATCTAGTCCAGATGTCTGTGATCCAGTCCTGATGCCTGTCTCCTGTTCCTGATGTCCTGAATCCCTGGTTCCTCCACCTTTCCTGGCATGCCATGTCGTGGTCCGCGACCAGCCCCACGGGTGGGCTGAGTAGGGTGCTTCATGGTACAATGCCTTCCTCACTACCGTAGCTCAAGCCTCTGGAGAGTAATCCTTCCTTGAAGCCAAGTCCTGTCTTTGTCCTGAATCCTTGCTTGAAGCCAAGTCCTGTGTCTTGAACTTTGCTCGCCCTTGGATTCCTTGTGCCTGCTCCATCCATGCTAAAGACTCTGCCAGAACCTGTACCGTACCAGCGTGGTCCGCGACCAGCCACTGGCGGCTGTGTAGGGCATGCCCCGGTGCAGGACTCTACAGTTTCTGCAACATGCCTCTCAGTTACTCCATCTCGTCTAGAGTCTACGTTGGTCCTAGCGTGGTCCGCGACCAGCCCCAAGGGTGGGCTGTGTAGGGCATGCTGTGTCACAGTCTCAACCCAGCTCTTGATCCTGACTCCTTGTCTTCAGAACCTCGCACTTGACTCCTTGTCTTCTTCCAAGTACCTACGTCTTCGCCTGAGTTTTCGTCTGAATCTTTATGTTCCGGTCTTCGTTTTCCCTGACCTCTGTCCAGCCTGCCGCTTCTTGCCATTTCCCAGCGGCAGGTCCGAAAGGGCTTGGAACGGTCGGAGGACTGTTCAAAGACCACCATTGCGTTGTTGGTCTTCCTGAAGCGTGTAGGTCTGGTGGAGGGTCAGTACCTTCAATCATCCTCGTCTTCGCTCCAGCTCTGTCCCAGCTCCGGATTCCATCGTCTGTCTTCACTCCAGCCTTGCTCCTGTCCAGCCCATGCTCGGGCATGCCTCGCCTGCCTCGCCACCTCTTCGGAGTTCCTCTGGGGTTGAGCCATGGTCCAAGATCACACAAACCCCTGGAAAATGGAACCGCTCTCCTAGGGCTTCATAACAATAACACACTCAAATAAGGATCTCTCTATACTTTGCTCCGTTCATCTTTACCTCTATCCTGACTAGTTTCCCAGTTTCTGCAACTGGAAAACATCCCCACAGCATAATGCCTGGTTTCCTCCAGACATGACACTTGGCATTCAGGCCAAAGAGTTCAATATTAGTTTCATCAGACCAGAGAATCTTGTTTCTCATGCACTTTTTGGCAAACTCCAAATGGGCTGTCATGTGCCTTTTACTGAGGAGTAGCTTCCATCTGGCCACTCTACCATAAAGGCCTGATTGATAGAGTGATGCAGAGATGGTTGTCCTTCTGGAAGGTTCTCCCATCTCCACACTGGAACTCTTGAGCTCTGTAAGAGTGTCCATCGGGTTCTTGGTCACCTCTCTGACCAAGGCCCTTCTCCTTTAATTGCTCAGTTTGAGAGGGTGGCCAGTGATAGGAAGAGTCCTGGTGGTTCTGAACTTCTTCCATTTAAGAATGATGGAGGCCACTGTGTTCTTCAGGACCTTGAATGCTGCAGCAATTTTTTTGTACCCTTCCCTAGATCTGTGCTTCAACACAATCCTGTCCTGGAGATCTACAGACAATTCCTTCGACTTCATGGCTTTGATTCAACTCTCACATACTACTTCATGATTTATATTCACATCCATGCTATTTTGATGTCTATATAATAACTGGATGGGATATGTATATTGAAGAATTTATATTTGTTTACATTTTAGAGTTTTCCTCTGCTAATTTTGCCACATCACTCACTGTCCTATACTATTTTCAATTTTTTTCGTTTTGGTTTTTGCAGAGTTCTCTTCCAATGATGTGGTGCTAATGACTTTATATTAAAAGTCACTCGTCCCTCCCGATGCAGCCCTAACGAAACACAGTTCCATGTCAGGGGACTAATATTTCAATAAACATTTGGTTATTTGGAATTACTGTATTTTTGCTGTTTAATTGCTTGTCTCAAATATTTTTTGGATCAATGTTACCTATTGATGCAACACACCTGCTGGACTGATTAGTTTATAGTGTGTTTGCTTGCCGTTCCACACTTTGTTGTGGCTTTGATTTTGCTCTGACATGCACTGTGAACTGTAGGACCTTATATAGACAGGTGTGTGCCTTTCCAGATCATGTCCAATCAATTCAGTTTACCACAGGTGGATTCCAATCAAGTTGGCGAAACATCAAGGATGATTACTGTAAGCAGAATTCACCTGAGAGTCATAGCAAAGGGTCTGAATACTTATCTAAAATGTGATATTTCAGGTTTTTGTTTTTTTTTATTTGCACATATTTCTACAAACCTGATTTTGCTTTGTCATTATGGGGTATTGTGTGCAGACTGAGGAGGGGGAAATGCATATTATCCATTTTAGAATAAGACTGTAATGTAACAAAATGTGGAAAAAGTGAGGAGGTCTGAATACTTTCTGAATGCACTGTATCTGGGACCAGACTATCCTTTTCAATAACAGGCATCCTGCACTGATGCACAAAGGGGCTAATGTAATAAGCAGCACTAAATCTACTGTGGGTTTTTGCACATACTTGTGCGGGGTTTTGCACGCAGTTTTCCAATGCTAGCCTTACAAGAGTATACAACAAGTGTTCAGCGCAAGAAAACTGCACACAAAGGGCTGGATTTTAAAAGGGTTACGTGCATAAGGTACGCGTGTATCTCTTTTAAAACGCCCCTGTGCGCGCTGAGCCTATTTTGCATAGGCTCGGCGGCACGCGTAAGTCCCTGGGCTTCGCAAGGGGGGGCGTGTCGGGTGGGCGGCGCGAATTTCAGGGCATTCCAGGGGCGTGGCACCGGCCCGCGGGCGTGGTCGAGGCCTCCGGACCAACCCCCGGGTCGGGTGATGGCGCGCCAGCAGCTTGCTGACGCGCGCAGAGTTACACCTGCCTCTGGCAGGCGTAGCTTTCCCAACAAAGGTAGGGGGAAGGTTTAGATAGGGCCGGGGGGGGGGGGGGTGGGGGTTGGGAGGGAACGGGCAGCTCGCGCAGGGCTCGGCGTGCACAAGTTGCACCAATGTGTACCCCCTTGCGTGCGCTGACCCAGGATTTTATAAGATACGCGCGTATTTTATAAAATCCGGCATACTTTTGTTCGCGCGCACGTAGATTTATAAAATCTACCCCAAACCTTCTTTAAAACACATGGTTTAGCGCGAGTGCATGCAAATGAAACAATTTATTATTCACGGCCTATGCGGTGGGCACGCAACAGTTAGTGCGGGGTTTTGAATCTGGTTTTTTTTAGTACCTGGGTCAGGGCAGGAGTTAAGTTAAAATGCTTGTCTGGAGATCAGTTTATTCTAGGGTAATTATGGATTACCTTCACTTTTTTCACATATTTGGAACATTTTGTGGGTAGGCTATAGATGTGTCTGCTGCATTCCAGCACCTGCCAGCATGCACCGGTACAGCTGCCACGCGATTGGAGACAGAACTTGAAGCTCTACCCACCTTCAGTTCCACACCAGACCACAAACTTCTTCACTGTTTTATAAAAAGGGAAGGCTTTCACTCCAAGAATCACTAGTGGGTCACCACATTAATGCGAGTTTTAGCGTGGGTTTCTGCATGGCTTATTACATATGGCCATGAGCATGCGTTTTATTTTAGCATGGATTTTCTGCACGCATCTCATTTACATAAGGGCCCTTTATTACATCCTGTGGAGGTGCCTTTTGTTGCATATGCTAAAAAAAAATAAAAATACGTACAAATAGTGCTGACTTCACCACAGGTCTTATTATATCAGTCCCATATACCCAATGCTGGCATGTATTGAACATTCTTCTGATTTAGTACTTTGGTTCAAAGGGCTTTATAGCCAAACACACAATTAACCACATACAAGTCATTTTATCCATTTTGGAAGAAAGCAGTTTTCTGTAACAGGTGTTCTTCTAGGACAGCAGGATGTAGTCCTCACACATGGGCGACTTCATCGGATGGAGCCCGGTACAGAAAACTTATGTCAGTTTCTATAAACTTTGACTGGCACACTGAACATGCCAAGCATGCCACTCTCCACGCATCCATGCAGGGTCCCTCTTCAGTCTCAACACAGAATTACAAAAAAATAAAAAAGATAATGAAACCCAACGCTGCAGGATGGCGGGCGGGTTTCGTGAGGACTACCATCCTGCTGTCCTAGGAGAACACCTATTACAAGTAAACAACTCTGCATTCTCCTAGGACAAGCAGGAAGGTAGTCCTCACACAATGGTGAATCCCTAGCAACAGCCTGGCCCCGAAGACAAAATGACCAACAGACACCTAACCACGTGCCAATGGGCACAATAACAGAGGGACTGTTGGTAACAGAGGGAGACAGCCTGAACCCATAAAAAGAGCTGTAGGTAGGAAGAGCTGGGGTTTACAGCTGAAAGATTCTGGAGGTTAGACTGGCTGAAGCTGTCCAGACTGTAGTTAGAGGCGAAGGTCTGGAGAGAACTCCATGTCGCAGCCCTGCAGATATCGTCCACAGGGACCGCTCAAAAGTGGGCCACTAAAGTTGCCATGGCTCTGACAGAATGAACCTTGATGTGGCCCCCAAGCTGCAGTCCCACCTGAGTATAGCAGAAGGAGATGCAATCTGCCAACCAGTTGGGCAGTGTCTGCTTAGCAACAGCAACTCCCAATCTATTCTTGTCAAAAGAGATGCGGAGACTGCCTATGGCCTGCTGTTCGCTTCAAGTAGAAGGCTAAGGCTCTCTTGCAATCCAGACTGGGCAGAGCCTGTTCACCCTGGTGCAAATGAGGTCTGGGGAAAAAAAAGGTGGGCAGGACGATTGACTAGTTAAGATGGAAATCCGTCACCACCTTAGGCAGGAACTTAGGGTGCATATGCAATGCAGAACCACCCTATCATGGAAGAATTTAGTTTAGGGTAGGTACATCACTAAGGCCTGAAGCTCACTGACTCTGCGTGCTGATGTGACCACGACCAAACCTGATCTTCCAGGTCAGGTACTTTAGGTCACAAGAACGCACCGGCTAAAAAGGAGTCTTGAGTGAAGCTAACACCACACTGAGGTCCCAGGACACTGCGGGAGGCCACGGGGAGGCTTCAACTGAAGCAGGCCCCGCATAAAAAATGTCCCACAATGGATTGCACAGAGGTGGGCAAACCATCCACATCCCAGTGGTAGGCACTGATCACATTCAGATGCACCCTAATGGAGTTGGTCTTTAAGTGAAAGGTGCAAGAGGTAATCAAGCAGCTTTGATGTAGAGCAGGAGAATGGATCCAGATCACGGTGCTCTCACCACGTGGAAAGCTTCTTCTACTTCAGGCCATAAGACTTCCTAGTGGAAGGCTTCCCGGAAGCCACCAGGACTCGAGGCACCTCAGAGATTGAAGGGCTGCAGAATCAACCTATCAACATCCAGGCCTTCAGGGACAAGGCCTGGCGGTTGGGATGGTGTAGCATCCCCCAATCCTGCGCAATGAGGTCTGGGGAGGTGCTCAGACTAATCTGCTCCTGGAGGGCAAGATGCCGCAAGAGCGGAAACCAGACCTGTCTTGGCCGACAAGGGGCTATGAGAATCATAGTCCCCCGTCCTATTGAAGCTTCAGGAGAGTCTTCAGCACCAGGGAAGAGGAGGATACACATACATAAGGCCTTTGCCCTAATGGCGGGCAAAGGCATCTGAGGCTGGTTTGCTGCCTACCCTGCACAGGGAGCAGAACTGATCCACCTTCCTGTTGCAGGGGGATGCGAACAGATCCATGTCTGGGGTGCCCCAGAGGCAGAAGATCCGATCTGCCACTTCTTTTTTAGGGACCACTCATGGGGCTGGAAGGCTCGACTCAGGCTGTCCACCACCACATTCTCCATCCCGGCCAGGTACATGCCTCGAAGAACCATACCCTGTGACGGAACCCAAGATCAGATCTGAACAGCTTCTTGGCACAGGAGGAACGACCTTGTGCCTCCCTGTTTTTTGATGTACCACATTGCCACCTGGTTGTTGGTCTGGATTAGAACCACTTTGTTGATCAGCCGATCCCTGAATGCCCAGAGCACATGCCAGATCGCGAGGAGGTCCAGGATCTGACACAGTACCTCCCGGGCAGACCATAAGCCCTGGATACGGAGCCCCTCCATATGGGCACCTCACCCCAAGTTGGATGCATCCATAGTGAGCACAATCTGGGCAGCGAGACTTTGAAAGGCACCCCCAGCTCCAAGTTGGCCAGATTCTCCCACCAAGACAAGGTGTCCCAGAGAGGCGGAGTAACTCTGATGCAGACGTGGGAGGTCCTGGGTGGCCTGCCTCCACTGGGATTGCAAGGTCCATTGAGCTCTGCAAGTAAGCTAAGGGAGTAACACGGACTGTCGCGGCCATGAGTCCGAAACCTGCCGGCTCTGGTGGACCACTCCCGCAATGCACATCAATTTAAGTGACCGATCGTGGGAAAGATACACTCAGCCCTGAGCCACGTCCAATCTGGCACCAATAAAGTCCAACTGAGGCGATGTGTCAAGATGGGACTTCAGGTAATTGATAATAAACCCCAGGGACTCTAACACCAAAACGGTCAAGTGTAGAGACTGTACCGCTCACTCCTGGGTGGGGCTCTTGACAAGCCAATTGTCCAGTTAGGGTAACACATGCACCCCCCGCTGTCAGGCACTTGGTGAACACATGTGGGGCTGAGGCCAGGCCGAACGGCAACAACCTGTACTGAAAATGTTCGACAACCACAAACTGCAGATACTGCCTGTGAGCATGGAAGATCTCGATGTGGGTGTAGGTGTCTTTTAGATCGAGCGAGCAAAGCCAATCTCAAACACGGGGTGCAGGGCTCAACCGCCAACTGCACCCTGCATTCAAGCTCCTCATCGAAGGCCACAGAGGACAGGACAACCTGAGGAGGAGGCGTGGCATAGCCAGATCCTCCTTAGGGCCCTGAGGGGAATTGGCACCAGACACTGGAATCGTTGGAACTCCTCGGACCCCCGGCCTCAATGGAGGGCAATACCTCCTTGCCGCAGGGTCACGTCGGGGGCATCACAGCAGGCACTGGTGCTAACCCAAGCCCAGTACTATGCAAAGACGCAGGTCGGTGGTGATGTTTTCAGGACTTCCCATGGTGCTTGGCCTGGTCTTTCCCCGGCGCAGAGGATAAAGGAGATGATCCTGAAGTCCAAATGAGAGGAGGCCAATTAAGGCTGATCTCTGGCACCCCTCTCCACTGGGGGACCTAGTGGAGGGGTGGACACTGAGAGATTAGTGTCCATTGACTCTCCACACTCCTTCAGCGTCGATGCCGATGTCAAGGGTTCGTACTTCCTGGACCAGACAGCTTCTCCATCTTCTCCAGGCGGGCATGCCGGCCCTTAGGGGTCACCTGGTCACAAAAACAACAGCCCTGGATGTCGTGTGTTGCCCCCAGGCAAAGGACTCTCACCTCGTGCGGATCCATGAGGGACATAGTCCGAGGGCACTGGGGGCATTGACAATAACCAGACGATGCCACGACAAAAAGAAGGCCTGTGAGTGAGCAATGATCGGTGGACACCGGAGGATGTCGCTACCAGGAAAGGCAAAAAGGCAAAAAAACAAAAAAGATTTACCGAGCTACCAGCTAACTAAGGATGGGAGGGATAGAGAGAGACTGGGTGCAGGAAAAAAACAAACACAAAACACTTTCCAAAGGAAAAAAAAAAAAAGCATGATCTCCACAACCATGAGTCAACAGCTCTGCGGAAAAGTGTTACGTTCTGTGTACAGTTAGGCAGTGGGCCCTTGAGTCATGGAAGAGATGACTCCACCCACAGGGAGAAGCCCTGTGAGGACTCACCACGACAGAAGGGGTCTCAGCAGTGATTGACAACAGAGGCAGTAGCTTTATTATGCAGCAAGAATAACCCGAGGAGTGGGTTAATAAACTCAGTCCATGTAAATAGCCTGCAAGCAGGCTTCTCCGGTAGTGGTCTGCAGAGCTGGGTAATCCAGGAGATACTTCCTCTAGATGAGACTTGTGCTGATGGTCTCCGGTACTGATCCGCAGTGCGGGGTAGGCCGGAAACTGAAGCTGGTGGTTGCACAAGATAATGCAGATCCGGTTGTGGCCCGCAGCACGGGGTAACCCGGATAGTACCTTCTCTCTTGATGAAGCCTTGTGCTGGCGATCTCCGGTAGTGGTCCACAGCGCGGGGTAGGCTGGACACCGATGGTAATGGTTGCACAAGACAGCATGGATCCGGTAGTGGTCCGCAGAGCAGGGTAACCTGAGAATCCACACGATGAAGGAGTAGGTGGTCCAGTACTCACTCAGCGTTAGGGGAAGCCAGTTGTAGAGTAGGCAGCGAGGAGACCCGGAACAGGAGCACTGGAGGGTCATCCGAGGAACAGTGATGAAGCTCACTAAAAGGAAGGTGAGACAGGTAAGGTGGCTCTCTGAGGAGCGGATAGCCCTAGGTGTAACAAGACCCCCGAGACAGGAACAGTGAGAAGTCCCAGAATGGCGGAATTGAGCAGGACAGGAATCCTTGCTAACTCGTAGCTTAGATGGTCAGCTGAGCTTAAGTATAGTAAGCGGATGACGTCATGCGGTGGGGACGCCCCCGAGGTTCCTGCCATGATCACGTGTACAAGAAAGGGGCAGGAGCGTGCACACGTGCCCTAGGTTACCCCAGATGCAAGCTGGCTGCCAGGAGCGCCCACGCCGTCCCGGGCACACCATGGGGGTCGGCGTATGTAAGCAGAGGCGGCCATCCTCCCTGGACTCGGTGCTGTAGGAAGAAAAGAGGTAAGCAACAAAGGTCGCAGCCGCCTGCGACTGACGGGCGCAACAAAAAGAAGAGACTGAAGAGGGACCCCACATAGACAGTGGCATGCTCAGTGTGCTAGTCAAAGTTTCTAGAAACTTTGACATAAGTTTTCTGTGCCTGACTCCATTTGATGATGTAATCCATATGTGAGGACTACCATCCTGCTCGTCTTAGCAGAAAAGCATAAAATTACATTCTGATTGACTCTAAACTTCAGATTTATACAGATATTAAAAGCAAATGTCTTTGCATGTATGTGTGCTCCCATACAATGTCCATCTCTCCACAGGTACAGATCTTCTGTTCTGTTGCAATTACTGTTATGGTTCTGAAGAATAATTGTATTTAACATTTACTTTCCTGTATATGTGCTCACAGAATAAGAAAGGCCCATATCCAGGACAACCCCCCCCCCTCCCCCCAAAAAAAGAATTCGATCCCTTGGGCCACATTCAGAAATTGTGTGCCATAGATATAAATCAGTGCCTCTGCCCCATCCTGACTTGCTCACAACCTTTTGTATGCAGACACAACAATGACAGATCAATAGCATTGTTCCTATCTTGTTTCTAGTATTTCTGGCAGCAGAAAAAAAAAAATCACCAATTTCCTGCAAGAGAGGCTATGAGTGTTGGAAAAGTTATAACAAGCCATTTGTGTGCAGGCACAACCAGAGCACAGACCAGCAGCATAACACTCCCTTCCTGAAAGGGAGGAGCCAGGCAGAAAAGGGGCCAAAAGACCCTTAAGAATTTTGAAAATCAACTCCAGGAGTAAGTCCCACTATCAAAGAATCTTCAATGAAAAGTCCAAGTACGTGCTGTCCATTCTGCGGCAGGCTTAGCTGCTTTAAAAGCCAAGGGACAGGCATTGCTAAAACCTCAGCAGGAACATAGGGTTGGGCAAATCACAATCTGACTGAAGGGCACAAAAGGAAACTACTTTTAAAAGTTTTATGCTGAAAGTGGCTGCAATGGGAATGGCCAGCCACAAGAACATTGCAAGAACTCCACATGCCGAGTTGGAACGACGTTTCTGTGTGAGTGGTACTGCCAGCATCATAGCAAAAGGTATTCCTGTGTCGGGGACAATGCTAATTGAGGAGCCCGAGTTTTTCATAAAGAAAGTAAGATTGAAAGCGAATGTACCTATTCTGCTGGATGACTAAATGAAGTTTAAGAGTCACCATGGTGCTCGTTGCCTTAATACTGCAGGTAAAAAAAAAAAAACAAAAAAAAAACCTGCCTGCAAATCACAAGGTTGCAGAGAAACACGTGGAAGATTTTGCTCAGATAAACAAGTCTATAATACAGATGAAACAGAATTGTTCTGGAGATGTTTGCCCATACAACACCCCTGTTTGTAGTTAAGAGAGCTGAGGTGAAAGAAAATAAAGAGAGGCTTATCTTGAAATGTTGCAATGCAGCTGGTAAAAATGCTCATCCATGTGTTTTCAAGAATGTGCCCTGCTGTTTACCATTCCAACAAATGGATACTGATCACACAAGAATTTGCCAGAGACTGGTTTGATAATCATTTTGTGCCTGAAGCCAGGAAGCATTCCAGACAAGTTGGGCTCCTTGAAAAATTATCCTGCGTTGGTGCAGGGACAATTGTTTAGCTCATCTGGCTGCTGACATGGTGTTGGCACGCAAGGGTTTTGCCACCTACTTGCTTCCTCAGCTGTACACCTCTTATTCAGCTAACGTCTCAAGGCATCATCCAGAACATGAAAAGTCAATACTACAGAGAATTTATGAAGCTGTAACCTCTGGCTTTCTACCATGTTCCTAGGACATGAAGATGGCAACTGATTTTAAAATAGTTCAAGTCTACAGACAGGCCTGACATTGATGAGCTAATGCATAAAAACATAGTTCCAAACCTCAATAATCATGAAGTAGAGAATGGGATGGATTGTAACAACAACATTCTAGTTTATCATAATCGGACTCTGAAACTGTCTGGAATGGCCTTGTTCTTGATTATTCCATATAAAAAGGAACCCTACTGTAGAAGTTTAATAAATGGAAAAAAAAAAAAGAAGCTATAAAAGCATTAAGACAATTTTTTCAAGTCCAAGGTCCAAAAAAATCAAACCAGGTAGGAGAAAAATAATCTGTGGCTACAGAAGAAATCATTTTGGTTTAGTCTCAATACTGTTCATAATTTGGGCATTGCCAATGTTTATTCTACTCTAGCCAAGGTAAATTTTATCTTAGAAGTATTACCTCGACTATTTCAACTTGATTCAAACTAGAGGCATAATCTATTCTGTTTTTGAGATCACAAGAAGAAGTGTGACTGCAAGAATAACCCTGGATAATACATATTCCCTCTTCAGTCACAAACATACACCATGACCCCCCCCCCCCCCCACACACACACACAAAACAATTAAAAAAAATTATGGGGTAGATTTAAAAAATAAAATACGCATGTGAGTCCATTTGCACGCGCTACCCAGCATGCACACATGGACGCGCGATTTTATAACGTGCCCGCCGCTGCGTGCATGTTGTAAAATTGTGGGCAGTGCGTGCAAAGGGGGGGAGGGTGCAAACTAAAGCAAAAATTGCGTGTCGATGCATCATCGGGCTTCCCCAGTTCCCTCCCAGTCCGCTCCAATTAAGGAACGGACTGGGAGGGAACTTCCCTACCCCAACCTCCCTTCCCCTCTCCTACCTGCCCCCATCCCTATCCTAGGTACACCCCCCCTCCATTTTTTTTAACTTACCTATTGACCTCCTCCAAAACTTTTAGTTATCAACCATAATTATTTGTAAGCAGTTGCTGAAAATACCTTTTCCCTCTGTTTCCCCTCTTCAAGGCTTCTTGCTTCACCTTGTTTGCAGCTAAGCTTTCATCAGGCACTACCAGGATCTATGATTGCTATGTAGCTTTAGACAGATCTGTAAAGGAGTGTACGTTAGACCCCCCCCTTAAAAGTCCAGGACCAAGCATTTAGCCTGAGGTCCACCCTAAAAGAGCCAGGAGGGACTCCTAGTTGCAGGTTATTTCCCCTGGGGAGAGGAATAAGATTCCAGAGCCCAGAGGGAAGCCCCAGAAGGGAGGAGAAAGAAGTAGGAGATTTGCTAAAGCTATTTGTTTGAAGACTACTGCATTTTTGTTTATAGCACTGCCGAGTTAAAGCAGGATCTTGGCTGTTTAATTTGCTTGTGAATAATAAGTCTATAGAAGAATAGCTATAAGATCCAGCATATTCCGTCCTCCAGCAAGCCAAAGTCCGCTCACACTGTGCTACAGCATCATAAGCAACATCAGCTGTTTTCGAAAGTGCCAAAATCCTTAACGAGTGACACTAAGAAGGGGAAAATAGGGCCAGCCTGGAGGTTCAGTGGCAGTGCTATGCACCAGTCATGCAGAAGGTCCCTAATCTGATGCCCAAGTCAGGCCTTCTACACCTTGGATCAGCTACAGATGCTGCAAAGGTCATTTGGCGTGGAGGGAGCCATGGGTGTCAGTGAGGGCCACATTTAGATCCCATGATACAGGGTGCTGAAAAGAGCCCTATCACATAGCCCCTAACCTCGGGACTATTGCTGTAATAAGTAGACTAGGCACAGTGGGGAAAACTCCCCGGGCAATTGCAAATAAAAGATTTATTGCGCCAGGATCCCAGCATTGGTTCTGATTGTTCTGGAAGAAGAAAGGAGAAACTACTGAACTGAAAATCTTTGCATGGAGTGCAATAGAGGAAAAAAAAAGATGGCATAAGTTGAAAATGGTGGCGGCAGCAGCAGTAGCAGACCAGCAAAACATTTTTCTCAGACAAGAGATCAAAGAAAAACTGGAACCTCCTGATAATGGTGAAGCACCATCTAACAGTGTCATTTGGCAGTCTTCCGCAGTGCTAGCAGGAGGACTCTTGCATGCCTCCTGCTGCTGAAGATCAGAAACCTCTGGAACTAAGAATTCATTTTGTTGGTGTGGGGGCAAGAATTTTTTGTGCTAAATGGCCCTTTTAATTCAAGCTAGTTAACATGGGGGATTTTGAGGGACAGCTGGTGTGCACACCATGGGCCAGATATTTTGGAAAATGTATGCGCATAGCCGAGCTTACGCACGCTGGGCCTATTTTAAAAAGGCCCGGTGACGCATGTAAGTCCCGGGGCTTTACTAAAAGGGGCAATCCGGGGGCAGGGCCATTGCCACTGTGTCGAAGGATCGCGTGCCAGCAGGCTGCCAGCGGGCGCAACTTGCGCCTGTCTGGAGACAGGCACAAAAGGTAAAATAATTTTGGGGTCGTTAGAGTAGGGCTAGGGGGAAGAAAGATTAGGGGAAGGGGTGGGAAGGTCAGGTTAGGGGGGAGGGAACGGGGGAAGGCAGCGCGGCTCGGCGCATGCGAGGTGCACAATTGTGCACCCCCTTGTGCACGCCGACCCCTGATTTTATAACTTGCGCGCGCAAGTTATAAAATCGGGCGTACAGGGTGTGCACGCCGGGTAGCGTGCATCCATGTATGCCGTGCACGCTCCTTTTAAAATCTACCCCTATGGTTTTTGGATTGAATATTTATATTGCTACTGTGTATAAAGTTAAACAAGTAGATTTTAAAAAGGCCCACGCTCATAAAATCAGGGAGATACAAGCATGGACGAGCCTTTTTAAAAATGTGCTCGGCATGCACAAGGCCCAGCCATGTTTCTCAGAGGAGCGGTTAAGTTCTTCAACAAAAAAAAAAATGCTAGTTAGGGTAGGTTTAGGAGTTAGGGGAAGAGGGAACAAGGATAGGGGTAGGGAAGTTTCCTCCCAGTCCGCTCCTTTATTGGAGCAAACTGGGAGGGAACTGGGCAAAGGCTGGATCGTGTCGCCGCATGATTCTTTAAAAATCCACCCCACCTGCACACGGAGGTGGCCACTTGCCTACACGGACATTAAAACCTGGCGCACATGTTCACACGGGAATCGCATTTTATAAACATGCATGCTCCGACGTGCATGTTATAAAATAGGCATGACCATGTGTGGGGAACTGCGCGCAGGCCTTTGAAAGTCTAGTTGCTTTTTATTGTAGTTTACTCTTTATTAAGTTTTAACTATTAATATGACAAACAATGCCAATCAACAAAATGGATATTAATCGCAAAAGAAAAGAAATAGTATTCAGAGGAAAAAGCAAGGAAAAAGTAATATTACAATCAAATTGTCAATTCAAGAAAACAATATTTCACACATTCCTTTACACTTTTTCCTCCTACCCCATAACATTTGAACAATTAAATATCCTGATACCATGCAACTGGGGAGATCAAGATTCCAGTTAGGAGCAATTTAGTACTCAGCACAAATAAAACAGGAAACAAGGAGGGTCCCAATCATTCCTCTATGCGTTAACACTAGTTGTCAGTATTCCCGATCAATATCTTGGCATCTAAAAATGACTTAAGGCCAGATGGTGCAGACTATGTATACTTAACATTATTTATTCTCATGATACTTTTACATGGATAACGAATAATAATCTGGGCTCCTATTTGCTCAGCCTGTTGCCTGAGAGCTAATAATTCTTTTCTCCTTTGCTGAATTTGCTTTTACAATGTCCGGGAAAATCCATGTTTTTGGTCCATAATAATGAACCTGTCTATTTCTTAGAAATAACTTTTGAACTAAATCTCTGTCAGATGGAAATATAAATTTAACAAGCAGTGTGTTCCTTGTCTTTCATTAGGCTCTTCTCCCGAAGCCTCCAGTAATGCTGAAATATTAACAGGAGGCAGTTCTTCTTTTCTTTATTCGAAGGATACAAAAATAAATCTTAGCCGAAGGTGGCATTGCTTCAGAAGGTATTTTTAGAACTCCCTGTAGAACTCTCTTAAACTGGTCTGGAGTTGAAACACACTGAATATGGGGAAAATTCAACACTCTCGAATTCATATAATCTTGCTTCATTCTCTATTTTCGCCAGCTTTCTTATTCGCTCTATTTTTCCCTGTATCAAACCTCCTTGAACCTGGGCCACTGTGTTCCAATTCTTCCGAATTTGTAGCTTCTACAACAACCTGTTGTTCTAAAGTTTGTGAGTGTTTATTTGCATCAGCTATTGCAAGTATTAACGAGGAAAATCGATTTTTCTAAAATCTAGTTTTAAGGCTATTTTTTTTTTGCATGTGCATGCTAATATTTGATGCAAGGCTCATTAAGTGGTGTTTCAGCAGGCATGTTTTAATGTATAGGCCCTTTAACCCAAAAACAGTCAATTTACAGAGCAGAATTATCTGGAGGTACCATCAATGGCGCATGGAACTCGAAACCTGGGAATTGCTCCTGCATACGCAAGCCCAAATCAAACTCTGCTGACCAGTCAATTACAAAAACATTGTTTTGGGGGTTTTAGATTTCTAGTACCACATATAATTTGATTTATCAACAGCTGACCATTAAGTATGTCAAGGCAAATTAAAAATAAATCCAACGTTTCTGGAGATTATAGTACACTGAACAATTCCTGATTTGTTCAGCACTGTAGAAGTGAAGAGACCAGACATGCCAAAATGTAACTCTCCCCCTAACTTTCAAACACAAAGTACACTTCATCATAACCTTCAAAACATCTTTTGCCCTGGGCCCCAGATAATATTTATAAAGATTACCACCATAGGTTCAACATAGGGCAATAAAACTCAGAGTGGACTGAGCCCTTATTGAACTCTAGGATAATTTCATGGAAAGTTTTTGAAAGAAAAATGGCATTTGCGCATATGCTATCCTGTTCTTGGAAGAGCAGCCTGCAATATAAAAGCTTTATTGGCAGTAATGGTTCTCCCAAAAAAAACCCAAAAAAACCCCAACCTCCAGCACCTTAGTCCCGCAGAAGAGTCACTGCTATTCAGAGGTGATCAGAAAGAATTTATTTTTCATGCATAGAAGAGAGGAAGATGTACGGTCCTCCACTACCTCCCCCCCATCCTCATACTGCAAGGGTGGCCAACTGTGGCCCTTGAAAGCCACAAACAGGCCAGGTTTTCAGGATCAAATCTATCTTAGGGCTATTTATTGCGGAGATCCTGAAAACCTGGCCTGTTTGAGGCTCTCAAGGACCACAGTTGACCACCCCCCTGTCATATTGGGTTGATTACCCAACTAAGAAGGGGCTGGAAGGAAAAGCTACCCACATAAGGCTACTAAAAGCACACTAACCCCAACAGTCTGGCAAATCACGTCACGGGCCGCCACCACCCCCAAAAGGCAAGTCCTTTGTATTCCTATTACAGGGGACGACATAAAATAGCATTTAAATGTCCCCACCACTTTTGGTTTGGACTGCCTCTTACCTGAAAGCAGGTGCACAGAGCAGAATCTCTTCTCCAGCTTTCCCAGCAGCACGGCAAGAAAACACTCTGAGGACAGAGAGGAAACATCCTGGGAGCTTTGATCATAAACCACCACCACCTGCTGCTCACAATCAATCTCCACCTGAAACACATCAACCAGCAGCAGTGAACTCAGCCCACGGCTTCAGGCTGCAGTGAGCTGGTGTACTACAATGACATGAAAATAAAATGTGTGTTGAGCTCGCTCCCAAAATCCCTTCCTATCTCCTGTGCATATGGAACACATACACACGCAATCTCGCGCACAAAATAAAACTTGCATAGGCCTGGCAGACAGTATTTCTGATGACGGATTGATGCAAACTAAAGGCTAAAAAGAAAAATCTGCAAGACAACGTACTGCACCACCAGTTTCGGGATTTCAGCAAGACACTTTGGGGTCGCCACCGCTGTGACGCACTGGAGCCCCTACTAAAATAACCTCAGAATAAGAAGCTACTTATTCTGCCGGTCCTGTACCATGATGTCTCTTGTGTTACAGCGGAAGATTTCCTCCGCAGTTAGGCACAGTTGCATTTGGTCAGCACTGGTCATATCCCACCCCCACTGTATGAGAGAAGGCGTTACACAAGGAGGCATCTTGCACAGCAACTATTACATTTCCACAAAAATCACTGCACTACAGCGCTCACCTTGCCTCTCAACAATGTGGTTACAGTAACTATAGTATGGAGTAGTGGTTCCCCAGCCCTTTCGTCTACGATCCACTTAGGAGTTATTGCCAAATCATAGAGCACTCGACAAAATAAAAAATTATTCCAAAATCAAAATATGGTATTTTCCACTTCTGGGATGCTGAAAATGTAAAAGCTGTTTGAAATTATTGGCAAGCTGCTGCCTTTCTATCCTGCTTTCTGAATTTAGAATTTCCTGGCAGTGTGACCAAAATGCTGGGGGTTTTTTGTGGCCCGTATTCAAGGCCCACAGCTTGGGATTCCTATACTACAACATTTGAGGCGACAAGCCAGATTTTAAATCATTTGTCACAAGCCTTATGTATCTGCTATAATTTTTATTTTTTAAGTTAATGGATGCACTGAGCAATACCTTCTGTAGTATAAGAGATAATAATTTTGCATTTGCACTGCTCTATAGAACAAGAAGAGAAACACTGTCCCAAAAACATAACTCAGAATAAAAATGCAGTCTTTACAAAAAATAATCATGGCAAGCAAGTTACTTGTCCCAAGTAAATTAAAAATTGTAGTTTTAAGTAGTTATTTCATTTTCTTGAAGCAGATCCCTGGCCACTCAAACAGCAGTTATGTTTTTAGCAAGACAGAAAATTATAAAATCACATACACTCGGCCTATGATGAGTATGGCAACAGATTTATTAAATAAGATGATCTGCCTTTCCAGTCCTCACAGACTCTTCAAGGCAGAGCACAATATCTTCAAGGTGCAGTATCCTTCATCTCCAGTGGGAGCAGGCCAGGAAATAATGGGCTTAAAATGAAAGCAGGGGAGATTTAGGGCAGGGTATTAGGGAAAAATCTTTCTAGCTGTCAGCACTGGAAAAAGTTACGCAAACATTATTTGAGATGATGGAAGTGCTGCAGATCCTGTCTGTAGGAACATGGACTTCATAGCCTCCAGGTTCCTTCCAGCTTCATCTTTCTAGGATATGGATTATGTTGCACATGACATCACATGTAAATTTGTGTGAGCTAATCAATCAGATCCCGCTGCATGTGATTTGACACTCTTCCAAACATGGCTACTCCCAGTTTTTGCAGGGGAAACTGAAGAAAAAAAATATACAAATGACTTTAAAGTATTTTCAGTTGAAAGGGGGTGTGCACTATTTGCAGTGTATACTTGTAAAATACTGGATAGCGGATGTAGCTTTCTTTTAAAGTTAGCAAAGAGATCTGAGGAAAAAGCATGATTTAAAAACGACTGTGAAGCCTGTTAAAAAGGCAACAGTTTGTTGATGGGAGGCTCCATTTACAGAATGACAGTGCCTGTGGGTTTCTTCACGGCCACCAGCAGTCATCTTTGTATTTTCAGAAGACAGCGCACATCTCTACCAGACCTTTAATGCCAGATGACGGGGAGAAGGACTGCTGCATTCCTGAGCAGCAGGGAACACGGTACATCCCTGCTTTAGTGAAACACTGCCAGAATGAGCCTGTATGGATTTAAGTTCTCTCATACATTTTGCCTTCTTACTAAAAGAATACTTAAGCCTAGGTTGATCAGATACCTTATTACTCTGATTTAAAGTCAAATCTCGATTTTTAATCCTTGCTCCACACCATTTCATGCATTTCTAGGTCAGAATTTTTTTTTAATGAACTATACTGTATATGCTTAGATGGATGTTAAAAAAAAAAATTATTAATCAATATAAGCCAAACCAGCCCAAAGTACACATACAAACATAGCCCCAGCTTACCTTCTGCTTTGCTGAATGCTGGATGAGTTCTGTAATCAACACTTTGTCCTGCTGTAGCCTTCGCTTCATCAGTTTGGAGCAGTTGATGTTGATGGCATCCAGTACATGGGCGGTATTGTATTCCACAAAGGGTCGGCTATCAATCAGCAACATTTTCTCTGTGGCACCCTCCAGCAATGCCACCAATCTCTCAGCAGCCATAAGCCGAGTCTTGGGCATTTCATCAGCCATGATTAGCAGCCGATTTTTACCACCACCACCACACCACTTCCTCCTCCCCTCCTAAAATTTATGACAATGATGTAATCGTTCTATGCTCAAAGGCTTAACCCCGCCATTGTATTGTAAATGTATGAGGTCATGCTGGTGGTGACTGGCAAAAGAAAAAAGGTGAAATCCATTTTTTTTCTTCTTCCTCAAAAAAAAAAAAAAAAGAGCCCTTGAAGTGAATGCCTCTCTTCTTCCTTCCCTTGCTGATGTGTTGCTACCGAAAGCTCATTCCACAAAGCAAAAGCCTCACTTCTGATTCATCTGAGGTAACTGGAGGACCCATTTCCCCATCTCCAACAAAAGAAGCGTTCACAGCATTACCTCATCTTTTTACCTTTGCTCCCCTCTCGCTCCAAGAGCTCCAAACTCAATCAAGAGCCTATCAAAAACAAAAACAAGAAAAACAGGACAGTGAGACTAAGATGAAGGAAAAATACTTAATTTTATTTTTTTAACCATATGCCCTTTTTTATACGTGTGTGTGTGTATATATATATATATATATATATATATATATATATATACATACATACACACACACACTCACATACATAAGCACGTAAAATAATGTAAGAGCGTCAACATCCATGCATACATCATATACTATGCAAGAGCATATGCAAGAATAGGCTGGCAGAAAGCAAACGTATACCTATTAACTTACTCTTGTGTACCAAATATCACAAAAGAAACATGTCAGTTACTCTGCATGAAGACAGCCTAAAGTAGGAACCCACAACTTCAAAATATGTCACAGAACAAATATAAGTAAACAGTACTTTATATTGCAAGCACATAGGATGGTTAATGGTATATGAGATAATCCGAAATAATTCTGCTCCAAACATACCAGGAACTATACAGGTTTCATATCAACATTAAAGTACATGCGCACACACACACACACACACACACACACACGCAACTTTTAAAACTATAAAGCTGATATTTCTATTTAATTTACAAAACTGTCTACATCACCTTCCTTGACCTACATAAGACAGCTCAAGGTAGTTTACAAATAAATGGCAACATACCCCACATAAAAGACACACGTGGGTCAGGCTGCAGTGCCAAGTGCTGTGGTGCTGGTCAGGGCCAGTCAGGTCTGGGTGCACTATGAAGGAGATTGCTTTAGGGCCGAGAAGAGAGGGCAGATGGTTGATGTCTGCTGCTACTTAAAAAGAGCATCTTATAATTGCCAGATCTGAAAGTGCTGTCTAAACTGGATACACCTAATTATAATAGACATTGATAATTTCTAGTACAACGTAAAGGCGATTAATTAAGATGGTGCATGTGCTAAGGACGCAGATGTAGACATACCTAAAAGCAACCTTTTTCTTAACCTGGGGACTGCTCAAAGGTTATTTTTCAATTGGTGTCAAGAAAGGACAGGAGAATCCAACTGAATTATGCTGTTTGTAAGTAAAACTAATGTTGCAAGTATTAATCAAGTTTTTACAAACAGAACAAATATGTGTTTAGAGATTATTGTATGCAATATCTGTTTTTACTTGTAAATGTTATGCTTTCTACCTCGCATTGAGCAGGCTCCTAACTTGAAAAGGCGAGCAATAAATAGGAAAAGCAAATAAATATTAGCAGCAGAACAGATTTTATGTATTTAGCCCAGCAGTTTCCTCCTGCTAGCTTGGGCTTCCAGTCTACACAGAACCAGACTTGCCTGGTCTAGAGATGCGGTGAGTCAATTTGCAATTACTCAGGGTGTTTCCCTTTCATTTTAGAAGCTCTCCCATCTAAGCCCAGCAGCCACTGCAGTCACAGTCCTCAGGCAGGGGCCAGAGACCTCGCTTCCTTCCATTACCCAGCATGCATGCACTCTCACAGGTCTGGCCACTAGGTATTACTACTGCACAACAGCAAAGACGCCCTCGTCCCCAGGGACTGAAAACACGTGCTCTGCATTGCACTTTACCTACAATACCTGAATGCAACTTGCCTTGAGCTACCGATAAAAAGGCATGTGCTAAATACACAATAAATAATAATAAAATTAATTTGCCAGTGCCAAAAAATAAAATAAAATAAAATAGAGCTCTGAAATCTATTCTGGGTCTCCCACATGGTGGTGCACAAACACCGGGCCAGCTCATTGGGGGCACGAGTACAAATGACATGACAAATTAACTCAAAATCTGAAAACTGAAGAAAATTCACCAGACGGTGAGCTCCGTGGTCTTCCTCCCTGCTCATCATAGGCATAAAATGGATTCAAGAGATTATTTTCAGTAATTAACATACTGACAAAAAGATGTGTAATGGTTTGAAAATAATTTTTTTCCCTTAACTGTCAGATAACACCAAACAGCAGCACTGCAGTCTAATAGAGCTGATGGAATACTGTGTGCTTCATTCTAAATATGCATATTTAAAAATGAAACTGAATGCCCTATGCAAATTGTTCAGTTGGAGACAAAGGAGCTTGAACCATTTTATAAATTCTAGTCAGACATTAGTAGGTGTGGCATGGTTCTCGATCATACCACATCTACAACATGACAACTCATGGCAAATGCCCCCAGGTAGGGTGACGTCTCTCAAAGCTCCTTGACTATTACTTGCACCCAATTCACCTCTGAAAACAAACTGGACTTGCTTGACAAACAAGATGATCAACTCTCCACATCCAAATGCCTCATTACATAGTTTGGCAATAAACATAATCCTCTGTTGTCCTGAATTAAGAATAGTCACGAAATTAGCTTCCACTGGGATTTGTCAACCCTTGCTCCTCACATGCTGGCAAGGCTCATTATTGAGGCAATAATTGCCACTGATGTACTTTTACAGAAAGTTACATGTGCGATGTGAACTGAAAGAAAAAATAAAAAGACACTTAGTTCTCTGTTTACCAAGTATTTATTGTTCATAAGATGTTGCCACATGTTGTTGCTTTTGCTGTATTTAGTATGGATGAAATAGGACAAAGTCATATATACAAAACGTTTTGGGCCTAATAGAACCTTGAAGAGACCCAGTGATGATCTTTTCAGAAGATTCATGGATAACAAATGAGCATAAATTGCTGATCAGCCTACTAAACCAGTTTTGAAATGCCATTTTTATTTAGCTATTTTATATATCATCATTCCAAATAAAAGATCACAACGGTTTACAAAATGACGTACATATTATTGATAGACATGTACATTGACTGGAAAATTGTTCTTGAGGGTGCATTCTCCGAGTTCAGATGATTATAGGCATTTGAAATAACCATGTTTTTTCTTTGTGTCTGGAGTCAGTCGTAGAGGTTCAGGCAGAGAGTTCCATTATCTTGGGCCTGCTATTGAGAACCCACAGTCTATTTTAGTTAGATGAGTGTTCTGTAATGATGTCACAGCACGTAATCCTTTGTTTTGAGATCTTAATGATCTCTGCGGCTTCTATGATGGTAGAGCTACACCTACCAAGCCATAAGAACATAAGAAATGCCATACTGGGTCAGACCAAAGGTCCATCAAACCCAGTATCCTGTTTCCAACAGTGGTCAATCCAGAGCTGTTAGAGTGGATGGTGGAGTGTATTAATGAATTAAAGAAGCTCTATGGATCATCAGCAGTAGATCGTTCACAGCATCTTCAGCTTCTATAAAGAAATCAGTAGGTAGTATATATTTTTTTTAAAAATCTTCCAAATTTGTTATCCATTACTTATCTGCCATCACACTTTGTTTAAAATTAGAAATTAGGATAATGCACAAAAAATATTTGGTTCGGTTCATTCATTTTGACTTTTTTATTTTGGGGTGATTTTGTTTCATTCATTTTCGTAGTTTATGCGTATAAATGTTATTTTACAAGCATAAAAATCTAAATTTTATGCATTTAAAAATGTTACATGAACTAGCAAAAAAAAAAAAAAAAAAAAAGAGAAATGAATGCACATCCCTATTAGGTAATGTGTTCTATACTGAAGGGAAATAGAAGCACTGACACATAGGAGAAAATGAAACAGCTGATGTCAAGGAGTATCAACATTAATTTATTTATGATAAATTATCAATTATGGTGAGATATCACATGGAAGGGGGCTAGAGCCACAGAGTGGAGAATGCAACAGCTCCTTTAGCTACTGAGAACCAGTGACTACGTTTACTTATATAGGACAGTGTCCCTGTAAATTAAGATTATGAAAATACACATTTTATATATATCTATATATAACATTCATAAGACTTTTTTGTAAATCATACTGAACACATTTATGTGCATGCCTACACAAAGAGATGGACACAGAAGTACTTCACTTGGAAGCAGTAGCATGAAAGGCCCTATGCATTCCTCCTTGGTGAAGCAATTCTTATAAACATTTTGTTTAAAGTAGAATGTTCTCTAATCTGAAATAAAAATGGGTAGAGCTGAATAGTGAATAGAGTTCTCTTTCTGGTTGAAAGCACATTCTGCCATGTGTATAACACTATATGACCACACAATTTTAATCTTGCTGCCTGTCCATGTCAAAACAGCTGTTAATTATCAAGATTCCACCAAAGAGCTCTCAGTTTTAACTCAAGGACCATCTGGGATAGCTACTGACTTGGAGAAAACAAATCTCACATTTTTCTTCACTACTTAAAAGGTATTTTCAGAGTTTTCAGTTTTTGGTAGCTTTGTTGTTGGTTCATTGTCTTTATTTCAGAATATTTTCATATTCCAACAGGCAATTTGTATGTGAAAAATGTTTTTCCAGGATATCAAACTAATTTATAGCAATTCCCCCTAGGAGGGGAAGGAGTTGGGTTCTACACTTCAAACAAATTCCACAGGATAGACTGGCCAAACCTACTGCTGCATCAGCCATCCTTGTCCAAACAGTAGTGAGATGTGAATGTGCGGAGAGAACTCTACATTGTAGCCTTGCAGATCTCCTCCATGGGGATTGATCACAGGTGAGCCACTGATGTTGCCATGGCTCGGAAAGAGTGTGCCTTGACATGGCCCATCAGATTCAGCTCTGCCTGGGAGTAACAGAAGGAGGTGCAAACTGCTAGCCAATTAGATATAGTCTGTTTGGCAATGGCAATCCCCAATCTGTGTCAAAAAAAAAGTTGGGTGGAGTTTCTATGGGCTTCAGTCCACTCCAAGTAGAAGGCGAAGACTCTTTTGCAATCCAAACTGTGCAGTACTTGTTTTCCAGGGCACTGGCCTGGGAAAAAATGTTGGAAGGATGATTGACTAGTTAAGATGGAATTCCGACACCACCTAAGACAGGATGGGTGCATAAGACCATCCTATCATGATAAAATTTGGTATATGGTGGATAAGCTACTATATCCTGGAGCTCACTAATCCTGCACATCGAAGTGATCACCACCAAAAACCTGACCTTCCAGGTGAGGTACTTCAGGTCATAGGGATGCAGTGTCTCACAGCTGCGACAGAATTACAGTGAGGTTCCAAGTTCAATCAGCTCAAAATATCAAGAAAAGGTGACTAGAATAAGCAGCAAACTAAAGGAGAAAAATTGGAAAGCTATGAGTACAAATGCGTGTAGTCTGGGCAATAAAATCCCAGAGCTACAGGATTTAATGGTGAAGGCAGACTTGGACATTGTTGCTGTTGTAGAAACATGGTTCACCAATTCTCATGACTGGGATATGGCCATCACAGTCTATAACTCATTAAGGAAGGTCAAAAAGGACAGAAAAGGGGGAGAAGTAGCTCTCTATGTCAAAAACGATATCTAAGCAACTGAAATGCAATGGACATGGGGTAGGGAAGAAGCATTATGGGCTGTCCTAAAAAAAAGATGGCACTTCCATTTACATTGGTGTGGTCCACAGGCTTCCGACTCAAACAAAATAACTGGACAGAGATCTGTTGGAAGACATCTAAAAGGTGGGAAAGAAGGGAGACGTGTTGCTCACTGGAGATTTTAATCTGCTGTATATAGATTGGAGTATACCTTCTGTGGAATCTACAAGAAATAGAAATAATGGATGCTTTTCAAGAGTCTCTTCTCAAAAATGGTAATGGAACCTATGAGGAAGGGAGTGATACTTGACTTAGTGATCACTAATGGGGTTAATGTTTCTAATGTCCTGGAAGGTGCCCACTTGAGCACCAGTGATAATTAGATGGTGTGGTTTGATATAGCAAATAGGATACAGAGAAGTCACACAAAGATCCAAGTTTTGAATTTCAAAAATAAGGACTTTGTCATAACGGAAGAACTAGAATACTGGGAGAAAATTGGTGATATAGAACAATAATGGACCAAATTAAAAGGAGCTATTACAAAGACAAAAAAAATCTTTATGTCAGAAAAGTAATTAAAGGTCAGAGGAAAAAGAAACCGTTCTGGCTCTCAAAGGAGGTGGCTGAAAAAATAAAGGTGTTGCGTCCGTCGGTCCTAGATGGCTTCGCCCCATTTGCCTCACCTTGTTAATGGCTCCTCCCGCTTACCTTGGGAAAATGGCTACCGCCACATCTGCAAGCTGCCCTCTCCGGCGTCCCGGAATGGCTATGGTGTTGCCTCCCACCATGTTTCTCCCAAGGGCCTACTAGGCTGCGCGCGCATGTGCTACCCTCATCTTTATTCCAACATTGGCGCGAAGCTCGGGGGCGTCCCCCTCGAGTGATGACACGTCATCCGGGTATTTAGCCTGCCCTTACTTGCTAGCTAGTTGAGTTAGCAACGATTGGTCTCGGCTGGTCAATGCTACTCTGCCGCTTCCTTGCTGCCCCTGGAAGCTCTCTCTCTGCCCTTTGGGGTACTGACTAACCTGGGTACCCGCTCCTCGGGGGCCCTCTGCTTTATTTCAGGTGCCTTACAGGGATCAGTTACTCGCTCCTCAAGGGCCTGCTCTCCCTGCCTCGGTGCCAGTACAATCTTCTTCAGCCTGGTGGAATCACATACCTACAGCTACCATCTAGTGAGTAATCTATCAGTCTATTTCATCTACAGCATTGCCTTGCTGGGAAACCTACACCGGAATTCCCCTATACCAACGGGGTGAGAAGGTCCCCTCTGCTGAGGGTCCCGAGACTGCTACAACCAGACTAGCTCACTACTGCCACCTCTGGAGGTATACATTGAGCTGTACAATAAAAGATCTGTGTTTGTGCGTCCTGAGTCTAGCCCAGTACTGTGGCTCCCCACGGGGCCCCTCCCCGTGGGCGTGGTCATCTGCCACAGTACCCAAGAATCCACCCAAACACTGCTTAACCATAACAAAAGGCAGAAAGAACTGCATCCAAAAAAAGGATGACAGGGAAGAAAACGTGTGAAAGTGAGGGAGACCAAGAAAGAAATCAGGAAAGCAAAAGGTCAAACAGAAGAATGAATTGCCAAAGAGGTAATGCAAGGTGACCAAACATTTTTCAGATATATCAAAGAAAGGACGGGCTGAGGTGGTATTGTGATTCTGAAAGGTGACAAAGAGCAATGTGTGGAAAAAGATTAAGAAATAGCAGAAATTTAAACAAATACTTCAGTTCGGTATTCATTAAAGAAGACTCTGGAGATGGACTGTTGCTGATTGACAACACTGTAGATGGAAGTAGGGTAGACACAACCCCATTTACAGAAGAGAATGTTTGGGAAGAGCTAGGAAAACTGAAAGTGGACAAGACCATGGGGCTAAATGGGTACATCCCATGATACTAAGGGAGCTCAGGGATGTGCTAGCGGGTTCACTGAAAGACCTGTTCAAAACGTTAAGCTCCTAAATTTAGGCCTGCTATTTATTTACCTAAATTTAGGGTCCTCAGTTAGGTGCCTAGTTCTGAAAATCAATGCTAAGCCCCTAATTTTATTCCCTGCCCTAACTCCACCCCCATAGCTACACACTTTTTAGGAACTTAAAGTTAGGAGCTTAAGCAAACTAGGATCCTAAATTTAGGAATTCATCCCTAATTTAAAAGCGCTAATTTAGGAGCCTAAACACTTTGAAAATTGTCTCCAGCAGATCTACATTTAGGAGCCTAACGTTTAAACTCTGAAATGTATGTGGATTTTCAGCTGAAAACGAGTCCCTAACTTAGGCCTAGATTTTCTAAAACACAGCGGCGGCGTGAATCGCGCAGTGCAGGGGGGCAAAGTGGGGGGCACAGGCCTGCGATCGCTGCTGGCTTTTGCACCCAATAGCACCATCGTAAAAGGTGGTGCTACTGGGCGCAAAATTGGAAGCGAAAAGGCTCCTTACCTTTTCGCCATCCACGCTGTCTTCACGGCATCCGCCCCGACTCCTCCTCTTCTGGGGCAGATGCTGCCCCGACTCTGCCCTTTTTTAGCTATTGCATGCGAAAAGGGACTTTTCGTGTGCGAAACGTCCCTTTTCGCATGCGCTAGCTTTAGAAAATGACCCCCTTAGAGACCTAATTTACATATATAGAAACATAGAAATGACGGCAGAAGAAGACCAAACGGTCCATCCAGTCTGCCCAGCAAGCTTTCACTTTTTTTTCCCCATACTTATCTTTTTCTCTTGTCCGTTGTAAGTGACTTTTTGTTCTATTTTCCTTCCACCCCCGCCATCGATCTATTTCCCTTCTACCCCCGCCATCGATGTAGTTAGCAGTGCTGGAGCTGCATCTAAGTGAAGTATCTAGCTAATTGTATAGGGGTAGTAACTGCCGTATCAAGCAAGCTACTCCCCTGCTTTTTTTGTGGATGCAAATCCTTTTTTTTTTTCCATTTCCTCTTGCCATTGAAGCATAGAGCAATGTTGGAGTCACAAAAGCCGTGTGTATGTTTATTGAATAAGGATATTAATCTCCAGGTAGTAGCCGTCATTCCCACAAGCCGCCCCCATGCCTCTTCACTTCATTCATATCCTCTATACTTTGGATCCACAGTGTTTATCCCACGCCTCTTTGAAATCCTTCTCAGTTTTGGTCTTCACCAATTCCTCCGGAATTTTAGAATTTAGAGGCCTAAATTTAGGAACTTAGCCTTTTTTAAAATATCTTACAGGAAATTGTACTTTTAATAAAGAAAAAAGGCCCCCAATTGCCAACATTTGATTTTGCAATACCATACAAGTCTTCTTTTTTCACCCAAGTGGCTTTGCACCCATTAAGTAAGACATTTTTGCTCCCAAGAAAAATGATTGCAAAGAAGCACTTCAACTGCCAGTTTCTGTCCATTTTAAGTGTCAAGGAAACCACTAGAGTACACCTTTTTAAAAAGTAGTTATTTAGATTTAGCTCACACCTTTTTTCATCATTAGCTTAAGATGAGTTACATTCAGGTACAGTAGATATTTCCCTGTCCCCAGAGGTATCTAAGAGCATCAGCAGGATTTCCTAGTTTTCAGTCTACTGTTCTGCTAGGTATTCCTCCACTCCACAATTACTTCAATTATCTCACCCTCTCTCTGACTTCCCATCAACACTCCAAGAACATTCCTAGTCACCCCAATTCTCATTATCCCATTCTCTGATTAACTGCTTTCAGTACTCACCATCCACCAGTTTGGCTGGTAACAATCCACCTCCACCCAACTTGTCATCTGATCAAGTACCTCAGTAATACTCCTATCCACCCTTTTAAACAAACCCCATGAGCATGGCAGTAACTCAAGAAAACTGGTCAGATCCAGGTTATTGAAAGATAGATAGATAACTTTCCTTCCACCTTGTCTAGTTTCTTTTATGTATGTCCACAAGAAAGTGAAACACCTTGGCCAAAGCTGGTAATGCCATTTCAGGGATTTTTAAACTCTCAAAAATCATCTTGTAAGCAAACCATGAGATATAATGTTAGGTAGCCCAAGAAATTTTAATAAAAAAAATATTTCCTTGTGATATTCTCTATCATTTCCATTTTCCATCTTAAAATCAAGTTATCCTTCAGTAAGAAAGAATTGTAGATCCTCCAATTTCATAGCGAACTCCTGTAAATTTTACTTTTAAATAGAGACTTTGGACTCTCTCATGAATCATCAGATCAATCCCATCCAGCCCAATAAAGCTCCAGTTTAGTAATAGCAAGCCACAGTTCCTCTATTGTGATTACCTGTGATCTCAGCAACACAGTACTTTGAGTCTTTGGGATGTAGATGGCAAAACTGAAGTGTCCGATCATCCGGCTCTCTAATACAGACACAAATGCTCCTTTGGCCAATGTGGTCAGCCTCTCATCACGTTTTCTCTTGTTCTGCAAGATGTTCCAGGCACACTGCAGTCAGCACATCACTTGGTGTTCCCAGTCCTATGATAGCTTCACAGCATCGGCATACAGTTGGAGGACACCGCACCCTGTACTGAATGAGCTCACAGGTGTGGGAAAAGGAATATGTTCTGCGGAGAGGAGCGACAACTTTCCATGTTGGCCAGGTGGGAAACTCCCAATCCACAGAGCGGCCCTCCCAGGTCTCGTCCACTATGTGACCTAACAAATGTATCTCTTGGGCCAGGGTTAGGAGGCCAGGACACTGAAGGGTGGGCTGACAATCTTTATGCTTAACGATAACAAAAGGAAAAATTTAGAAACTCCAACAATAGCAAAAAAATAAAAGGCTCTTAACTAAAGTTTTGTTAAACTGTCAACTTCTAAATGAACTTTTAGTGTTATTGGTTACAAAAAGACCCCAATATCTAGCCTTTGGGAAAAAATAAAGATGCTATATAATAAAAATCTTATCAAGACTTCTCTACAATGCTATGGCCATCACCTAGTAAGGGTAATCCAAAAGTCCTCTCTCTAGAATTGAGCAA
Organism: Rhinatrema bivittatum; assembly: GCF_901001135.1. NCBI lineage: Eukaryota > Metazoa > Chordata > Amphibia > Gymnophiona > Rhinatrematidae > Rhinatrema > Rhinatrema bivittatum. The sequence continues at coordinate 227,715,311 of NC_042618.1, forward strand.
ATAAAACTGCTAAGACTATAAGGGCATGTCAGAAATTACAGGAAAGATAGAAAAGCAGCAATTATGAGAATACCAAAACACAGTATTCAGTGTTTTTTGTGGTTGTTGTTTTTTTTTTTTTTATAATAGTAGAAATGGGAAGGTATCCTGGTGATCAGCATTCAGGTCTGAATATCATGGATACAAAAGTAGTGTTTCCGCTTGAAGACTAGTACAAATAAAACAGGGTGGAACTCTGACAAACATTTAAGCTCAAATCTCCAGAAGAATAACTTGGGGAAGGCTAATCAGCAGCTGAGAAAAACTGGGTTACACACACATGGCTAGTTAGTCATAGTACTGTGGAGGCGTAAGACGATCCATGCTGAATTCCCCTCCATGCTTTGGCAGCAGAACAGGAGGACATGCTAAGATCTCAGCCTGGATTCATTGAATTATGAGATCCAGGGATACCCTCTACAGAATGGGTGGAGGACACACTCATTAAAACATTTATGGCAAATTTACAAGGGAAAACTGCCCACTGAGTCATATGCTATAACTTACAGGGAACAGCAGAGAAATTGAGTTGTTTAATGTTAAGTTGTATTAAGTGTTTTATTTCCAAAGCTGTAAAAGTTGTAGAGCTGTGAGAAATGTAACAAAATGGTTACAAAAATGTTTAAACAATGGAAAACTGTATAGTGTTAGTAACATTTGGTGATCTTTCAAAACCCGAACTTCTCATTTAAAAGCATGTTGTGCTATATTGTATATAAAATTTCATATCAAAAAGTACATTGAACAGTAATATACCCACAATTAATCACAGAATTTACTACCAAGCCATCATTTTGAAATTCTTCAAGCCATTCACGGGCATTTCCCTTAATTCTCTGGGAGTAGTCCGGTCCAGACCAGACCACCGTTACAATGGAAAAGAATCCAGTTGTTTCATGCAGTGTGTTGGGGGGGATATAGTGACATCACAGAAAATATAAACCAATCAGATTCAGTTAGTGAAATAATGTGACCTTTCTGTTATCATGACTGCTCCTACAAACTCAGGGTAATAATGAGAAGGCAGCCAAAAGAATTTCAAAAATCATGTCCTAATAACATTTTTAATTGACAAAGAGTATGTATTTCTAAATGTCATATCATTGTGAAATACTGCACACTAATAAACAGCTTCTTTTTTAAGCTTCCACTTACATTATTGCAAGAAATCTGGCTAAATGGTTCTACTATTGAAGTGATAAGATAAGAGGAACATTAGTCCTGAGGAAGATGCACAGGAGGAGTCAGTAAACAAGCTGGAGAAAATACGTTTTTGTTGGCAATGAAGAATATTCTGCAAACTATTAAAATTATACTGTTCAGTCTGGCAGGCATTACAAATATAAATATGTGGCCATCTGCCTTAGGACAGGATGGCAATACTACCACTGAAGCCCCCCCTCTCTAATGGCCTTGCGAAAACTGAAAATGGAACAAGCAGTGAGGGAGAGTTGCTTGGCTGGCTGTCAAAAGGTCTGGCCGTGCCATTCTGCATGGATCCTGCAAAATAATTGCAGTCCCTCCTCCTGTGTGCGCACATGGGTGTGGCGGCAGGGCTTTCCGTGGGTGGCGTAAAGGGAGTAAGTGGTGTGGGTGGGTGGGAAAAGAACACTACCCACCCCTCCTCCTCACTCGTGTGTGTGTGTGTGTGTGTGTGTGTACAGATGGGGATATGAAGGGCTGAGTGTGTAGGGGTAGGTGGGGGTTGGTGGTGTGGGGATAGTGTGTGCATGAGGGTTGGAAGTATGAATAATGTGTGCGCAGAGGACAGTGGGAGACTGTGTCAGGATAAATTCTTTGAACTCTGTCCCTCCCACCTCACTCTCCCCCTGATCCCCCTTCCCGCTCACTCTATTCCCCTTCACCCTCTCCCTTCCCCCAGCCCCCCCTTCACTCTCCCATTGCTCCCTTTCCCTAGTCCTCAAATTCTCCCATTTCTCCCCACTACTCTAACTCCTCCAGCCCCTCCTCCGGATCTCTCCTCTTCTCACTCCCCCCCCCCCCCCCCCACCTTCTCTCCATCCACCTCTGGCTCTGAGGTTATCTTCCAGTTCTGCTGCTGGTGTCTCCATTTATTTTAATTGCTTTTTTTTTGTGCTGGTAGGTCTCAGGAACCCCTCACCAGCTGCGTTGCTGCCAATGCTTCTGTTTATTCTGGGGATTTTTCTTTTTGTGCTGATGGGGCCCAGGAAACCCTACCAGCCTTTTCCTGTCGGCACTGTTGCTCTGCTTTTTCTAACAGCTGTTCTGCTGCCAGTGCCTCCAATTTTTTTCCTTTTGTACTGTTGTACTTGTGGGGTCTGAGAAAGCCCCATCAGCCTTTCTATCGTCTGTGCTGCTGCCGCACTAGATGACCCCATGATTTATATGTCGGCGCTCTCTCTCACTGCCTGAAGCCCCTCCCTCTAATCCGGGTGAAATCATTACGTCGCACATGCCAGACACGACGTAATTATTACCCAGAGAACCTAATATAGGGGGTCATTTTCCAAAGGTATCGCATGCGATATCTAAATCGGGGCGGAGTCCACACCGGAAGGGGAGGAGTCGGGGCAGACTCCACGATGACTTCGCTGACGGCAAAAGGTAAGAATCCTTATCGCCGCCAGTATCACACCCAATAGCGCCACCTTTCATGGTGGCGCTATTGGGTGTGATCGCTGCCGGGTTTCGCAGGCCCGTCCCCCGCTTCGCACCCCCCACCCACCTTTACCGCCGGATTTGCTAAGTTCCTCAAACTTAGAAAATCCAGGCCATAGTAACATACCGGTAGTAATGACAGCAGAAAAGGACCAAATGGTCCATCTAGTCTGCCCAGCAAGCTTCTTAAGGTAGTAATTGCCACTCTGTGCAGGTTACACCCATGTTCCTCTTAAGGGTACTAACTCCCACTGTGCGCAGTTATCTCCAAGCCTTATGATAATCGATAAAATTTGCAGCTAGCAACATTTTGTACTGGGTAATGAGCTTTCTTGAAAATTCAGACAGAGTAGCTTCACAAGCATTGCTTATGTGTTACGATCGGCAGCTCACAGCATGGGTCTGTGAGCCACTTCACTCACCCTCAACACTGCCACAATGGCCCAGCTCCCAGATGCTGGTGCGGTCACAGTGCCGGCACAGCGAAGAAGCCACTGGCCTGCAGCGTGGTTCAGATGCTGCCGCATGCCGCCACCTTCTGGCAGTCCAGAGCACAGTCTCTTAAAAGGGCTGCAGGGGGAAAATCCCCATGGCGCCCTTTCATGTTATCAGCATCTGCTATATGATATGGCCCAGAACTCCCTCTCGATGCCTCAGCAACAGGTTTCCTGGTGTTCTTATGCCCCAGTGCATTTTGCTCTACTTGTGGTGTTTTTGCCTTGCCTCTGCTCTTGTCTTGGCCTTGCTTCTTCCTTGTCTCCGTGGTTCCTTACCTTGCCTAGTCCCTGTCAGTCTGTCTGGCTGTACTCCTGCTTTGTCCCTCAGATGGACTCTGGTTTTGACCTCAGCTCTGACCTCTCGCTGAGGACCCGACCTCGCTTGGATGCTGCCTGTCTCGACCTCTGGCCAGTTCCGTGTTCACGCTGTCTGATGCTTGACCTGATCTCCGGCCTGTCCACCATCTTGGCTGTATTCTGCCTGCCTCAACTGATGCTTGCTTGGATCCATGTCTCGGATTGCCTTAGGGCCCCTGGAACCCAAGGGCTTAACCTGCAGGGAATGGGGTTGGGATAGACAAAGCTCTAGTCCATCCTGCCTCAGGACTTCTATCAGTTAATGGTGTGGACCTAGTAGGCTTGCTCACTAGTGGTGCCAATCACCCCTCAGTAACAAGGGTCCCTACTTCCGACAAGCTTTATATTATGGACTTGGGCATAGAGGTAATCCTGTACTTTTTCCCTTATGGGTTAATCCCTGAATTCTTGTCCAGTCTTTTTAAGGCCTATGTGCCCGGGAAAGCATTAAGATCTACAAGGGGCCACTATCTTGAAGTGCCCTCAATTAGGAATATCCACCAGAAAGATACTATGAGGCATTCAATCTCAATCAATGGGCCTATGTTATGGAATACTTTGTCCAAGGATATTCAGGCTCTCAATGACTCTAGGGTATTTTGTAAAACATTAAAAACTATTTTGTCTAGGGAAGGTGCATGATGCTTCAGCAGTTTGTTTAATTTGGAATTAGCTATGGTTGGTATTTATGCAGGCAATGAATGCTTTGGTACTGAAATAACATGAAGATTTATTTATTTTGTTGTATTTATTTTGTATGTTTATATTTTTTATTTTTTGTTTGTTCGTATATTATTTGCTTTATCTAGAATTCGCTTAGCATGACAGAGTCATTATAAGTGTAATATAAATGTTTTCATTAAATAAATATATAAATATTTGCATATTAGTACCCCAGACTGTAGAAGTCATATCAGTACTGCATATCAGTACCCCAGATACTAGAAATCTTTCTGTACTGCTTGGATACTGTTTCTAGCAAGGTCATTGGTCCTCAGAAAGATGATAACATTGTTATTAGAGTCTTTACTTTCCTCTATAATTGCACTGATTACCTGTTTTGTATTTATACCTGCTGAAGATCCTGGAAAGCATTTAATTTATAGGTAGAAGCTCTTACTATCTCCCTTTTCAAAAAAGAAATGTGATGTAAAGACTAGCCAAAAAATACTATGTAAAAGAAATTTTTCAGTGGGCAAGGCCTATTCCAAACAATGTGGTACAGAGAGCTATTAATAAATATCAGCTGGAGAGTTTTGGTCTACAAGCAAGTTCACTGTGAAAATATACAGATGGGATAAGCCCAGATTAATAAATTCTGATGCAGGAGAAAAGGATTAAACAGCAGTGGAAAAAAACACCTTCTAAAAGTACACACTAAGGGGGTCATTTACCAAGCGGATCACACACAATAAGGGACGTTTCTCACGCGAAAAGTCCCTTACCGCGTGCGATACCAAGATGGGGGCGGAGTCAGCCCTGGAAGAGGAGTCGTCGGGGCGGCACTGGGGCTGACGCCGCGAAGACTGCGCCGACAGCGAAAGGTAAGCACCTTTATCGCTGTCAGTTTTGCGCTGAAGAACTACACCTTTTATGGTGTAGTTATTTGGCGCGACACCGGAAGCGATCGCACCGCGGAGGTGCGCTCGCTGCCGGCTATCGCAGGACTGCCCCCCTGTTTCACCCCCCTGCCCCCCATTACCGCGGGATTCACTATGCCTTGCGGCATTAGTAAATCCAGCCCTAAGAGAGAGGGAAATATATTAAAAACTTATGAGGGAGAAAAGGATTTAACAGCAGAACACAAAAACTTCAAAGTGCACACTATGGGGTAGATTTTATAAAGTTGCACACGCGCTACCCGGCATACACGCATGTCCGCTGTGCCGAGGGCCTCTAGCCCCACCCACTCCCTGCCCGCCCACTCCCCAATGCCTCTGGACATACGCGCGTCCCCGTGATTTTACGCGTGTAACCTTTTTAAAATCCGGGCTTTATCGGCTGCGCCCGAGCCGATAAACAAACAACCCACCCCAACCCTTTAAAACTAATGGCCGTGCCATTTTTAAAGATGGCAGGTCCATCCAGTGCTCCCTCCATGTGACAGGGGATGGCCAATGGCACGGATACCCTGTCACATGGTAAGGGCAAAGGCCATCGGCACCATTTTTATTAGTGGCAGCCGACGGCCCAGGAGCGGGAGATCGCTCCCGGGACCCCCACTGGACCACCAGGTACCTGTAAAAAGTTTTTTGGGGGGGGGGAAGCTAAGGTATTAGTTTTAAAGGGTCGGGTGGGTTTAGGGGTTATTTTTGTGTGCCGTTTTTCCCGCCCTCCCCCAAAACGATAAGAGAACCCCCACGAACAATATCGTGGGGTTTTCCTATCGTTTTGGGGGAGCCCCCGATTTCTGACGATTTTGAAAATATCATACGATATTTTCAATCGTCCGAAGCCAGATTCACATCCCTATTAGAAACAGGATATTATCTGCAGTTTAAGCCTGTAAAGTCAGTCAGTCAAGAGGTCCTAATATTGGGTAGGCACAAATAGTGAAGCCCCAGCAACGCTGGCCTGGGACAACCTGAACTTGTTAAATCTCAGAAGCTAGTACCTAGATCCACCAGGGAAAACCAGGTGTCATGAACTGCAGAAGGCAACAGAGCATTTTACCAAGGGGGGAAAGAAAAAAAAAAAAAAAAGTTACAAGCGCCATTAGTGGGGGCTGCGATTGCCTAAGCCCTGACACCTATTAAATGGGTAGAAAGCAGATAGGGAAAAGAGAGGCTGGCAAGCAGGCAATGTAAGCTTTACACACATGAACAGAGGTTGCGAAACAAGCGCACACAGGAAAACACATTTCCTTTTCCTGTGCATGCTATTTATTTAAATAATTTCTATTCCACCTCATGTGACTTCTCATTCTGGGAGGATTACATCAACAGTGTAAACATCTTAAATCAGATACGGACATAAAAAGCCAAACATTAACAACGACAGACAATGCAGACTGTAAGAACAGTGTGCCTAAATTTGTATACTGTGCTGCACATGAGAACTTTATTGCACACACAGCCCACATTATATTATAGGGAACATTGGAGGAGGGTGTAGCATGCCTTTGAGTCATGATGTAGAAACAACTAGAACCACCAGATTTCAGCAGTCTCTGTTTCCACAATCATATCTTCCCCACCACCTGACTGGAAAAGTTGTCCATGTGATGGGACGGGACAGGATACAGAATGAAAACAGGAAAGGATTTTGTTCCCCCATCACAAATAAAATTACCTACTGACTCATAAGGGTGCCACAGTTATCCACTTATGCTCATATGTTTAAAGAAACTGGATAATCCCACGTCACTCTTAAAATATATCCCTAGCGATCACATAGTACAGTAAATTGTACAATTCTAACCTCTGAACTTTATCATGCAAAAGAAGTTAGAATGACACTGGTTTATGCACCCTCGGCCAACCAGCCAGCCTGCTGGAAATCCGATCTTTAGTACAGACCTATACAACTGCATCCCAGATACACATTTGGAACTGACTGAAATGACCTCAGAAGTGCCTGTTTAGTGTCATTTATCAGAAAGCTGACACGGTTTTGGCCGAAGGTGTAACTGAGCTAAGGTCCAAAAGGTCGATGAAACCAAACACCTTGGAGGCAATCCCATTTTCCTCAGCCTTGGCAACAATTTACACACATTAATGTAAACTAGTGCATCAAAACAAACACTGTTTTCCTTAAATTAGTTATTATTTTATTATACTTTATATCCTGCTTGTAAAAGGACATCCAAGCAATATTATGTATGACCTCCAACAAATGCTACCAGTGGCGACTATACTGACAAAGTTACTACCATCCACTTCATGGCAGAACTACAATTTCTCATTTGTAAAAGTGCTGCTAGACATATGCAGCGCTGTACAAACACACATGGGACACAGTTCCTGCTCCACGGAGCTTGCAATCTAGTCAAGACAAACACATATGACAAACAAGAATCTGTAAGAAGTGCATTTATTGTAAAGAGGTTTTAAAAACCGTTTCAAAACAGTGAGTTCTTAAACTGGATTTCAATAAGTGTCGTGCTCCCTTTGTGGCCTAACTCAAGAAGTCTATTCCAAAGCACAGCAAGGTGGAAAGTAGGGATGTGAATCGTTTATCTGACATTTATCCAGTAGGGGTCCCGGGAGCTATCTCCCGCTCTCGGCCGTCGGCTGCCCCTAATCAAAATGGCGCCGATGGCCCTTTGCCCTTACCATGTGACAGGGGCTATCGGTGCCATTGGCCGGCCCCTGTCAAATGGTAGGAGCAGTGGATGGCCCACGCCATTTTTAAAGATAGCACCGGCCGTCCATTGCTCCTACCATGTGTCAGGAGCCGGCCAATGGCAAGGATACCCCTGTCACATGATAAGGGCAAAGGGCCATCGGCGCCATTTTGATTAGAGGCAGCCGACGGCCGAGAGATCGCTCCCAGGACCCCCCGCTGGATAAACGTCAGATAAACGATTCACATCCCTAGTTTCCACCTTGCTGTGCTTTGGAATAGCCAGTAAGAGAAGTCTGAACTATATGTATAAGACTGGGATGCGGGTGGGGTCAGGCTCCCAGCACAGCGGCCATAAAATTGGGCGTACATGTGCGCGCCAGGAACCGCGCGCACATGTACGCCTGCGTGCAACCTTTTAAAATCTACCCCTAAGTAGATCCCATGCTACTGATGCCAGTAATAGCAGAGGCCATTACCTAAGTCAACTTGATTAATAGCAGTTTATGGACTTCTCCTCCAAGAACTTATCCAAATGTTTTTAAACCCAACTACACTAACTGCACTAACCACATCCTCTGGCAACAAATTCCAGAGCTTAACTGTGTGTTGAGTAAAAATAATTTTCTCCAATTAGTTTTAAATGTGCTACTTGCTAACTACATGGAGTGCCCCCTAGTCCTTCTATTATCCGAAAGAGTAAATAACCGATTCACATCTTCTCGTTCAAGACCTCTCATGATCTTAAAGACCTTTATCATATCCCCCCTCAGCCATCTCTTCTCCAAGCTGAACAGCTCTAACCTCTTTAGCCTTTCTTCATTCTGGAGCTGTTCCATCCCCTTTATCATTTTGGTCACCCTTCTCTACCTTCTCCATCGCAATTATATCTTTTTTGAGATGCGGCAACCAGAATTGGGCACAGTACTCAAGGTGCGGTCTCACCATGGAGCAATACAGAGGCATAATAAAATTTTCCGTTTTATTCACCATTCCCTTCCTAATAATTCCTAACATTCTGTTTGCTTTTTAGACTGCCGCAGTACACTGAGCTGACGATTTCAATGTATTAGCTACTATGACACCTAGATCTTTTTCCTGTGTAGAAGCTCCTAATATGGAACCTAACATCGTGTAAGTACAGCATGGATTATTTTCCCTATATGCATCACCTTGCACTTGTCCACATTAAATTTCATCTGCCATTTGGATGCCGATTCTTCCAGTCTCTCAAGGTCCTCCTGCAATTTATCACAATCTGCTTGTGATTTAACTACTCTGGATAATTTTGTATCATCTGCAAATTTTGATTACATCACTCGTCGTATTCCTTTCCAGATCATTTATAAATATATTGAAAAGCACCGGTCCAAGTACAGATCCCTGAGGCACTCCACTATTTACCCTTTTCCACTGAGAAAATTGACCATTTCATCCTTCTCTGTTTCCTGTCTTTTAACCAGTTTGTAATTCACAAAAGGACACCACCTTCTATTCCATGACTTTTAGTTTCCTTAGAAGCCTCTCATGAGGGACTTTGCCAAACACCTTCTGAAAATCCAAATACACCACATCTACCAGTTCACCTTTATCCACATGTTTATTAACCCCTTCAAAAAAATGAAGCAGATTTGTGAGGTCAGACTTGCCTTGGGTAAATCCATGCTGTGTTTCATTACACTATCTTTCTATATGTTCTGTGATTTTGATCTTTAGAAGAGTTTCCACTATTTTTCCTGGCACTGAAGTCAGGCTCACTGGTCTATAGTTTCCTGGATCACCCCTGGAGCCCTTTTTAAATATTGGGGTTACATTGGCCACCTCCAGTCTTCAGGTATAATGGATGATTTTAATGGTGCTTTTTTTCTGGAGGAAGTCATTGCTTACCTCAGTCATGCTCCGACAGGCTTCCCAGGTGGCATTTTTTCTTCATCCTTTTTTCTCTGTTTTTGCTACAGTGGATTTGCCATGGTAGATCCCGCGGGGATAGAGCAGTAGGTGAGAGCAGGGAGGGCCTGCCACCATCATTTGGAGGCAATGGGAGGAAGGAGGATGGTGAATCAGACAATGGAGCGGTGGCAGAGGAATGAGAGGCAGCTGTTTGTCCAGTGGCAGTGGCAGCAAGGACAGGTGGTGAGTCATGAGATCACAATGGATGTTGATGATCGCTGGAAAGGGGGTTAGTTAGTGGCCGGTGAAAGCAGGGAGGCAGCGATGGTCAATGGTGAGAACAGGGGCGGGTGTTGCCGCCCATCACACAAGGATGAGGCTCGGGAGGAAGGGAGTAGTCACATGCAGTCTATGTTAGGGCCAGGAGGAGCATTTGGCCTGCACGGAGTCAGGTTGGTGAGCACGTGAGACCCCAGGGTTTGGACTTGGGTGCGAGCAGGAGATCGTGCATCCAGGCGGAAGGGGTCAGTTTGTGGTTGGTCCTTGAGCAGCTGACGAGGACCAGGGCTCAGGAACAAAAGGCTTAAGGAAGGTATAAAAGGGGGAAGGGCAAGCAGCAAAGATGGGTAGGGCTAATGAGGGGGGTGATGATGACTATGGGAGGGTCCGATGCAGAGAATGGGGCTTTTCCTCGGGCAGAGTCTCTTAATTCGGGTGGAAGAGGTGTGAAAGCATAAACTCCTGCAGGGGCAGATAAGGGGGAGGGAGGGTCTACCACAGCCTTTGCTGGCATATGGGGCCTGCCAGTCTCCAGTGAGGAAATACAATAACTTAGGACTGGAAGCGGAAGCCAAATGGATTTACTGGTTCGGTATTCATGGCATGCGATGGAACAAGTTGCTGTTGGTCATCTAGGATCATATGGCTACTCATCGCTCACCGGAAATTATTTTGGATCATTTGGTGGGAATGATATGGGGGTTTAGACTTGTAGGGAGTTTGTTGGTGTTAGAAAAGATTTAAGTTGCTTGATAAATTTGTTACCGAACACCTGATTTGGGTGGTCGGAAATTGTTAGGTTGAAGTGGGGTGTTAAAAAGGTCAACAGGCAAATTGGCTCTTGTCGCAGCACAGGGTGGATTATGGGTCAAACATGAGTGGACATGGGATGTTTGCCAGGGACTGTTCAGGGCGGATGGAGTTTGTAAGATGTTGGAATTGACCTCTTTAATAATGCACTCCAAGAGGCTTTAGAAGGGTTTTGCTGTGGTTTTCATAGGTCTGCAGTTGGGGGGGGGGGGGGGGGGGGGGGGGGAACAGGGATAATCGTGATTGTCCATGTTCGTTGCAGGAAACCTAAGCCTAAGTTGGGGGATCGTATAAATGCCTACCTCAGTTGCGCTCTTACAGGCTTCACAGGTGATGTTTTTTCTCCCACCCTCCCTCTCTGTTATGGTTGTATTTTGTATTGGTTATGACCATGACTCAGTGGTTGGCAGGAAACCAGAGCCTAAATTGGGGGATTGTACAAATACAAAGATGACCTGTGTGGTTCATGTAGTGGGGGACCCGTGAAGCTGGGGGCTGCTACAGGAGGCAGCTGATGTTCAGTGTGGCCACTATTCGGGATGCGGATACTCTCCTGCTGGGACATGGCAGGGTGAGGATCAGTATGCAGCAGTGGGTTGCTGGAGGAAGTTGACAATGCCAGGGGAGGGGTTTTGCAGCCTGCCAATGGGAACGTGGTGGCAAGTTGCAGGACGGTACATACAAGAAGTGAAAGGGGGGGGGGGGGGGGGGGAAACGGATCTATTGTGTATTTGTTTGCCTCGGATTAAGTGTTAAGTAGAATAAACTATGGTCCTAGTAAACAGATTGCTGTGTGCAGAGTTTTTTTTTGTGAGGGTCGAAGAGGAAGAGGAGTATGCCACAGGATGCCACCTTACCCATTTTATCAGAAGTGGAGAGTGAGCCAATATAGCAACAGCAAAAAGGTAGATACCGGCACAGGTAAGGCTCTGATTAGCAGTAGGCAGCAAGCCATGTGGCATGTAATACCCATTTGCAAAAACTGAGAACATGGTTGACTCAAAAAAAAAAAATCTCATTAGTAATATCAAATAGACATCATGAACATCCTTACAATGACAGACAATGCAATAGAACAAGTGACAACTGCAAAAAAAAAAATACACAGGAGGTTTACTCCTGGTTTAGTCAAGTTTTGTTTCTATTATTGGGGGCAGGGGATGTTGTCAGAGGAGAGAATGTTAACACTATATTGTGCAAATTGTGAGCGCTTCAGTATTTTGGAGAATTTTGATAGTGGTGTTTATGAGCTCAAGAAAATGAATGAGAAGAATGAAAAGAAGAGTACGTAATAAGTTTCAATATTTGTTTTAAACAAAAAATAGGCAAAAGAATTCTTTTGATAAAATTTCTTTCTAAATAAAGTGTTTAAGAATTTTTATAAATTGGAAAAGTATGAGGTAAATTTTGTGCTCAAACATATGATACTGGTTGCAGCCGATTGCGAGCAAGAACCTGTGGATTATAGTTTTTGAGCATTGTTAATTCTAATACTTTTCCTTTTTTTATTTATGTTCAATATGTTTTATTAAGTGATACATAGAATAACATGCACAAAAGCCATGCAAACTATATCAAGGAATGTGTATCAGCCAAAAACTGAAACATACGATCACTTGTTTCTTTAAAGAACCGGCACCACCCTCTCCCCCCTAAACACTACAGTCATGCTCAGAAAGATGAAGCCCAGGGTGCAGTGTTCCTTTGCACCTCCAGGATCCACAATCACACCAATGTGAATGACAAAGCCTGCAGCGATTCATCCCAAACTAATTCCCAACCACACTCCTCACCCCCCCCCCTCAACCCCTTCCCACCTCTCCAACCCCCTAGAGATCCAAACCCAAAAGAGACATGTCAGTCTTTCTGCAGTCAGAGATTATTACGAGTCTTTCGGCCCCCCCCCGGATCCCTAGTACTTAACTGTTAAGTGTCAAACTTCTGGCTTTGTGTGATAATGTTTGTAGACAGGGTTCCCAAGTTTGCAGAAAGGAACGACGAGGCCTAGGTGAGCTTCTGGATGACAGGTTCTCCATTTGCACCAGCCGAAAGTGGATTCACCAAATAGTTGTGGTCCTCTTGTGGTATTGGGTTCCTTTTGTAACTAGTGGGGCCATTATGCTCAGTATATATTTTTGATTAGTTAGTCAAAGACACTTTGTAATACTGTAGGAGCGCCTTTGGCTGGACTCCTGCTGGTCTTGCACCAAAACCTTTTATTATTTACACAGACAAAAGGCCTGCTTACCTCAACAGTGACTTAGAACAGAACTGTAGCAATTACACATAAGCAGTTCGAGCATAGTCCCCATTTCTTTTTCTTGGCTAGGGTCACCCTGTTCCCTCCATGACCTGTCTTCTTATCCCCAGCTCAGGAAAATGCTCTGGGCCCAAGATTCCTTTCCAATGTATCTCTTAAGGTAGATCCTTGTTTTTTTAAGGGGTTCTTAAAATAGATTCTTTTATATATTCTCACCCTCTGCTTGACCTTCCCAGGTTGAGCGCCTGCCCCTACTAGGGTTACTTCCTGATGAAGGGATTCGCCTTCCTGATTCCCTTTAGTTATTTGAGGTGTCCCTTTCTTCTTCACAATGAAGATGTGGAGATGAGAGAAATTGGGCCATAGCCCTTAAACCCAGGGACTGGTTTACTGCTTCCCCTATGTTTCCAGGCAAACTTATTTGCCATATCTTTTCCCTGGATACTTCCAAAACTATACCAATTACTCTCCCCACCTCACTCTGGAAGGAAACTAAGTGATCAGGGCATACTTGGGAAGGCTCTTCCAGCCCAAGGCCTCTATCAGTGATAGCTTCTAGACAGTGGCAACCACTATGCTTCTTTATTCTGGGTTGTTGTCATGGCTTATGCATCTTAGACATACAAGTCCAGTCCTCTCAAGGAGAAGGCCTCACTGTGGGAGGAGCTGGTCAGGTGGCCCCAGAGAGTCTCAAACTCTGGATAATCCCATCTCAGCACAATGGGGTATGAGAGACCAAAAAGAATCCTACTTCCATGTTGGACTGACCAGCTAGGATCACCAGCAATATCTAGTTGGTTGGCTACAGTCGCTAGTCATTATGTATACAGGCAAGGGTCATATTCTTCGCATAGTCGATCCATGCTCTTTCGATTAGCTCCCTGCGGATGAGAGCTCTTATGCTTCCTGAGCTTGTGTGGGAGAACCATCCAGTTCCACTGGAACCACAAAAGTAATAAACCCAAAGTGAAGGCTGACAAAGTTGCAAAAGTATGGGGCAAAAATGTGGGGTTATTCCATTGACATCTATAGGTTCACTTCTTGCCCCCAGGACAATCATGGGCAAAGTGATTTTTCTCTCCATAATTGAAGCAATGTGGTAGACTGGTGTCCTATGACTGGTGTTTTGGACTGTGACCTCCTGAGCTCCATGATGGTGGTCTTTCAGGCTGACTGGGGTGCTCTGGCATAGACTATGTTTGATGGAAAGTGACAGTCACTATCTCTAGGGTGGTCGTTGGATGCTGGCATACCCACTGCCATTAAAGCCTGTCTAAGTCATCCAGAAACTGCTCCAGTGGAAGTGGAAACTACTCCAGTGGGAGTGGAAATCCGAATGAACTGTACTCGATGGGGGGGGAAAGGCTGATGAGCACGGAGCAGGAGAGGGACCTTGGGGTGATAGTGTCTAATGATGTGAAGACAGCGAAACAATGCGACAAGGCGATAGCAAAAGCCAGAAGAATGCTGGGCTGCATAGAGAGAGGAATATCAAGTAAGAAAAGGGAAGTGATTATTCCCTTGTACAGGTCCTTGGTGAGGCCTCACCTGGAGTACTGTGTTCAGTTCTGGAGACCGTATCTACAAAAAGACAAAGACAAGATGGAAGCGGTACAGAGAAGGGCGACCAGGAAGGTGGAGGATCTTCATAGGATGACGTACGAGGAGAGATTGAAGAATCTAAATATGTACACCCTGGAGGAGAGGAGGAGCAGAGGTGATATGATACAGACTTTCAGATACTTGAAAGGTTTTAATGATCCAAAAACAACGACAAACCTCTTCCGTAGGAAAATAATCAGCAGAACCAGGGGTCACGATTTGAGGCTCCAGGGAGGAAGATTCAGAACCAATGTCAGGAAGTATTTCTTCACGGAGAGGGTGGTGGATGCCTGGAATGCCCTTCCGGAGGAAGTGGTGAAGACCAGAACTGTGAAAGACTTCAAAGGGGCGTGGGATAAACACTGCGGATCCATAAAGTCAAGAGGCCACCAATGAAGAGTGGGTGACTCGCCAGAATGATGGCTATTGACACAATACCCTTACTAAATAAACATACACATGCTTACTGTGACTCCTACATCGCTCTAAGCTTCAACAGCAAGAGGTAATGGAAAAAAGGATTTGCACTCATAAAGAGGGGAGTAGCTGGCTTGTTACGGCGGTTACTACCCCAAACCAAATATGCCTGATACTTCACTTTCAATGCATATACAGCATAGCTCTCTGCTTCAATGACAGGGGAGAAGAATAACTGATACTTCACACATCCAGCAGAGCTCTCTGCTACAACGGCAAAGGAGAAGAAAAAGGGTTCGCACTCAAAACGCGGGGAGTAGCTGGCTTGTTACGGCGGTTACTACCCCAAACCAAATGTGCCTGATACTTCACTTTCCATGCATATCCAGCATGGTTCTCTCCTGCATCGGCATGGGAGAAAGACTGATACATCACGCATTTCCAGCATAGCTCTCTGCTTCAAGGGCAGGGGGAAAAAAAAACCAAAAAAAAAAAAAACCTGATGCTTCACGCATATCCTGCATAGCTTCAACGACAGGGGTGAAGAAAAAAAAGGATTCGCAATCACAAAGCGAGGAGTAGCTGGCTTGTTACGGCGGTTACTACCCCAACCAAATGTGCCTGATACTTCACTTTCAATGCATATCCAGCATGGCTCTCTGCTTCTACAGCAGGGGAGAAGAAAAAAAAAAAACCCAACAAGAGCTGTACAACATAGTCTAGGTAAAACAAATAAGCATGGGTGTAGCTTGCTTATCGCGGCGGTTACTGCCCCTACTACCCCTAACTAATCAAGCTAGATATTTCACTTGCATGCAGCTCCATCACTGCTCTCTACATTAATGGTGGGGGTGGAAGGGGAATAGAACAAGGAGCTAAGAGTAACAGATAAGAATGAGAGAAAAAATGTGTGAGGCTTGCTGGGCAGACTGGATGGGCCATTCGGTCTTCTTCTGCCGTCATTTCTATGTTTCTATGTTTCTATGTTTCAGTAGAATCGCATGGGCTAGTTCAGTGCCTATATCCTCTTCAGGTTTTAGTCATTCCCAGCCTATATCTTTTAGCCGGTTAAAAAAACAAATTTCCGTGAACTCTCCCCAGGCCAGAGGATTCTCCATTGTAACTGTTGCCAATATACTTCTGGGGTGTACCTAGCCCTTTCAAGGATGGCGGCCTTAACCTCGGTATAGATGGCTCTTTCATTTGGATTGGCAGATTTGAAAGCAGCAGATTGCCCAGGTAACTTCGGTGCAACCCCAGCGGACAGCGTCAGTTCAAGAACACAGAAGAAGAAAGAAGACATGTCCATCAGAGTTCTGAGGCCTGGGCTCCAGGTCCAGGCCAAGGGCCCAGTGTCGGAACCTGTCTCCACGCCAGGCCTGGGCCCAGACTCGCCTAGGCCAAGGTCCAGGTGTCAGAACTGGGCCTCCGGATTAGGTGCTGGCATCAGGCTTGGGTCTGAGCCAAGGCCCAGGCATCAGGACCCAGCCACCAGATAGGTGCTGGCGAGGGGCCTGGGCTAGAGCCTAAGCCGGAGCCCCAGCCTCTGGCTTAGGCCTCAAGCCTAGCCAAGGCATTAGGATCATGCCACCAAGCCTTGGCCTTGTGTAGACTCTAGGCCAAGGTCGCAGTTACCTATTGCGGTCTTGGCCTATGCAAGGCCGAGGCTTTGGACTGGGCCTTGCCAGCGGATCCCCTCTGGACCAGGTAAGTGGGAGCATTTATCCAAGTAGAAAACAAATCAAACAAAAGACCTGAAATTTGTGGGGGGAGAAACCTCCTGAAAATGAACCGAAAAACAAAACAAATTGTTAATCCCTGCACAACTCTAGTATTTTCAAAATGAACTAAGTAGTAGTTTGGATTCTCGCCTGAAAAGCTATTTTAAATACCACAGTAGATAAGGGGGTTGGCCATGCTGTATTTGCTTGCGCAACTTGTATTAACTGGGTAAACTGCTCTTCTAGTACTTGTTGCTGGACATACTGGTTCTGTATAACAGCTTGCAGCTGCTGTTGTCCCGCTGCGAGGGCCTGGAGTACACGCTTCATGCTGGCTTGGAATCTTTTCCCCGCAGCCGAAACTTTTCCACCTTTAAGGAAACAGAGCTATTTCACTGAAGTCATGGGGGAAAATTTCTCTTAAAATAAATTAAAAAAAAAAAAAGCCTAGCTGTAGACCTGTTAGCCTAACATTAATTTCAGAGAAAATAGTAGACGTCATCATAAAGAATGCAACGGTTGGCTACTTTTAGACAGACATGATGAGCAAAAACCAGTATGGGATTCAAAAGCAATAAAAGCCCTGCCAGACCCATCTTGCTGCTAACAAACCAATAAACTTGATATAGAAAATATGATTGATATTTATCTGGATTATGCTAAAAGCTTTTAATATAGTTCTACATTAAAGGCTGATTTCATGATAGCATTGGTGAATGAGTAAGGAACTGATTTAAGTGTGGCTCAGGCAAATCATAATTAAAACACCACATTTTCCCTGACTGTGGTAAGGTGACAAATAGGAGTCTATATGGGCCTGTGCTAGAAATGGTGTTGTTACTTAATATTTTCATCAGTGATCCAGAGGATGGAACAACCAACATTATATTTTTGCAGTTGATACAAACTGTCACATGCCACAGCAGGACACAGATGCTTTTAGCAAATGGGGAAACAAATGGCAGATGAGATTTCATGTAGACAAGTGCATTGTATTTTTTTCACCTTCCTTTGGATTACTATGTAGAAATAGCTGAACCTCTGGTCTGGTCTTCTTTCAACTTAACTATGTATTATGTATATAGGTATGTGATATGTTATTGGATTCTATAGTTTACAATTTTATGCACGTTTACATAAACATTTACATATTATATAGATCTAGTTAAATATTGAACAGAGTGTTATGGTGTAGGTTTAGTTTTTCCTATATTTAACATACTGCAAGTCCAACAAAATCTAAGCAGTTTACATAAGAAATGCATTCATAAAAAATTCAATACAAAAGGCACTAAAAACAATAAAACCATCACATAGACCATATGCCAACAATGAATAAAAACATGGAATTATATGTTTAAAAATATTATCCTTAAAAGAATGAAATAAAATGCAAATCACAATAAACTAAACATGAACTGAAAATAAAATCTTGCAATTACTTAATAAATATTTAATCCGACTATTAGAAAAAAAGAAAAAGAGCACTTGCAATATCAGCAGTTAAAAGCTTAAGCGAATGAAGCCTAAAATTTGAGATACTCTTGTTCCGACCGAACATCTACTGGTAAGGCTTTCTAGAGTGATGGAGCTCGATAATTAAAACAATGTACACCTTTACTTAATATCAGACAGTGATGGAATCCTTAAAAAGGTCAAGCTGAAAAGAGTGTAACAACCTACTAGGATTGTAGGGAACCCAATAGTCTGCTAATTCTTGCAGATTGGGCCCTATGGAATGCATGAAAAACCAAACACAACATTTTAAATGTAATTTGGTAAACCACAGATAACCAATGCAGTTTTTCAAGCAGAAGAGTCATTTGATCAAATTAATCCAAACATTAACTTAGCAGCAGTATTGTGCAATAATTGCAAACCCACAAATCTTGTTATTCCAAAACTGATTTTAACAGTCTTATAATAAAAAGAAGAATGAACTAATTTGAAGACCTGTTGTACAAAAACTAAAAACTCAGAATCAAGATTAATTCCCAGAATTAATACAGTCTCTAAGTAGAATTTCCATTCCTACCACACATGGTGCTATAGACAGAGATTTATTCTGTCCGCTCAACCAAAGGGCCTCTCAACTTCTGGGGGTTAAACTTGAGCTTATATAAAGATAACCACTGAGCAACAAAATTTAGACACTTATGGAAATTTAAGATTTCCACAGGGTGCTCTGGGTCTATATATGCCGGTGTTTCCCCAACCTTTGCAAGCCCAAAGTGTTGTGTGGCACATCTTTCTCCTCGGCGCAGGCAGTGCAGAGATGAAGAAGACTTGTATAGTCAAAAGAAGAGCTAGGGAAACTCTGAAAGGGCAGAAAGAGGCAGTAGAGGAGGACCGGAAGGATCATCTGTATACTGCTCCCAGCATCCCCCGGGAGAGGAGTCTAGAGGTCACCGCAAGCAATCCAGGGATTGACTTCCACAGCCCCAGCTTCCAGAGGCCCCGCACCCTTTGCAGTAGAGGAGGACCGGAAGCACCCTTCCATTAACTGAGTGAAGATTAATTTAACGGTGGTTAAAGAGGATTGGTAAGTATAGCTTTCAGAAATATTTGGGCTTATAAAAGTTTGGTGAAACGTGAAATTAAGGGATATATTCTTTAGAGTTTGTGTGTATCTGAGGTAATAAGCAAACCAGAGATTGTTCTGTCCCCAGTAAAGGGTACATGTTTGTGTCTGTATAAAGTGCAGCCCACCTGTGTTTACCACAGCCCCTCCTTCCTAATACTTGTGACACTTTCTGTAACCCAGCACAAAAGTCTGAGAGCCCTGCCTTTAAAGGGAGTTTGCCTTTAACAGAAGCCCCCTCCCTTCTGTTCCTCCCATTGGGAAAGGATCTGTATGCCTTCTTAACCTAACCTGGGTCCTTTCAGGTGCCTTATTGGCTGAAGGGACTGCACTTCATGTTCCCTCCTGTGTCACTTGGGTCCTGGGCTCGCTACCATTGGCTCTCACCCCTTACCTCAGCCTGAGGAGATTTTCTCCTGTAAACACTTTCCAAGACAGTGGGTCAGTCTCAGCTAGGCCAGTAGAAGACTCACGTGCCTGTAACCTCTGTTACACGAACAGCTTTTTACGTTCCTCCTACTGCTTTAATTATAAAGACTAATCAGCTTCAACCCCTCGTTCTCTTACCCTGCGTCCCAAGAAACTTCACCTCCCTTCCCCTGCCTTCCTACAGCAACAAGGATCTCTGCCAGAGGCATAGACGTTTGAAAGCAACACTTGTAAGTAATAAGAAATTATCTTTACAATAAATGACTTCAAACATTAAGATCTTTGTTTTGGAGACTGATTGGGAGGAACGTTAGCTGCTTTGGATGAGGAAACTTGGGAAGTTTCTGTGAGACAAAACAGTAAAAAAGCTGTGCAGTAAAAAAGTTGTACAGACATAGTTAATTCTAGAAACATAGAAACATAGAAATGACGGCAGAAGAAGACCAAACGGCCCATCCAGTCTGCCCAGCAAGCTTCACATTTTTTTCTCACACTTATCTGTTTCTGTGTGTCTAGTGTCTGTCTTTCCCACCCACTCAACCCTTGATTTTTAGGCACGAGACACTTTCTCATTAAAAAATCAATCAGGGTCTTATCTAAATCATACTATTGTACCAGCCCTTATTGAAAGTTTAATCATCCCCTTATAGGACACTAGCGGATTAATTAGTAAATTCACCTGTAAGTTTAAAGTGTTCTCATTCCAACTCCCTTAGTATCCTAAGCTTAACTAGGAACTCAATAAAACTAAGATGAAGGCAGCAGTCCAGCAGCAAGAGGGGGGGCTTTCCAGTCTTTTGCATTGAGCATCACATGTATGATTTTTTACCCATTGGTGAGAGACTGTATGTGTGCACTCAGTGCAACGAGCTCCTGGCTCTCAGGGAACGAGTCCGATCTCTGGAGGCTAGAGTAGCAGACTTGGAGGAGCTGAGGCAGACAGAGAGATACATTGATGAGACCTTCAGGGACATAGTAGCCAAGTCCCAAATCCAGTCTGGCAGCCCCAGTGCTGCCTTGGATCAGATAGGTCTCCCAGAAGGAGAACATCACCCTGGTGTAGCAGGAAGTGATCCTGTAGCAAGGACCTGCTCTCCAGGTGATGTATTGTCCTTTCGCACCGAGGACAAGTCTCCCAGGGCTACTGCCCAGGAGGGAATTGAATCACCATCATAGTTGGTGATTCGATTATTAGAAATGTAGATAGCAGGGTGGCTGGTGAATGTGAGGACCGCCTGGTAACTTGCCTGCCTGGTGCGAAAGTGGCAGACCTCACGCGTCACCTAGATAGGATTATAGACAGTGCTGGGGAGGAGCCGGCTGTCGTGGTACATGTGGGCACCAACGACTTAGGAAAATGTGGGAGAGAGGTTCTGGAAGCCAAATTTAGGATTTTAGGTAGGAAGCTGAAATCCAGAACCTCCAGGGTGGCATTCTTTGAAATGCTTCCTGTTCCACGTGCAGGTCCCCAGAAGCAGGCACAGCTCCAGAGTTTCAATGCATGGATGAGACGATGGTGCAGGGAAGAGGGATTTAGTTTTGTAAGGAACTGGGGAAACTTTTGGGGAAAGGGGAGACTTTTCAGAAAGGATGGGCTCCACCTTAACCAGAGTGGAACCAAGCTGCTGGCACTAACTTTCAAAAAGGCAATAGAGCAGCTTTTAAACTACAACAAGGTACTATTGGTGGCCAACCATGAAAAAGGATGTACAAGCTTATGTGGGTTCATGTGCTGTCTGTCCAAGCAAAAACCACCAGCCGGACGTCCTTGGGGTTTGTTACAACCTCTACCTTCGCCGAATGAACCCTGGACACATATAGCAGCCAATTTCGTGGTAGACTTGCCACCATCCAACGGACACAACACCATTTGGGTCACAGTTGACCGCTTCTCCAAAATGGCACATTTTGTAGCGCTACCAGGATTACCCTCTGCTATGGAGTTAGCAAAACTCTTTATTAAACATATCTTCCGCCTTCATGGGATGCCTAAGCATATCCTATCTGACAGAGGAGTACAATTTACTGCGAAGTTTTGGAGAGCTTTATGCCAAAAATTTGACATCGCTTTGGACTTAAACTCCGCTTACCATCCTCAGTCTAACGGCCAGACTGAGAAAATGAATAGGACGCTGAAACAATTTCTGTGATCCTATGTCAATTCAAGCAGAACGATTGGGCTGAATTACTGCCTTGGGCAGAATTTGCTGTCAACTCACATCCTGCTACTTCTATGGGGTCTTCTCCCTTCCAGCTTGCCTACGGATGACAACCACTGCCTCCTCTGTCAATTCCATTATCAGTGGCTTCTTCTGCCGCACAGACTACTGCAGCAGAGCTAATTCAACTTTGGAAGCAAACAAAGGAGCTACTCCTCAAAGCAGGACAGAAATCAAAAAGAACCTACGATGCTCATCATCAAAAGGCACCACAGTTTCAGCCTGGAGACAAAGTCTGGTTAAGTACCAAGTATCTTCGCCTCAAACTTCCTTCAGCACGTTTTAAACCTCGCTATGTCAGACCCTTTGCTATCCTTCGGCGATTAGGGAATCTGACATACAGCTTGAAACTACCTCCATCAATGAAGATACACAATGCATTCCATGTCTCTCTGTTAAAACCATTGATGCTCTTAGAGTTCTCCAAGAAGACCCCAGAACCTACCAGTCTGGACACTGAGGACGACATCGAATATGCTGTGGATGACATCTTGGATGTCCATAAGAGAGGTAAGACATGGGAGTATCTCATCTCCTGGGAGAACTATGGACCAGAAGAGAACTCATGGGAACCGCTGGCCAACATCACAGATAAGGACATGGTACGTCAATTCCACCTGGCACACCCACGAAAACCCAGACCACCTGGAAGAGGTCTTGGAGGGGGCCCTTTGAAGGGGGGTACTGTTGTGTCCGGTCCCAGACGGCTGCGACCGCTCTGCTTTACCTCTTTTCTACCCTTTTCCTCCTCTGTGGGCAATATGGCTGCCTCTGGTGCCGAGTGCCGAAACCCTTGGCGTCTCCAACGCAGCATGGGCATCCTAGTCCGCCATGCTCCTTCCCGTGGTCTTACGCCTAAGTACATGTCATGGCGGGAACCTTGGGGGCATCCCCACCGCATGACGTCAATACCTCCGGGTATTTAAGCCTCCACTATGCTACCTACGTTGAGTTAGCAAGGACTTCAGTTTAGCTACTCTGACTGCTCTAAGCTGCCCACTTAGACGCCTCTCTACCCTCCGGGGAATCTCGCTCTGATGAAGCTCTAGGCACCCGCTCCTCGGGGGCCTCTCGCTTCCTACAACCCTTCGGGGTCTCTACTAACTAGATAACCACTCCTCGGGGGTCTTTCTCCATTTCATTTCAGGATCTTCTGCACTATTTGGTACTCGCTCATCGAGGGCCTATCAGTCCAGTTTATCCTGCACCACGGACCTTCGGTCCCACCATCTCCTATGCCAGGAAGACGTCCACACTACACTCCTGTGAGTACCTCTGCGATCCAGTTCTCCAACTCCACCCACCAGGCTTGGCTATTCCTGCACTGCGGGTCCCTACCTACCTTGAACATCTGGGTGAGACTTCTATATCTAAGACTGTCTGAGCATATTGGCACTTTGCTGGACTTCAGTGTCTTTCCTTCCTGCCTCATACCATCTACCTTCAGCAGTGCAATAAAGCTTTCCACCTACAAGTGTCTGCTCTCTCAGTTTAGCCTATTGCTGTGGTTCCCCACGGGGCCCCTCCCCGTGGGAGGAGTCCTCTCCACTGCAACTAAGGGTCCACAAGATGCCCCAAACTCAACAATACACTCTTAAGATCTCATTACTTACATATTAAATCAAATGCACAAAAAAGCTGAAGGGAGAAGACCAGAAGGATATTAGGAATGATTGATTTTCACTGCATATAGAAATAGAGCCTATTATAATCTGCCAAAATGGATATACAAAATACAGAGCATGTCGTCTGGTCTGTCTGCTGTAATTTAGCATGTTCATATGTATTCAAACTCAGGTTGGACACATTTAAGGCAAAGCAGTCTTGGGTGAGCCATGGCTTCTGTCTAGTAGTATATTAACAGCAGGTGGTAAATTGAAGCCTCAGATTTCTAAATGTCAAACGATTCATACATTAGTTATGCTAAATTTTAGTAGTAAATAGAAGAACCATGTTGAACCAGGTTGGAAGAACCATGTCTTCCAACCTTCAGAAAGAGACTTAAGACATGGCTGTTAAAGAAAGCCTTTCCGGACCCTGACTGATGCTCTCCCACCAAACACAGCAAGACTGATTATCACCCACTAAACTGATACAGACTTACCAACCACTGCACGTTCTACTTCTTGTTAAACTTCTATCATCCTCTTCTTCAACTCCCAGTTAGAACCATCCTTGTTTTATTGTAACTGCTTCTTTCTGCGCACTTGTTATAATTTGTTATATTTTGCAAATGTATACTCTCATGTTATAGTTATGTACGTTTATAATTTATTGATCACCCCTTGTTTTATGTAAACCGACATGATACGAACTCCGTGAATGCCGGTATAGAAAAAAAACTCAAATAAAATAATAAATATATTTAATTGGATTAGTTACTATATATTAAAATCCCTGGGACTCTATAGCTGCTGAATAACATGTTCATAATACAGCATAATGTGTTGTACATGTTTGGATGCAGTTTCTTTTCAGTTGTCTTTCTGTAAGTAATTTATGTTTTTTAAAATTTGTGTATATTTTTGCTTTGTAATCTGCCTCAAACCTTTTGCTATTATGAAGAGGTGGACAACAAATTAATAAATTCAAATTCAATTTGTGTCACTTCAAAGCAAGGTATAAAAAAAACCTTAAATAAATAAATAAATAAATAAGTTACATTCAGGTACTGTAGAATACCACTGTCTCCATCATGGCCATTCTAGACAATGGTGTTTAACATCAAGGAACTAAGTCCCAACTGTGGATGTACTTTTTTTTTTTTTTTGTTATCATCAGTTTCTTCCTTGGAATGCCAGCTCAGTTGGAACCATCTTTACTGATCTATAGTATCATGAAACTTTATTCACAACTACCTTTCTTCCCCTCGCCCTATTTTAATACCTCCCATCTCACTGAACCTGCAGTGACAGACCCTGACCAAGAACCACAGATTACATCTCCCTATGGAACTTAGTACATTACTCCTGGGGGAATTCTGCGCAAATAAAATTAAAATTCTGCAAACTTTATATTGGTCAAAATAACACAATTTACATGACAGTCTTTAAGTAATTACATTTTAAATTAATACAGAAAAAAGTTATTACTTAAAGATGCAGAATTTTAAATATTTTGAGCAGAATTTCCCTAGAAATTCACTATAAGAGTGTCCCTTCTACTCGCTCTCCGTACTCCCCTAGCCACTTTGCCCTCTCAGGCCCCAACTCCTCCAGCTGCCAGTATCTCTAGGCTCAACCCCTTCCTCTCTATGGCCAGTCCCAGTGTTTGACCCTGTTCTCAGTACTGCCCCTCACACAGGCTCCCTCTGTCCCTCCCTCTCTCACACACACCCTCATATAGGCTCCCTCACTCTCACAAACACACACACACACTTCCCCTCATACAGGGCCCTCTCTCTTGCATACACACCCACACAAGCTCCCTTTCTCTTTCACATATACATCCTCTCACAGGCTACCTATTAGGGATGTGAATCGTTTTTTGACGTTTTAAAATATCGTCAGATATATTTTAAATCGTCAAAAATCGTTAGAGCTGCGATACAATAACAATTTCCCCGATTTATCGTCAAAAAATCGTAAATCGGGGGAAGGGGGAGGGGAAGGGGGAGGGCGGGAAAACCGGCACACTAAAACAACCCTAAAACCCACCCCGACCCTTTAAAATAAATCCCCCACCCTCCCGAACCCCCCCAAAATGCCTTAAATTACCTGGGGTCCAGAGGAAGGGTCCCGGTGTGATCTTTTACTCTCGGACCTCCGGGTGCGTTGTAGAAATGGCGCCGGTGCTACCTTTGCCTTGTCATATGACAGGTCAAAGGTAGCGCCGGCGCCATTTTGTTTTTTGTCCCCCGACGTCAGGAGCGTAGGAGATCGCTCCCGGACCCCCGCTGGACCCCCAGGGACTTTTGGCCAGCTTGGGGGGGCCTCCTGACCCCCACAAGACTTGCCAAAAATCCAGCGGGGGTCCGGAACGACCTCCTGCAGTCGAATCGTGTTGCCATACGGCAACACGATTCGACTGCAGGAGGTCCGTGAGTGATCTCCTACGCTCCTGACGTCGGGGGACAAAAAACAAAATGGCACCGGCGCTACCTTTGACCTGTCATATGACAAGGCAATGGTAGCGCCGGCACCATTTCTACAACGCACCCGGAGGTCCGAGAGTAAAAGATCACACCGGGACCCTTCCTCTGGACCCCAGGTAATTTAAGGCATTTTGGGGGGGTTC
Source organism: Rhinatrema bivittatum (assembly GCF_901001135.1). Lineage (NCBI taxonomy): Eukaryota > Metazoa > Chordata > Amphibia > Gymnophiona > Rhinatrematidae > Rhinatrema > Rhinatrema bivittatum. The sequence goes on from NC_042618.1 coordinate 227,741,572, forward strand.
GGGAGGGTGGGGGATTTATTTTAAAGGGTCGGGGTGGGTTTTAGGGTTGTTTTAGTGTGCCGGTTTTCCCTGTCTCTGCAACATTCCAGGTAGCAGAAGCTGGGCCTGGGAAACTTGAGTCTTCTGCATGGCATACACACATTTCTACAATAATCCCCCCATCTATCAGGCCGATGCAATACTGGCACGCAGAAAACGGGCACTCATGATTGAGGGCCCGCTCTCCGAACACACGCCGATAGACCTCTCTGGGGTGCCCGATTTAATATTTAAAATCAGCTGCCGCGGTAAAAAGGAGGCACTAGGGGAAAATATGTGCCCCTAGCACCTCCTCAGCAGCAGGAGCCCAGGAGACGTGGCTGTCAGCGGGTTAGGAAAATGGTAGCTCAATTTTACGTGTCCACAATGTGCGTCCAACCACGGGTTAACCAGTGCGCTTGGCTGAGTACGCTGTATTGGATCGGCCTATTTGAACATGGGAACCTGAAAAATATGCCATTACAGCTTAGAATTAAGACAAGAAATGTCATGCTTCTAGAAGATGAGCCCTTGGACTGCTGTTGGGTGGTGCAGCCTAGTTCATGCTGGCATGGACTAGGCCCTGACAGGCGGCAACTGGCATGTTGCAAGCTGCCGACAGGACAGGCAGGGTCCAAGCAGAGGTGAAAAGCAGGCTAAATTCAGGGCTGGCAGAGTTCAGGCAGAGACTAAAAGCAGGCTACGGTCAGGGCAGGCAAAAAAGCGAAGCAACACAGGGCCAGGCCAGGTCTGCAACAAGAAATCAGTCCAAAAGGTAAAGCAAAAGCAGGGCAAGCAGGAACCAGGGCAGGAGAGGAGTCAGGAACAGAGTAGATAGGTAAACAGCAAGGAATGGAAGGAAGGCTGTAGACAGGTAGACAAGCAGGAACAGGAGACAGGATCAGGGGTGCCAACACCATCTTGGCAGAAGAATGCCAAAAGGACCTATTGCTAAAGTGCTGGCTAGGCATATTGAACTTCCTTATATCTCAAGGCAGTGATAACGGCATCAGCCAGCACCCCAGGAAGTCCTGATTGCAGGGCCTATAAAGGCTCAAGGACTGAGGTGGCCTGTGGCCAGAGGGTGCCGCACAAAAATATAACAAAACAAGTGGTAACTGATCAGTGGAAGCTGCAATTCTCTGGAAAGGAAATAAAGGGGGGGAAAACTTAGAAGTAAACCTCACATTTGTGCAAACTATACTACGCAACACATTTTTGTTCAAAAATTCTAGGACAGCTTTCATTCCTCTTACTAAAACTAATAAAGCAGTTATTTTATTTATTTGGTCTTTTATTACGCAACTTCCTAATGCATAGTTCAGGGTGGATTACAGCATGACACCCATAAAAATATATATAACAAACAAATGACAATACACAGTAACACAGTAATAACGGTATAAAAAGACCAAATGGTCCATCCAGTCTGCCCAGCAAGTTTCTTAGGGTAGTAACTGCTGCTCCCTGCGGTTACCCTCAAGCCTTATGTTAAGGGTAATATTTACAATCAAAACCAAGCAACTGTCAAACCTATATAACAAATACTGCTAGCAATATTTTTACAGGGTGAGCAGCCTTCTTGATCATTCAGATAATGCTGCTGGAACATGCTTTGCTTTTGGACTTGGCCATAGAAGCAGTACTGTGCTTTTTTCCCCCTAATGTCTGCATATCAATACCCTTGACCGTAAAAGTTCGGGGGTCTAGTGTTGACTGTCTTCTGAATCCTAGTCTCCTTATTTTATCTTTTGCCCCCACCGAAGCGGAGAACATTATTGCAGTTGCATCAAAAACATCAAGGCTAATTGATGCTCTTGATGCAACTGTGCTGAGCACTATTACTGCAGTGACTGGATTAAGTGAGTTGGGAGGTGGGGGATATAAAATAAGAGGGAAAAATCCCCCTATAATTATGAATGAAGGCTCATGGGACCAGAATTCCAGCCCTGAGCTGAAGACTCAAAGGAGCAGGAGGAAGCTGCTGGTCCCCTCCCCATCCAAAAATTTATCGCAAGCCATTTATCTTTCACTTCATCTGCTTTGTTTTTATTACCTAGCTAAAGATAAAAGGTGATAATAAACCAAGGTTTAAATCTGCAAGCTAAACAAAAGGAGGAGACAACTGGATGACATCACTGCTGCAGTTTCAAAGGTCATGCCATGCCTGTACAATAAACTTCCAAATCATTATTGAATCTGACAGCAGGCTGTTTTATTAGCCCATAAAATGCAGCAGCAGGAGCCATCAAGAAATGGAAAACACTCCAATAAGAAAAATAAGGGTAGATTTCCTCTTGAGTAAAAGCAGCAACAAAGGTTAACAAATTGCAATACATTTTTATTGGACTAACTTGATACATCTATGGCTAGCTTTTAAGAGTTCTACTTCTAGTGCACTGACTTAATGGAAGAAGTGTTAACACTTGAAAGCTGGCGACAAATGTATTGCTAGTCCAAAAAGGTATTGCCTACAACTTGTTTTTTGATCTCCATTTGTACAGACCTATGTGGGCTAGCTAACCAATTACTTGCGTTTAATAATTACCACATTTAAAGCTTTTACATCTACCATCACTGCCAAGCGTTTCTTGCTTCAGTGAAGTTAATCCACACTGCCTATAAAATTTAACTATACCACATTCCTTCTTCCTCTTTATTCTAAATTCAGAGCTTTTCCCATCCTAACAACTTAGTTTATTAAAGTTTGGAGAATCCTAGTCCTTGTAAAACCGGAAGAATGTGACCATTAATCAATTAAAAAGCATTGTGATATAATTTAGTTTGTTGAACTATTTAGTTTGATCAACTGTGGGTTGAACTTTTAGTGCACAATAATTGAAACGAAACAAACAAAAAAAAAACAAAAACGCTGCACATCCCTTATTCTGCAGCACTTTGCTGAAGTACTTCAGAGTCTCTTCATATCAGATTTACAATCAGGTAAGATAAGGAGATGATTCAGCAGCTTATCTACTTTCTCAAAAAAAAAAAAAAAAAACCCAAACAAAAAACAAATCACCATGGAGAATATCTGGAAAAATTGTCTCTCAGACGGAAAGTATGCTTGTCATCGTTAATCCTCAATTATGTCATTTCACTAATGAAGCAGCACAAAACTTCAGATGTTGGGATTAGAAGTCGGGTGACCTGGAGGGGGAAAACTCAGACTACGGTGAGGGGCAGCGGGAGTGCCTAATTTCCACACTGCAGTCAAGGATAACCTGGAATTTGCACAAGGCTGAACCTGCTGGAGAATATCACCAAGGATGGGAACGTACACTTGCTGGGCTTTCCTAAAACCAAGATGCTCTTCCCACAAGAACAGTTCAAGAAATGCTTACAGGAAATACTTAAAAATGCCCTCTGAATCTATCGCGCCATGATCTAAAAGACATTTACCAACATCTAAACAGGATTAAAGGGGGCAGTTTTCAGAAGTCCGTGGACATTGTTACCTCTGGGCTTTGCACCAGTTCTGAAAGGAAAAATGCAAGCATGCCTTCCCTTTGAAAATTACCCATGGGGGTGGAGGGGAGGAAAAAAAAGTATCTGCAGAGATTTGCATCTGCTTTTTCGGCAGGAAATTTTTTATGGAGAAAAAAGTTTTGAAAGTGTAAAAAACACGTGCATGTTGTTGCTTCTTCTGACCTAGCACTGTCCCTGGGAATGCCTTCGCACTACGTAGGTCAAAGTACATGCAGTCAAACCACATGTGTGCTTTTAGCTGTATGGAAGATGGGCAATTTTCAAAAAGCTCTTTTACCAGGACTGGTGAATGCCTTTTGAAAATGATGTTCCCTTTTTGAAGATGGTTTTATGAATAAAGTTTTCACAATAGTCTGGATGTAGTAGCAGTGCTGGAAGCATCAAAAGACAAGGTTCTTACACATGCTTGAACCTGATAGAGATCTAGTGCTAAAGTTGAAGGGCTTGGGGTTTGTTTTTTTTTAGGGATAGAGATCCCATTCTTTTATGGTCAAAAAATTGGGATGACATGATATAGAGTTTATCCATTCACATTTGTTTCTTGTTACCTGCCATCACTGAGATGCATCCCAAAAAAAAAAAAAAAAAAAAAAAAGGCAGGCTTCGAGTCTTCCCTTCTGGCTTTCCCTCCCTTCTGTTTTGGCCGCTGGCTGCGGTGGTCCGCGACCGGGGCCGAAGACGTACCCGAGGCGTCGGGTCACCTCTGGGGATCCCGCAGAAGCAGGCAGGCCCCTTTAGTGTTGTCTTCGCGGTCGCTGCTGAGCCCGGCCGCATGGCTCCCTTCTCGGCCGGGCTGACTCCTCCTCCTCTGGCCTTCCTAGAGTCGCGCGCGCGGCAGATACTTTACATTTAAAGGGGCCACGACAGGAAATTGTCGTGGCTCCTCCCTGTGGACTCCACCTTCCGGTTTGCTATTTTAGGCAAGGTCTGCTCCTCAGACCTTGCCTTGGCTTCTTGGCTCTTAGTTGGTGTGTCCCTGTGCTCCGAGTTCCTGGCTTCTCCGTTCCTGGTTCTGCTTCTCTCCCAGTTGGTCGGATTCCTTTGGACTTGACCCTTTGGACTGGCTTCCGACCATTCTTCAGGCTTTTACCCTCAGACCGGCTGCTGACCATTCTTCAGGCTTGACCCTTAGACCGGCTTCTGACCATTCTTCAGGATTTGACCCTTTGACCGGCTGCTGACCACTCTTCAGACTTTGACCCTTGGACCGGCTTCCAACCATTCTTCAGGCTTTAACCCTTGGACTGACTTTCGACCTGCAGGAGGCGCCTGCATCCAGATCCCTTCTCTGTCTTCAAGGGTCCACCTGAGTCCAGCCTCGCCTTCCGACAGTAGGGACCTAAGAGGGTTTACCCTCTTAGGTAGTGCCAACTCTACCTCGGACCAAGGGTCCACCTTCAGAAGCGTAACACCTTCCTCGTCAGCAGTCCATTGATAGCTTTGTGTCTCATACTCCTGAACGTATGGGTTCAAGTAGCCCCGCTGTGATGGCCTACGGAAGAGTGTCTGGTTTGAGATCTCACCGAGCCCCTTAGAAATTTGGCCACCACTGTCTGAACGGAGCATTCTCCTCTCCAGCGTCAGCTTAGTGCAGCTCGAGGAGGTTACTGGAGCTGATGTGTCGGAGGGAGCTAGAGAGCTGGCATCCGGTCAGAAGACTTTTACCGACTGGTTCAGGGCTTGGAGTAAAGCCTTTGCTTCAGTAGAAGATGGGAGAATGATGTTTTTCTGAGGGTATTTCATCCTCTGAGAAGTTTCAGTTCATATAGTCTTCCAATGCTAGTGAGTCGCCCTCTGATTTGGTCAAACTGGCAGTGGTAACTTTAGACCCTTTCTAGGATCTGTTAGTAAAATTTGGCATCTCTCTTTCAGGTTGCTATCAGGGAAAATTGATTCTATGGTACCAAAGTTTGAAAGACAGCTATAAGAACACTTTGAGAAAATCCTTGCTTTGAAGGGTGTTGTGAAAAATATTCAGTCTATTAATGGTATTCAGGAGCATGAGGGTCTTTCAAGAAGAGTGGCATTTTTTGAGAATCATTCAAAGCATTTAAACCTGCTGTTTCTGAACTTCCCTAAAATGATTGGTGAATTACCTCGGATGATTCAAATACTTGACACAGGGTTTGCTTATGTCTGATAACATAATTCCCCCTTTTAATAAGGTATTTTTTTTTTTACCATCTGCTGTACATTTGAAGGCCCAGCAAGATCAAATTAATGAAGCACCTGTGGATGTGTTACATTAAATATCTTTTTCAGAAAGTTGTAGTTCAGAGATCTATGAGAGGGCTATTTTGTTGTTGGTTTCTTTCATTACCAAGTAGGATTTAAGTACTGATATGAAATCATATTTTTAAAATATGACTAACATTTTTTTAGTTCCAAATGTTCGGATTTATCCTGATTTAGCTAAGATCCTTCAGGAGAGATAGGGTTTTTGGCTTTATGTCAAAAAGTTAGTGGGATAGGGACCTCCTATATAATGCCGATTATTATATATTTTTTGCTTCTGAGCTTTCAGAGATATCACAAAAGAGATTACATCTTCTCCAGTGCCTAGTCAGAGTTAAAGTTATTTGGTCCTTTTTTAGCATTAGCATCAAGTTTTTCATGCCATGGTTGTTTCTGGAAATATTAATTACTTTTGAATCTCCTATCTGATATTTCCTCTCACTTTATTTTTGTAGGCTAATGTAATAGGAATGCATTTTTGATGTATTTTCTTTTGTTTCTTTGTATCCCATTGTGTTTCTTATGCAAAGGTAATGTACTTTGTACTGAATTTCAAATTAAAGAAAAAAAATTTGTTTTCCCATACATGTTACATGTGACTTACCTTATGAGGAAAGTATATTTCAGAATGAAGGAATGGGTTGTTTTCATTGGTGATATTTTGTATTTGAAGTTTCTGTGGAAACATAATTAATACAGACATTCGTTTTAACTTTTTATGATATATTTTCCCTAGGTTTTATCAGCAATTATTATAACGAATAACAATGGGAGAAAATAAGTGGAAGACTGACATTTTATCAATAATAGAAAATTGCCAAACAAAATTATTTTTTTTCTTTTAACACTCCCTTTTTATGCATAACTATGGGGGTCATTTTCCAAGCGGATTGCACGCGATAAGGAATGTTTCGCACGCGAAAAGTCCCTTATCGCGTGCGATACCAGGATGGGGGTGGAGTCGGGGCAGCGTCAGCCTCAGAAGAGGAGGAGTCGGGGTGGCACGGGGGCTGATGCCGCGAAGACTGCGAAAGGTAAGCACCTTTATCAATGTCAGTTTCGCGCCGAATAACTACACCTTTTATGGTGTAGTTATTCGGCGTGACGCCGGCAGCGATCACACCATGGAGGTGTGATCGCTGCCGGCTAGCCCAGGACCACTCCCTGCTTCGCCCTCCCCACCCCCCATTACTGCGGGATTCACTGTGTCTTGCGGCATTAGTGAATCCAGCCCTATGAGAGCCCTTTGTTTTTAGTTTTTGTTTTATTTTTCCTAGGAATTTATCAACATTTATTTATTTAGATATTTTATATACCGTCGTTCCATGTGTAGATCACAATGGTTTACAAAAGTAACATCCATAGTCTTAAATTAACAAACTGATGAGAAAATGGACATTCATGTCAATGCCAGCATAAGAGTAAATACATGCACTGGGCAGAATAATGAAAACAGATTACCAGTAATGTGATTTTATTTGTTTGATAGATCCTGCAAGACTTTCGCTAGCAATGAAGTCTGGATTTGGATTAACAGTCTACCACTTCTACCTAAAACTCAAACTTTTAAGACAAGACCAATGATACATTCAGTAGCATCTACAGGTCCTGAGCTTCATTTGTGACATCTGTTGAAAAAAAGCTTGTCCATCCTTCTATCAGTCGACAGGATAGACAAATGAACAATAATAGCTATCATATAGACTATTCCATTTGCTGTCAACATATTTTCATTGCTAGAACTTGTCTAAGTATAATCTAATTGTTTTCTATAATGGGTAGCCCCTTCCATTAGATTGTTGTATGATGAAACAAAAATTGTATGTATATTATTCTACTGGCCCAGATGTTACCTACTTGTATTCAGATCTTCTTATTTAGTGTCAGCCATGCATCTTGATCATTTTGGCTATTCATGCTCAGAAAGATTTTTTTTTTTTTAAATGGCTAGCCCTTTGGAATCATACAAAAAGGAATACACCTCACACTTTATCAGACACTGTAGTCAAACTTTGCCATACTGAAATAGAGAAAATGCCCTTACTATCAGTTCCCATTCTATAAATGCCTATAAAATGGAACCAAGAGTGAAAAGTCAAAAGCTGGGCACACGTTTGTGTGCACTGAGGGGGAGGGGTAAGGAGGAAGGATAATATATAAATCGAGGCATGAGAATAAGTCATTTTCAGTACACCACTGGAGCACAGTGGTCAGTTTTCAACATCCATTCTCAAAAAGAACATCTAAAAATGCTAAAAAATTAAACGTGCAAAGATAGGTCACTAAGGGGTAGATTTTCCACTCTGCGCGTGCGCGGCCATGTGCACACACTTCCCAGGGCGCGCACATGGATGCACCGATTTTCTAATGTGCGTACTGGCGCACGCATGGTAGAAAATCCGTGGGCCACACGTACATGGGCGCCAGATTTTATAATCCGTGCAAGTATGTGCCCGCAGCATGCGCAAGGGGGGGGCTCTCTTTGTAGTTTTGCCCTTTTGATGATTTGAAATGCTGCAGAAGGCGGAAAGCAGGGGTTCTGGTGGAGTTCCCAGAGGAGCAGCGGATAGCGCAGGGGTCGGGAACCTTTTTGGCTGAGAGAGCCATGAATGCTACATATTTTAAAATGTAATTCCATGAGAGCCATACAAGACCTACCAAATTAATTTACTACAAACCCCTACTCTCCTGACGCCCCCCAAGACCTGCCAAAAGTCCCTGGTGGTCCAGCGGGGGTCCAGGGCTTGCAGACAAATCTTTAATAAAAAAGTAAAAATCTAACAAAACCCTTCACCCTCCTGACACCCCCCAAAGACCTCCAAAATTAATTTACTACAATCCCCACCCTCCTGACCCCCCCCCCCCAAGACCTTCCAAAAGTCCCTGGTGGTCCAGTGGGGGTCCAGGAGCAGTCCGGGAGCGATCTCCTGGACTTGGGCTGTCGGCTGCCAGTAGTCAAAATGGCGCCGACGGCCCTTTGCCCTCACTATGTCACTGGGGTCGACCAATGTCAGCGGTAGCCCCTGTGACATAGTAAGGGCAAAGGGCCGTCGACGCGATGGGGGGCGTCAGGAGGGTGGGGGGTTTTGTTAAGATTTTTACTTTTTTTATTAAAGATTTGTCTGTGAGCCAGATGCAGCCATCAAAAGAGCCACATCTGGCTCGCGAGCCATAGGTTCCCTACCCCTGGGATAGCGTGTCAGTAATAATATTTCTAAGAAGATAGTAACCCTGCCACACTCTCAGGAGCCCTAAGACCTGCCTCCTACCTTTTCCCCAGCATTTGCCCCCTGGAGGAGATGGGGGAATGGTGGGGGACTGTGTGTGTGTGTGTGGGGGGGGGGGGGGGCAGGGGCATTCTTTCTGGGCCAGTCCAAGGGTATTAGGTGCCCTAAGCAATCCTAGTCTCACAACTCCCCCTCCCCTGGCCCTCACCACACACGCACAATTAAAAATGATGCATTTATAACAGATTTTACATGGAAAAAGGACCTCCAAAGCATAGTTTTTTTAAAGCAAAAATATCACAACATGTATATTATTTTTTACATGCACTGTTATGGTGCCAACCACAGCAGTGCATGCAGAAAAGATACTTGGAACCCATATGATATTTGTCATATTGTAAAGATGTTGGGTGTGGGCCTGGCCTTCATAAAGCCATAAGAAAACTCAATTATAATATAGTAAAGCTCACATACCAAAACAGCACTAACAGCCAGCATGTATGCAGGTAATACTGCAAATATTACACCAGGCCCTAAAAACGCCAATACACATCCCATTAGGAAAACAGAATAAACTAACCTGCTGTAGATCCTTATACAGAAACTACACACATCTAAAGAAACTGCACAGAAACCTCACCTCGATCACACATGTAGAATACAGATTTTCATCAAATATACAATAAAGTGATCATAATGTATAGACAGGCAGTGCAGACAAAAACTGAACTGGAAACCACAAGAAGCCAGACTCTATGCAGTGCAACAATAGAAAAACAAAAATATCGTTCCTCATAAAACATAATAAAATCAAGAAATATAACATGAATCATAATAGTAAAAGCATACTACTAAAAAAAGAATACATATTTCAAATCAGCTGACAAACTCGTAACTTTTTTTTAAAAAGTTCTGAAAAACCAATTAAATGTTTCAAAAAACAGACACTTCAAACATCACCCAATAAGCAAAAAGAATAAAAAATGACATGCTCTCCAGATCTGGGAACTTTGATTTCCAGTCACCCTGAAATTGTTGAGGATTAGTGGGGGAAGGGGGCTGCACACTATCTTTATCTTTTTCAAAGACACATACTCTCTAATGCACATGTACATTCTCACACATGCACGCACACAGGTTCACACTCTCTCAGATGTTTCCTCTCTCACACACACACACACACACACACACACACACACACGTGCATTCTCGCTCTCTCTCTCTGCCTCCTCTGGAGCTCACAAGCAGCAGTAGCAGTTTTCACCTTCCACCCACCCAGCTGATGAGACTTCTCTATCTTCCTGAGGCGTGGGCTGATGTAGTTCTTGCTCTTTTCTTCTGGCCACGCATGTCGGCACTACTCCTACTCCTTATAGCAGCAGAGACTTGCCTCCTATTTCCCACCTGGGCAAGCCCATATAATATAATTTCCTTTAACAGGCCCACTCAGGCAGGAAGAACAAGAATGCACAATCGTCACAGTCCTGATACAACTGTGCTGCCTCCAAACTGTATCCTTCTAGGCAGCCCTGTACTCTGTCTCACTCACACACTCCCATACATTTTTGCTCCCTCTCTAATTCCCACCCTTTCCCATTTTTCCCTCTCATTCACCTCTTCTACTCATGCACATCCCCTTCCTCACCCCTTACCTTCTTTTCTCACTCAGCCCCTTTCCCTTCACTCTCCTTTCACTCACGTGCCTTTTCTTCCCCTCCCTTCTCACTCAACTACCTTGCCTCACTTACCCCTCCCTCCTCTCCCAGCTCATTCACTCTTTTCACCTCCTCCACCTCTCACCCGTTCCTGCTCATTCACCCTTTCCACTCCTTTTACTCCCTCCCCCTTTCCCTCTGCTCTCTCACTCACACCCCTTCTTTCTCCCTCAGGCAGATCCTTCTCTCCCACTCAACCCACTTCCCTTCCTCCTCCTGTAGAGTCTTCTTTTTCTTTATGGAAACCCCATCGACAAGACATCGACGATGCTGAGGGTAGTGGGAACCCTGCAGGAACGAGGCTCCCCTGCAGGCCCGCAGGTGCTTCATCAAGCTGTGCCGCGCCAGGCTCCTCTACAGGCCTGCGGGGGAAATGGGAACCCCCACGGGCATGTCACTCCTCTGCAGGCCCGCGGGGGGATAAGGAAACCCTGTGGGAGAGTCATAGAGAATGCTGCACTATTCTATAGGCCCATGGGGTGTTGGAACCCCCATGGCCGCATCATCAAGCTGAGCCATGCAAAGTTCCTCTGCAGGCCCATGGGGGAGGGGGGTAACTGCTGCGGGCATGTCATTAAGCTGTGCCACCTTGAGGCTCCTCTGTAGGCCCATGGAGGGTGGGAATTTGCTGCATGTCACCCTCAGGGTTCTTCTGCCAGTTTTCAGGTTCTAAACCTGGTGGGTTCTTGTCTCGTGGCAACTTGGGGCGATCGCCACAGGAGCATTTTGGGGGGCATTTTTTGCCACGCACATGCTATAAAATCTGATACCCGTGTGCACGATTTTGGCACACGCATGTGCACACGGGTGCCCGCTTGCGTGAGAAGGGGGAATTCTTTTTTTTTAACTCGCGCGGTGATGCAATCAGGCCTTTGCCCAGTTTCCTCCCAGTCCACTCCAATTAAGGAGCGGACTGGGAGGGAATTTCCCTGTCCCCCTAACTCACCTTCCTCCCTTTTCACCCTTCCACCCCGACCCCTAAACCCACACTAACTATTCTATATTTTTTGTAACAAAACTTACCTGCTCCTTTGAGCAGAAGTAAGTTGTGCACCCAGCCAGCTGCTGGCACGCCCTTCACCGGGATAGCACATACGATACAGGTGGAATTTATCTTGAATATTATTTCTACCGAGCATGGTTTTTGCCTACAAAACTAGTATAATGTTGCCATGTCACTAATATACACACCATCTTATGCAATGCTGCAGGCATCTATAGGAGCTATTTTTCACCAATCTTCCAGTGATGCTTACTGCAAATGTACTCCTCTTTGGGACAGACAGCAAGCTATTTGTAGACTACAGTCCTTAGGGCTTTAAATAAAATCTAATGTCTCAAGCTGTAGTGTTATTTTGGTGACATAGCATTTGCAATGCAATTAATCTTGTAGCCGCCATTTAAAGTTCTCGTGTTTGGTATTTATAAACTGAGAGAAAGGCAACCTGCCCTAGAGCAGTTGCAACTCATAAGTCACATATGGCCAATGGGGTCCTTCTGTCATGGAAGTATATTTAATAAATAAAGAATACTTTTTTTTTAAAGCCACCTGTTGCCCAAAAACACATTTTTCCCCCCCTCAGGGTTGGTTGTACTGGGAAGTCCAAGGTCCATGGCCAACTGCTTGAAAAGGAAATCCTCTCTGATAGTGGGAAAAAAAAAACCCCCAAAAACAAAAAAACAAAAACCTTCAGATCACCCATGCCTCCTACTCAAAGCAAAATCTGCTGTAGGTAAAATAAAAAAATACATTTTGATGTATAATTCTGCCTTTCATTGCACGACAAAGTGAATTCCATTCAGGTACTGTATATCTCTCTATCTCCAGAAGGCTCACAATCTAAGAGCTCCATTTACTAAGCATTTTTCCCATAGACACAGAATGGAAGAAAATGTTTAGGAAACAGGTCCCTAGGTTTATATCTAAGGCAATGGAGGTGACGTGAAATGCCCAAGATCACAAGAAGCTTCAGCAAGGTTTGAACCCTGGCTTCTCTAGTATCCAGCCGGTTCCTTTAACCATTAGGATAGTCTTTACAGAAGTAAAGAATGAAGAAGAACTACACACCTTTGTAGAAATATGTCATTGTAACTAACAGAGTTGAAATGTGTGTTCATTTTTCATTCTTTTTTACCCATATAATTATGCTGGAACTTGTCTGGGTCCTCAAAGTATATTTTTTAATGTACTTATCTGCAACTTCCAAAAAAAAAAAAGGATTCAAGCAGTAGAGAGTACAATCAAACACATAAATAATAAAACTATCATACATTTAATAACAAAATAATATAAGAAAAGAAAAAGGAGACTTCCTCAGATCAGAAAAGAATAAGCAAAAGACAACATTACCAGGAAAAAAGTGAATCATAAAAGGCATTCCAATGAAAGGGTGAAGGCTGTTTGATGGGTGATCACAAGGTGACGGGCAGCATAAACGTTAAGGCTCTTGTCAATTCCAAAGTATCTGATTATTTTGACTTCCAAAAGGCTGGTGTTCCTGAATTGTTTTAAAAATTTCCTTTAATTATCCTGTTCATAAAGGCCATTGGTGCAGTGGTCTGGTTCTCAAAAGTGCTCCCATGCAGAGATGTCATCATTTCCTGTAGTTTGATCTTGTGTCAATGTAAATTTACTCTTGCCTTTATGATGTCTGGCCTGTCTTCCCAATGTAGAATGCTTCTTCACATTTTCCAAATTGAATATATACTACATTGGAAGAGAAGCAGGAGTAAAATCCCCTTATGTTGAATGTTTTCCCATGTGGGATTGTGGGGTCTTGTGATATGTGCTGGCATAGCTTGCAGCATGGTAAAGGGAGTATAGTTTAGTGATTATACTTTTGATACAAAGCCTGGAAAAGGCCCGCTTTATCCTGAATCTTATACACCAATATCCCTTCTCAACCAGGATGTGAAAAGATTGGCCACAATCCTAGCCAATAGGCTGAATAACATTATTCTAACACTAGTCTCTCATGACCAAACTGGCTTTATCAAGGGACTTTATCTTACTTATAATATGTTGAAAACATTAATAGCTATGCAGGCTTCTAAAAAGGGGGAACAGTGTTGATGGGATGTTAGCAAGCCTCAATGTCAACAAGGCTTTTGATTGGGTTGAATAGCAATATCTGTGGTGGGTCTTAAAGCAGTACAATATAAGAGACCAATTTTTGTGCTAGATACAATTACTGTATAATACTCCTATGGCGCGATTATTGGTTAATGGCGCTTTGTTTGAGGAATTTATCTTGAGCAGAAGGATTCGACAGGGCTGCTCTCTGCCCTACTATTTTATGTTCTATCCTTGGAGCCTTTAGCTATTAAATTACTCAGTTTATCCATATTTCAAGGCATTACACTGGGGAGGACAATGATCAAGTTGAGTCTCAGATGATATATTATTGTTCATTGGAAAACTCAAAGGTAATCTGATGGATATATCTTAAGTGTTCTCCATGTTTTTGGTTCCTTTTCTGAATTAAGAATGAATCAAGCCAAGTCAGAAGCACTTTCTCTGGATCCTAAACTGATAGACAGATTTGTGGGCCCATTTCCCTTACCATGGGCTTCTAACAACATGAGATATCTGGGCATATAGATAAATCATGTGACTCAAGATATGTATTTTTCAAATTTTACAGCAATTTTGGAAAATCTTAAAACCTTATTACCGTATTTTTCGCTCCATAAGACGCACTTTTTTTCCCCCAAAGGTGGGGGGAAAATGTATGTGCGTCTTATGGAGCGAATATAAAAAAAAAACCAAACAAAAATCTAACAAACACCCCCCCCCCCGACTCCCCCAAGACCTGCCGACTTAATTTCCTACAACCCCCCCCCCCAAGACCTGACAAATTAATTTCCTGCAACCCCCCACCCTCCTGACCCCCCCAAGACCTGCCAAACGTCCCTGGTGGTCCAGCGGGGGTCCGGGAATGATCTCCTGGGCGTGGGCCGTCGGCTGCCAGTAAACAAAATGGCGCCGACGGCCCTATGCCCTCACTATGTCACTGAGACCGATCGCTGCTATTGGTCGGTCTCAGTGACATAGTGAGGGCATAAGGCCGTCGGCGCCATTTTGTTTACTGGCAGCCGACGGCCCTATGCCCTCACTATGTCACTGAGACCGATCGCTGCTATTGGTCGGTCTCAGTGACATAGTGAGGGCATAGGGCCGTCGGCTGCCAGTAAACAAAATGGCGCCGACGGCCCTATGCCCTTACTATGTCACTGAGACTGACCAATAGCAGCGGTCGGTCTCAGTGACATAGTGAGGGCATAGGGCCGTCGGCGCCATTTTGTTTACTGGCAGCCGACGGTTCACGCCCAGGAGATCGTTCCCGGACCGCTCCTGGACCCCCAGGGACGTTTGGCAGGTCTTGGGGGGGTCAGGAGGGTGGGGGGTTGCAGGAAATTAATTCGGCAGGTCTTGGGGGGGTCAGGGGGGTGGAGGTTGTTAATTTAAAGGGTTGGGATGGGGGGGGGGGGGGTTTTGGGGGTTCCCACAGAAAGAAAAATTTTCTGATCTGGGGAGTGGACCGAAATGGCCCTCCCCAGACCCGAAAACAAAATGGGGAGAAAAAAAAAAAAACTATGCACTCCCCTAATTTGCTCCATAAGACGCCCAGACGCAGAGCCGGTTTAGCACAATTTATTTTTTTTTAATTTTCCCCCTCTGAATCCTAAGTGCGTCTTATGGTCAGGTGCGTCTTATGGAGCGAAAAATACGGTATATAGTTGGAGGTCCTTCCTAATTTCCCTGATGGTTAGATGCACAATAATGAGAAAATGGTGGTACTTCCCAAACTTCTATACTGTCTTCAAATGATACCAATGTGGATTAAGTAATCAGATAGTCAGACTTTCCATTCCATGATTTCCAATTTTATTTGGAGAGGTGAAACAGCTGGATTAAAAATGGGCATTTTGATGAGCGATAAAAAATGTAGGAGTTTGGCCCTTCCTGATCTACGGATTCTACGCATGTATAACATAGCTTGTTAAGATTTATTGAAGTTTGTATTACTACACTTGATCTTAGTGAAAAGGACGAGAAGCGATTGCATTACACAATAAATTTGATATAGATGACTTAATGTTAGAGTGGACCCAACCATGTACAGTAAACCTCTTAACTTACTCCATTTTCCTGGAGGAAAGATTTCATCATTACAGTATTCTTATTTTTGGTTAAGTGCGATGCAAAAGACCTGGGTATGGTGAAGCGATCGAATCGTATGACTACGGTCTCTCCTTTCTTACTACTTGGTGGCAATATTGATTTTCCCTCTGGAAGCGATAATCTAGTGTTTCATATTTGGGAATGCAAAGGTCTTTATTGTTTGGAACATCTGATGCATGAAGAGTTGGGATACCTTAGTTCTTTTCAACAAGTGAGGGAACAGTGGTCTCTGCCAGCCAATCACATTTTTTGCATAACTTCAATCTTGACATTATTGTCTCAGTGTCAGAGGAGGAGATCTTAGCTCTATTTCATTCACAGAAGAAGAAGAATCTTTTATTGATACACCTCTGAAATTCAATAAAGTTGGTATTTGAGTAACAATGTTTAAGAAAAGCTGTACAAGCATCTATTTGTCTAAGTTGGCCTTGGTTTGGGAAGAAGATCTGGGTAATGTATTGGAAGAGACTGACATATTACAAGCATTTTCTGGTGCTTTCAGTTACTTACTTGTCCACTAATCTGAGAGAAATTCAGTTTAAAATACTGCACCATATTTACATTACTCGGACAGGGGAGCTCTGATGAAACTCTGGGAATCTGATCTCTGTTTAAAGTGCAAGTATCAACCTGGAACTCTATGTCACATGTTCACCGAATGTCACAAGCTCTCTTCTTTTGGAGACAAATTTTCACTTTTCTAGAGTGTTTGTTGGGGTGTTCCATTGACTGGTCGAGGAAATTGATATACTTACATTTGTTTGAAAGAGATCAGCTGCTTCTTAGTGGGGTAAGAAAATTTTAAGTATTGCTCTAACACTGGAAAAAACAATAAACTTGTTTTGATGTTTTGAAGAGTGATGAACCACCTACTTTTCAGCTCTGGAAGGACTTGTTGCATCATGCTTCTCTGGAATTATTGAGGATGGACTTTCATGCTCAAACACACTTCTTAGGGCAGTGGGGCTACTTTCAGTTGTGGGAGCTTGTTCGTGGAATGGGATAACAGATTTTATCTGTATAAATACTTCAAGCCTTAACTGTTCTCGATTAGGATATCTAATTTTGTATGATTGGAATAGTGTTGCCAACTGGCTCCAGATTTTCAGGATAGTCTGATCCGGTCCCAGTTTTAGTCCCCTGCATAACGGTGCTTCTAGTCTTGCTTTTCTTAGGGAATGCAATAGAGAAATCAGAATAAGCCCCAGAATGCAATCAGGTAAAACCAGGACAAGAAATCTGGAGCCGGTTGACAACCCTAGATTGGGAGTATGACTGGGTGTGTAAGGGGAGTGTCTATAGTGTGTTTGGGGGAAGGGATTTTCTGAAATTGTAATAACATGAAAATTGTGAATCTCATGGTTCAGTTAAATGCTGTATGTTGATAAGCTGAATGAAAACTGGATTCTAGTGTATTGTGGTGGTATTTGTATTTTAATAAATACATCAATAAAAGTTTCAGAATCCTGTAGACACAATCCACACTGAATTGTAGAAACACATCTTCTCAAAGTCCCCCGGAAAAACTCTGGAAAATCCAACATGAACCATGTTTCACCCGATTATTCCCAGAGGAAGCAAGCAAACATAGTGAAAAAGACCCGAATAGTCCATCCAGTTTGCCCAGCAAGTTGCCTAGGGTTGTAACTGCCACTCCATGCAGGTTACACTTGTTAAAACAGGTTACACATTTTCTTCATTTCCATCCTTTAGCCATTAGAGATCCTTTGTGTTTATCTCACACACTTTTGAATTCCATGACCATTCTTGTCTTCACCACCACTTTTGGGAGGGCATGAATCCACCACTCTTTCTGGTAAGAAATATTTTCTGGATGTTGGTCCAGTCTACATCCTTGGAGCTTCATATTATGTCCCTTTGTTCTACAGCTTTCTTTCTATTGGAACATAAGAAATTGCCATTCTGGGTCAGACCAAGGGTCCATCAAGCCCAGCATCCTGTTTCCAACAGAGGCCAAACCAGGCCACAAGAACCTGGCAATTACCCAAACACTAAGAAGATCCCATGCTACTGATGCAATTAATAGCAATGGCTATTCCCTAAGTAAACTTGATTAATAGCCGTTAATGGAAAAGGTTCAACTCTTGTGCTTCATTAATACCCTTCAGGTATTTAAAAATCTGTATCATATCTCCCCTGTCCTTTCTCTCCTTCAGTCTCATCTCATAAGTTTTCTGGTGTAGAACCCACACCATTTTGCTTGCCTCTCTAGAATACTTCTATCCTTTTTGAAGTATGGTCTCCAGAACTGAACACAATAATCCAGATGAGACCTCATCAAGGACCTGTTTTGGAGCATTATCACCTACTTTTTCTTGCGGGTCATCCCTATCTATGTGCAACCCAGCATCCCTCTAGCCTTAGCCACTACCTTGTCAAATTGCTTCACTACTTTCACATCAGATACTATCACCCTGAGGTGTCTTTCCTGATCTCTGCACATCAATCTTTCACCCCATCACTTAGAGCTCCTTTGGAAGTCTGCATCCCAGATACATGGCTCTGTACTTCTTGGCATTGAGGCCCAGCTGCCAAACCTTCAAAGACTCTTCAAGCTTTCTTAGATCACTTCATTCTCTTCATTCCTTCAAGATGAGTTGCAGAGTTTAGTGTCATCCACAACAAGGCAAAAAAACCCAAAAGAACTTTTCCTTCCAACCCTTCCGTTATGTTGATCAAAGATATTGAACAAAACCAGCCTCAGAATCAATCCTTGAGGCACTCCACTTATCATTTTTCACTCTTCAGAGTAGGTTCCATTTATCACCACAAACTTTTGTCTATCAGTCACCCAATTTGAAATCTATTCCACTACCCTGGAACCCACTCCCTGACTTTTCATTTTGTTCATGAGCCTCCTATGTGGAAGAATGTCAAAAGCTTTGCTGAAATCTAGATAAATCACATTGAGGGTACATCCTTTATCTAATTCTGTAGTTACCAAATCAAAGAAATGAGATTAACTTGATACGATCTTCCTCTCATAAAAACCATGCTGCCTTGGATCCTGCAACCCATTAGATTGCAGATAGTTGACTATCCTTTCCTTCAGCAGTGTCTCCATTAAATTTTCCCACCACAGAAGTAAGACTAACAGGCCTGTAGTTTCCAACCTCTTCTCTTCTCCCACTTTTATGAAGTGGGACTACCATCACCCTTCTCCAGTCTTGCAGCACAATACCTGTTTCCAGGAAGCCATTGAATAAGTCTTTCAGTGGACCTGTCAGCACCTCACTGAACTTCTTTAGTATCCTCGGATGTATCTCATCAAGCTCCATAGCCTTTCCACTTTCAGTTTTGCTAGTTCCACCCAAATACTCTTCTGTAAATGAGGTATCTACTTCATTGCCATCCATACTTTTGCCAACCAGCAATAGTCCTCCTCCAAGGTCTTCTTTAGTGACATCAAACTGAATTATTTAATATTTCTGCTTTTTCCTCATCTTTCTCCAAACAATGACCTGTATCTGCTTTCAATCTTACAATACCACCTCTGGCCTTCCTCCTTTCCCTGATATATCTGAAAAACATTTTGTCTCCTTACTTTATCTCTGATGATTCTTTCTTCCACTTGAGCTTTTGCTCTCCGGATTTCTTTCTTTGTCTTTTTCAACTTTACCAGATATTCTTCCGGGTTCTTCTTTTTGAGTTCCTGTGTACTTTCTGAATGCGACATTTTTGTCTTTATTTTTTCAGCTACCTCTTTGGAGAATCATATCTGTTTCCTTTTCCTCATTTTTATTTACTTTTGTTTCATAAAGATTTGTAAAATTGAATATTAGCTCCTTTAAATTTGGCCCACTGTTGTTCCATTTCACCCAATTTCACTCATTTTAACAAAATTTGTATTTTTGAAATCCATGACTTTGATCTTCATGCGACTTCTCTCTATCTTGGGCACTATATCAAGCCATACCGTCTGATGATCATTGGTGCTCTTGTGAACGCCTATTCAGATATAAGAAATACTATCTCCATTTCTAAGCACAAGATCCAGTATTGCTCCTCCCTTTGTAGGTTCCTTCTTACAGATTCTGCAGCAAGGATACTACAATCTACATCTGGCAGATTAAAGTCTCCAACGAGCAACACCTCGCCTTTCTTTTCTATCCTTTGGATGTCCTCAGCAAATCCCTGTCCAATTCTTCTGTCTGATTCATTCCCACACTCCCTATATTTTAGTTACCAGGACATCACCACCATGGACTCATCATTTCTCAATGTATGCAAACATTCACCTCAAAATGCACAGAGGTGCCAGAATGACAATGTCACATGCAACTCACACTGCATGCACAAATGGCACACGTGTGTGAAATGTCAAACTGGATCAATATACCTAGAAAACACAAACATTTTTAGATTACACAAGCCATGCTGTATTAGCAAATGGAATTCTGTAGCAGTGCTTGATCCATATACGGAAGGCTTTTTGCTGCAAATTTTACATCATAGATTACAAAAATAAAATCCAAAAAACCTGAAGCTGAATTTTGCTTTATCTAGTTTTCAGGATATGTAGTCGATTTGTCATTCTGGCTTTTGGATAGAACATCCAATTCAGAGCTATTACTGGGCTAAACAGCACTCAGGGCAGTAAATGGCTACTGATCTTTCCAAAGTGTGGCAGTGCTGGAACAGCTCCACAGGAGCTTACTTTCATCACCACAGGAGTGGCATGGTGA
Source organism: Rhinatrema bivittatum (assembly GCF_901001135.1). NCBI lineage: Eukaryota > Metazoa > Chordata > Amphibia > Gymnophiona > Rhinatrematidae > Rhinatrema > Rhinatrema bivittatum. The sequence continues at coordinate 227,762,147 of NC_042618.1, forward strand.
ACCCTCCCCTCCCCCCTTAGGTCTGGCATCTGAGCAACCATCCGCCTCACCCACCCTTTCCGATAGATTAGATCCTACCTATAATATCATCTGTATTAAATTCAATCAGGATACAAATGAATAGATACCACTTTTCAAAATAGCAGCAACATGAGAGCTTGTAAACAAGTTCTGATGCTACATAAGAGAAGACAGCTTTATTTAAAGAAAGGCACAACAGTGTAACTGCAACTCACTGTAAATATAAAGAACTTTAAAATAACAGCCTGCAAGAGTAAAGTTCCGAGGAGCTACACAAAAAAAAACCAAAAAAAAACACACTTGAAAAGCTTCTTATTCCAGACTGAATAACCAGTAAAAATCTTGGAATTAGTTTAACAGAGCAGAAAATACATTAAATTTTACTATGAATTGCTTCCTATTCTATTTTTGTACCATATCAGCATTATATTATCATACAGGGCTGTCTTTAAGCAAATGCAAATACACCGGGGCCTGCAGCAGTTGTACTACAGAAGCCTAACATTACCCTTATAGAATGGGAGCTGGTTCAGGTCCACAGGCCTCACACCTCCTCCCTAAAACCTTCTCTCCCCCGAAGCATGGGAAAACGCTGGGGCCATTTGTAGATCCAGCTTTTAGAAAAGCATAACAGTGGCAGATTTTATAGGCTTCACGCTTGCTGGCAAAGCATCTCATTTCATTATCGCACCAGATGCTGCTTCATCCTAAAAACAGTGGCCCTGCTTCCACGTACATACATACAAAATATTGGAGAAATTATTTATCTGATAATTTCATATTCCTTAAAGTGTAGACAGATGTTATCAGGACCAGTGGGTTTATGCTTTCCTGCCAGCAAATGAACAAGGAGCAAACTGATATCACAGTATTTATAGCTCTGCAATGACCCCAGCCTGCCAGTATTCTCTTCAAAAGCAACTGAACAACTAGCAAAAAACTTGATTAAAAAACATAAGAACATGCCATACTGGGTCAGACCAAGGGTCCATCAAGCCCAGCATCCTATTTCCAACAGTGGCCAATCCAGGCCATAAGAACCTGGCAAGCACCCAAAAACTAAGTCTATTCCATGTTACCGTTGCTAGTAATAGCGGTGGTTATTTTCTAAGTCAACTTAATTAATAGTAGGTAATGGACTTCTCCTCCAAGAACTTATCCAATCCTTCTTTAAACCCAGCTATACTAACTGCACTCACCACATCCTCTGGCAACAAATTCCAGAGTTTAATTGTGCGTTGAGTGAAAAAGAACTTTCTCCGATTAGTTTTAAATGTGCCACATGCTAACTTCATGGAGTGCCCCCTAGTCTTTCTATTATCTGAAAGAGTAAATAACTGATTCGCATCTACCCGTTCTAGATCTCTCATGATTTTAAACACCTCTATCCTATCCCCCCTCAGCCTTCTCTTCTCCAAGCCTTCTCTCCTCATAGGGGAGCTGTTCCATTCCCCTTATCATTTTGGTTGCCCTTCTCTGTTCCTTCTCCATCGCAATTATATCTTTTTTGAGATGTGGCGACCAGAATTGTACACAGTATTCAAGGTGCAGTCTCACCATGGAGTGATAGAGAGGCATTATGACATTTCCCATTTTATTCACCATTCCCTTTCTAATAATTCCCAATATTCTGTTTGCTTTTTTGACTGCCGCAGCACACTGAACCGACGATTTCAATGTGTTATCCACTATGACGCCTAGATCTCTTTCTTGGGTGGTAGCACCTAATATGGAACCTAACATCATGTAACTATAGCATGGATTATTTTTCCCTATGTGCATTACCTTGCACTTATCCACATTAAATTTCATCTGCCATTTCGATGCCCAATTTTCCAGTCTCACAAGGTCTTCCTGCAATTTATCACAATCTGCTTGTAATTTAACTACTCTGAACAATTTTGTATCATCTGCAAATTTGATTACCTCACTCGTCGTATTTCTTTCTAGATCATTTATAAATATATTGAAAAATAAGGATTTGCTTACTGTCCTCCTTCCAGTCATTAATTCAAATTTGATCATATTATGATCACTGTTGCCAAGCGGCTCCACCACCATTACCTCTCTCACCAAATCATGTGCTCCACTGAGAATTAGATCTAAAATTGCTCCATAAAGCTGTCATTTATTCCATCCAGGAACTTTATATCTCTAACATGTACCGTTGATACATTTACCCAGTCATTATTGGGGTAATTGAAGTCTCCCATTATTACTGCACTACCAATTTGGTTAGCTTCCCTAATTTCTCTTAGCATTTCACTGTCAAGTCTCACCATCTTGACCAGGTGGACGGTAGTATACTCCTATCACTACAGTCTTCCCCGACACACTGTACTCAACCAACCATAAATATAAATTCTTATAAGATTCTAGGAGCCCCAAGCTAGGTACTGAATACTTACTAGTAATCCCTTGGGACCCAGAGCCCCATAGGAGGACTAAGAACACATTCATGTGGCAGCCAAGGACAGGAAGCTGAGTCCATTTGTCTATACTAAGGAGAACAAAATGATCTGGTAAGTAATTTCTCCAGTTCCTAGCATGTTGACAGATGGACTCAGGACCAGTGGGATGTACCAAAGCTACTCCCCAACAGGGTGGGAGGCTGCCTACGGTCCAATCAACACCACATGTGCAAAAGCTGCATCCTCCCGGGCCTGCACATTCAGATAATAAAACCTGGAAAAAGTGTGTAAGGAGGGCCAAGTCACAGTTCGGCAGATATTGAGGGGAGACAACAGACTAACCTCTGTCCATGACACTGCCTGACCCCCTAGTGGAATGAGCCCTAACCTGAGTAGGCAATGGCTTTCCAGCATCTGCATAAGTGGCTGTGACTACCTCTTTAATCCAACGAGCTATAGTAGCCCATGAAGCCGGAGTGTCTGGCTTACTCCCACCATTGATGACAAATTAAGTGATCCGTCTTTCAAAAAGACTCAGAGTCCTCCAGATACGGCACGACAAGATGCTTAACATCCAAGAAGCGCAAAAGGTGAAACTCCTCTGCATCCCTGACTTTATCCAGGGATGGCAAGAAGATGGACTGATTCAAACGAAAATCCGAGACTATCTTGGACAAGAAGGATGGAACAGTACACAACAGTAACACCTCCGGAGTCACCCAAAGGAACTGTTTCCGACAAGACAAGGCCTGCAACTCAGAAATCTGATGGGCAGAACACAGTCTTCAAGGTCAACAACCATAAGGAAAGGCTAAGCAGTGTCCAAACATAGGGCCCACCAAAACGTCCAGCACTAAATTAAGACTCCACGATGGAACTAGCAACCTCAAGGGAGGCCTAAGGTGCTTCACTCTCTTCAAAAAACAGGCCACATCAGGATGAGATAAGGAAACTCCATTCACCAGGTCTCTGAAACAGGCAAGAGCTGCAACCTGTACCTTCAAGGAATTAAGGGCCAAGCCTTTATTCAATCCATCCGGCAAAAAATCCAGAATGAGAGGTATCTTAACCGAATGAGGAAAAACACCCCGCTCCTCACACCAGGCCTCAAAAACTCTCCAGATCCGTACATAAGCCAAGGACATGGAGAACTTGCGAGCACGGAGTAAAGTGGTAATCACTGCAGAGGAATAACCACGCTTTAACAGGCAAGCCCTCTCAAGGGCCAAACCATAAGACAGAATAGTTCCTTGAAGAACTGGTCCCTGCTGAAGCAGATCCATGTGCGGCAGAAGACGAAGGGGGGCCTTCACCAGGCATTGTCACAAATCCACATATCAAGGGCGCCTGGGCTAGTCCAGGCCACCAAGATTACTAGCCCCCTGTGGACTTAAATCTTGTGAATTATCCTGCCCAGCAAGGGCCACAGAGGAAAGGCATAAAGCAATCTGTCTTCCGGCCAGACCTGTACAAAAACATCTATTCCCAGGGACCACAGATCTCTCCTGTGACTGTAGAAGTGAGGAACCTTCGCATTTCGAGACATCATCACCAGGTCTAGGAACGGAAGGACTCAGCGATCCACAAGCAGCTGAAATGCCTCAGCTGACAACACCCACTCTCCCTGCTGAGAAAATCCACTCTTATGTTGTCTTTTACTGCAATGTGAGAGGCCGAAATAATCTGAAAATGACCTTCTGCCCATTCCATCAGCTGGTCTATTTCCTGCAACACTTGCTGGCTCTTGGTTCCTCCCTAGTAATTGATACACACCACCGTCATCGCATTGCCAACATCACACAAACCGCTTGATTCCGCAGCCTGTGCCTGAACTGCAAGCATGCCAGCACATGCCGCCAGGCAACCGATGCTCCAGCAGGATTCTTGGGCATTCCAGAGCCCCGGGCCATTAACTCTAGACAGTGAGCCCCCCAACCGTGGAGACTCACATCTGTCGTGAGTACCAACCAGGCAGGAGAGGACAAGGAAACTCCCTTTCTCAGATGAACCTCCTGCAACCACCCTATAGGCTGGAGCAGATTTCCATCAGTAAGTGGAGCCAAACTGCATAATCCTGAGATTGCTGGTTCAAACGAGATAGTAGAGAGTGCTGAAGAGGATGCATATGCGCCCTTGCCCACGGCTCACTTCCAGGGTATTGCCAAACAGAGTATCTGAAGGTAAGACCACACCATCGGGCATATGATGTTCATCAACTGATGCACATGAGACATCAATCTTTGGATCTGAACTTCTGGTAGGAAAACTCTGTCCTGTCCCATGTCGAACCGGACCCCCAGGTACTCCAACAACTGGGATGGTTGAAGGCTGCTCTTGGTCAGGATTACCACCCAACCAAGCTCTTGCAATAAGGAGATCACCTTGTGTGTCACCAGGCGGCTTTCTTCCTGAGGCTTGTCTCGAATCAGCCAGTCGTCCAAATATGGGAGTACCAGGATTCCTTCTTTTCGCAAGGCTGCTGCTACCACCACCATAATCTTGGAAAATGTTCTAGGAGCGGTGGCTACACCAAAAGGCTGCACCCGAAACTGATTATGGCGCCCCGACACTGCAAACCATAGAAAACTGTATTGCAATCGGATGGGATATGAAGGTAAGCTTCTGCAGATCCAAGGATGTCAGAATTTCCCCTGACTGCACCGCCATTATTACAGAGCGTAAGGTTTCCATTTGAAAATGAGTCACCTTCAAGTGACAGTTGACCCTTTTGAGATTCAAGATGGGACAAAAGGAGCCCTCCTTTTTGGGCACAACAAAAAAAAAATGGAATATCATCCCATACTTTGAGACATGGACACCAGAACCATAGACCTCAGTCTGAGGAGCCTTTGAAGTGTCAATTCCACCGATTGCTTCTTCTGCAGGGAGTGGCAAGGGGACACCATGAACACATCCTGAGGAATAATGTGAAATTCCAGTGCATGCCCTTCGCAAATCACCTCCAGGTCCCACTGGTCCGACGTGATCTCGATCCACCTCCGATAAAAGGAGGGAGAGACATCCCTCTGTTTCCTGTTCCTGAAGGTGGGTCGGCAAACCTTCATTGGGAAGCTCGGGAAGGTCCACCACCCAAGCCCGCTCCTCTCTTAGGCTGTCAGGGATGAAAATACTGAGACCTACTGAAAGGCCGAGTCCACTGAAAGGCCATCCCTCTGTAGGTACGAAAGCGCCTGGAACCCCTCATACCAAAGGGGGGCTGTAACTGCGTCTTATCTTCCAACAATCAAAGAATCAGCGACTCACCCCACTTACTGTCCAGTTTCTCCAACTTGTTCCCAAACAAGAGCAAGCCTTTAAAGGGCATTTTGGTCAAGAGTGGCCTTGGAAGCTGTATCAGCTGACCAATTTCGTAACCAGAGTTGGCGCCTTGCAGCTATCACTGAAGTCACTCCTCTGGCCGAGGTCCGGATCAAATCACAGCTTGCGTATGCTAAAATGTCAGCAGCAGGCTTCATAACAGATCTGGAATTCCCTCCAGACTCATCAACCTCCTGAGAAAGTAGACAAGATCTCGCCACTAGGGCACAACAGGAGACAATCTGTAAATTCATCGCCACTGCTTCAAAGGCTTGCTTAAGAATAGCCTCAATTCTTCTATCATGTACATCTTTCAAGGCCGCTCCTCCCTCTAAGGGGATAGTCATCCACTTAGACACAGCACATACCAGAGCATCCACTTTTGGAAAACACAAACGCTCTCTCACATCTGGATCCAGGGGGTATAGGCCTTCCAATGTCTGACCCCCTTTAAAATTTGCCTCTGGGGCATCCCATTCCAGATCAATTCCTGGATGGCATCCATCACTGGGAAAAAAAAAAGGCTTTATGTACGGTAATCAAAATGGAATTCTTCCTCGGTTCTGACATAGCATCCGAACCAGGAACTTCCAGCCATTCCAAGGTCTGGGAAATCAGGGCCGACAGTTCATATCTATGAAAGAACCGCAAAATGGCTCGATATGTTTCCAGTCCTGGAGGAATTTCCCCATCTTCCAGGGAATCAGGATCAATCTCATCATCCGTGCCATCTGGATTCCTGTCAGGAACACCTGCAGGGAGCCTAGGCGAACCCTGGCACCTAAGCATAGGACTGGAAGAGTGAGAAGCCACTGGCTGAGGGTCTGATTGGACAGAAATAGGGGAAGCGGAGGACTGTGCCTGAAGAAAGGCTTGTAAGCTTTGAAAATGTTCCACCCAAGAAAAAGCAGTTGGGTCCAGACCAAGCCCAAAAGGAACTAGAGCCAGTCCCACAGAACTGCCCTCACCAGCGGAGGAGCCAGTCAAGGGAGAATCAAGATCTGGTGTCACCCCAGGCAAGACTATGACCAACCCATCATCAGAATAGGAAGAGCCAGGCTTAGCTAAATCCGAGGAAGACAACAGTCCCTGACCATCTGAGCAGCGCGGACACAGGTTAGAAGCCAGGTCAGACTGAGAAGCCCTACTATGACAGGCAACACAAATAGGAAGATGCTTAGGCTTCTTGTTTACTGGTGCCATCGTAGCAGTAAAAGTGCATCAAAACGGCTCGCGCTCAAAGTGGAATGAGCACAACAAATAAGCACCCAGAAGAAAGCGCAGCAAAGCGCACGCTTAACCTGTGTGCCTAGTTAAGCACGGGAACATTGAAACGTTGTACGCCTAAAAAGCGCGCCCAAAAACCAAGCACACAAGGCATGCGCAGAGCCGACACAATGCGCACACACTGACGGCCTGCAGAGGGCAGCAGAACATGCACAAGAGTCCGTGAAAAACAGCCACTGCAGTCTACCATGCGGCATGCAAGAAAAAAGCTTAAGTGCGGGGCCTAGCCCACTGGGGGCTGCTCAACCCGCCAGGCTGCCGAATTTCCCAACCCAAACAGGAATGGGAATGAACGTCGGAATGGCACGCCAAGAACGGAGACCGGAGGAAGTCCTAAAACCGCTCTGTCTCTGATTCAGGCAAAACTATCTCCTTTTTTTTTTTTTAAACCTTATATGAGCTCAGTGCTTACTGGCTGAGTACAGAGACAGTCTCTGACTGAGGGGGGGGGGAGAGCATTCTTTGTCACCGCTCAGCTGAACTAGCAGCTAAGCCCATTCCGGGAAACCCATCTACTGGACCAAGGCACACCTCTTAGAGTCCACGGAAATCGCCTCAGGATTTTCTCAACTGGGGGAGGGACCTTTAGGTATCACCGCAGGAGAGCGGGGCTTTCTTTTCCTGAATTTAGAATGTCAAATTTCTCCTTTCAAAAAGCTCAAAGCAATCCCCATAGAGAGACGCATGTCCACCATCTGCTGGAGACGGAGAATACTGGCAGGCTGGAGTGACTACAGAGCTATATATACTGATGTCGGCTTGCTCTGTCTCCATCTGCTGGCAGGGGAGCATAAACCCACTGGTCCTGAGTCCATCTGTCTACATGCTAGGAAATAAGACATTGGATTTTCCATAAAAAATTCTTAAACTGTATCATAGCCCACTGGTATAGTCCTAGAATGTTTTTAAAACTATTTATAAGACAACCAGTGCAGAGAACAAAGAAAAGATGACAACAGTATCGCCCCTCCCCTATAATCCAAAAGTTATTAATTAGATTTTTGCCAAGTCCAGTACATCCTCCACACCTGCTCGTATCCTTCGAGTTTGTCTTTGAGGGTCTGTGTGATCCTTTCCATCAAAGCTATTTCAACAATTACCCTTTTCCAATGATCCAGCTGTGACTCTTACTTTCAATAAAAAGCCACAGTAATTCTTGCTGCATAAAGAAAATGGGAAATCAAAGTATTTGTTTTGTTTTTTTTTAAAACAGGAACTTGTATCACCCACCTGCCTAAAAGACACAATTGAGCAGATAAATTCAAAATTATAACCTGTAAATCAGCTCAATATCCTTCCGCACATTAATCCAGAATATGCCCACCACATATGTAAACAATAAGCTGGTGCCCCAGAACCTCTCCAACACAGTGAACTGGAATTAACAAATTTAGAATACAAAGGAAATCTATATGTTCTGTGAAGAAGTTAAACATTAGCTGTCTAATGTTCTGGAGTCGTCACTGTCCCAGTTCCAAAGACAGATCAGCATTCCCATTACTAATAAGATGAGCACTGGTCTTCTTTTGATCTTACTCTCTAAAATAACAATAAATCTGAGAAATCAGCTTTTTTGGTCAAGGTTTTGTTTAGTGGGAATCTTTTCCAACCCATTTCTGGATCTCATTAACCCCAATTCACCCCCTCCCTGAATATATATTTGCACATCTGAAGAAACATATAGTGGGTATGCCTAAGGATCAGCGGTGGTGTGGTGAAAATTTTAAATCCTTGATCATACAAACTCTGTGCATCTAAAGAAAAAGTAGATAAGACAGCTGATAATTTTTGAGAAGAGATGATATAGGAAACAAAATTTCTCTGGCTCAAGTTTTAACAACTTTTGAGCAAGGTGTCATATCCTTAAAGTATGAGATACTATCAGATTGGCTCACAGCCTCTAGAGAGAATTGGAGTCCCCAGGTGATAAGTCAAGAGTGAAGCCAGTCCATATCCCTGGTTCTGGGAACGTTCTGGCACGAGCCTCTCCCAACCTCCCTCTACCCCCCCACAAGCCTCACAGACAAGTCATATAAAAATAAAAAAGGTCAGACTATACCGACTATCACACACAACAGCAACTGAAGAGTAGAGAATTTAATACAAGGAACCATATTATTCCACAGAAGCGATGATATAGCACTATGAAAGAAAGAGAAAACCTTGATAGGCATATTACTTGGCAGGTGCTGAAGTAAGTATAACAATCGCAGAGCAATCATCATTTTCACTAAATAGGCCTTCCCTAATAGAAAAAAATAAAGCAATGTCCAGCTATTCAAATCAGTTGTAAGCTTATAAATGACTGTAGGGTAATTCAGTTGATAAAAGGTCTATAATATATATCCAAGTTCTCTCCCCCTGTTGATTGTAACTTTGACTTATTCCTACTTATTGTTATCTTTTCGTTTACGTGAATTGTTACTCTAGTTTTTCCCTTTGTTAAACTGTAAACCGATCCGATATGGTAATTTACTATGAAGGTCGGTATAAAAAACTGTTAAATAAATAAATAAATAATATCCACAGAAACATTGATCCCAAGGTATTTAAATGCAGTGTCAGTGACTAAAAAAAACTGTGCAAGGATTCCAGTATCCTTATCCTAGGGCCAATTTCTAATAAAGTACAATTATTCTAAATCTGATATCCAGATAATTTTCCATCAGAGTGCAACAGGACAGCAGGGGCTGATCTCCTCACATCAGTGAGAAAAAGAATATCATCCGCATATTAATATTTTATGTTCACCTGACTCGCTGAGAACCTTTTAATATCGGGCAACTAATCTTGGCAGCCAAAGGTTCCAAGGCCAAATTAGAAAGTAAAGGTGAGAAACAGTAACCCTGCCAGGTGCTCCTCCTAAAAAAGGAGCTAGAATGAAACCCATTAACTCTAACCTGTGCCTTAGGGTTCTATATAGGGCCTTAATCCAACCCAGGAATTCTGCAAGGAAAATAAAAATGTATTAAATAAGCACTGCATCAAGGGATAATATCAGCCCAAATATTTTACAGATTTTATCAATGTGATGAATATTCAACAACTTTCTAATATCATTGACAGAAAAATATCCTTTAACAAAACTGAGTTTGATCTACACCCACTAATTGGAGAGACAATAAGCTTTAGCTTAGTCTGTAGTATCTTGGCCAAAACATTGATATCTGCATTAAATAAGGAAATTCACCTGTAGGTGTCACAGATGTGAGCTCTTGGGCTGTGTTGTGGTTGATGCAGCTTAGCCCATGCCGACAACAGGACAACATGTCCTTACAGGGGCTGGTTCTAGGGCGTCTCCTATACTAGTCTATTCCCCGCAGGTTGAGCCTTTGGGTTCCAGGGGCAGACAGACTTAGGCAACAGCCCAGTAAGGGACGGTTATACAAAGCTGAGTAGCAAGTAAAGGTCAGGGCTGGCAGTGAGTAACGGTATCCAGGTGTAGGCCGAGGACCAGGCAGGCAGCGAGCAAATGGTATCCAGGTCCAGGCCCAGGCCAAGGTCAGAGCAGGCAGTAAGCAAGAGTAGTCAAGTCCGAAACAAGGTCAGAACCAGGAAGTCAGGGAAAGACAAATGGACTAGACAGGGAGAAGGCACAAGGAACCAGAGCACAAAGCAGGGCCAGATAGGGCAGAACAGGCCAACAGCTCAGTTTCCCGCCACAGGACCTTTAACTATAGGTGTGGCTCACGCGTGCCAAGAGAGAGCTGGGGGACATGGCGATATGGTGTCTTGGAGTTTGGGGTAAATGCGGCCAGCAAAAACATTACAATAGGCCCCACAATCTTCAGGATCCTTTCCCTTTTCTTGTCGGTTCTTTAGACATGACAATTTTGAGTCGCCAGCTATTATGCCAAATATATGTAGTAAAAATCCTAGGGCTGAGCAGGAGCCTCACTAACAAGCTGCTACTTGTTTCAGTTCATCACATGGTCTCCAGTATAATCCCAGAATTTCAAACTTGGAAACAAATTGCAGAAGAACTCTGTCCTTGAATCTGGAAGGAGAAAATAGACTCAAATGGCAAGGAAGCTCAGATTCAAAGTTTTTAGACCTGTTCCTCTGACAAAAAGGAGATGGAAGGCAAAGCTCACAATCCTATAAAGGCCGCACTCTTGACTCAACAGATGCAACTGTACCAGGTTCTGAAGGAAGTCATGGGTTCTATGAGTTTGCTAGAGGAATGCTCCTGCCATATCAGGACTCGGAAAGGAACTTAAGAGCAGGAAGGAAAAAGCTGCGAAAAATTAGGACATAGCAAATCACACTTAAACATAGCATCACCATTGTCATAAAAATGTCTGCGAGCAATTAGGCTGAATCTCAGTGGCAGATTTATACCTCTGGCTGCCTGTAAGCATGTGACTAGCCAGCTGCTCCCCCCCAGGCCTACTTACATGAGATGAGACATGCAACAAGTAAGGACGGTCATAGCGGCCCAACCACTTGGTGCACAACCTCTGACATAAAGTCACTCCGACAGCCAGGACAGCTGTCCATAGGCACTTACCTTCTCTGCCTATTGGCAAATCTGCCCCTGTCATAACCAAAGCAATCAGAGGTAGCAAGCCTTTAAAAACAAAAAAGAATAAAATACTAGGAAAATAAATTTACTAAAAATGCAAAAATTACACTACAAAATTGAGTCAACAAAATATTTCTTTTGCATTTTTTTTAAACAAATGAAGTCTTCCAGGTCCAGAGTTTCCCTGCACCAGCTTTCAGCACATAGACAAGAGACAGAATTCAATTTGGCCACCTTGGTTGAGGAAAAAGGTCGCAGCCATGACTTCCGTGTCAACCTGAGCAAGGTCTTGGTTAACCAGGAATCTTAATGCAAATCTTTACAGGAGTGGGATTGCGTTCATTTGTGCCAGTTGCTGGAATAATTCCAGTCTGTCTGGTTAGAGAAACTGTATCCATCTGAGACCTTCACAATTCTATACTGGGCCCATCTGGAATGGAAAATATTTTTCTGCATTAAGCAAAGAGTTGGGCATGCTAAAATTCTCAGGGACTTTTGTTTCAGACCACCTTCTCCCATGAACAGTAAATAACATAAAACAGAGGTGCTGGCAAGGCAACTGCATTAGTTTTTGGTCCACAGAAGTACATTCCAGAGCTTTAAAAAATATATTCTCTTTAGCCAATAACACTTCAGCTCAAACATTTTGACTTGATCTATCCTTAGAACTGCTCTGGTTTTTTCATGTACACCCAGCGCTGGAAAAATAATTCTTAAACCATTTGCCAACATATCTAATTTCAAGGGAGGCCCTGGTTTAAATTTAGCCAGCAAGGTGAGCAGCCCTTCAAGCTTACAGAAAACCCCGCACACACGACTCCTTCTTACTATCCCCCAAACTAAAATATACACAGTGCTTTCTCAGTAGTGACCTCACGATTCCTGTTTTCCCAAAGTCACATGCAACCTGAAAAAAGGAACCTCAAGATCCTAACCCTGAAGTCACAAGATCCCAAACAAAAGGGGAAATCTCTCACAAGGGAAAAGGCAGCTGAACACAGCACATGCATCAAAGGCAAACACATGCACTGCCTTTAAGTACTCAGACAGTGTCTTTATCAATACAAGTTTATCCTCACATTCTTCTAAATAGAGCCATTTGGTTTTCAAATAGCTTGCTTAGGGGTTTTATTTCAGGAAATAGTATGTACATGTATACAAATCCTGCAAATCTCATTAACTGACACAAACAGGATGTTTTACAAAAAAGACTTACACTTGTAGAGTTTTCGGAAGTGGGGATCAAGGGAGTCCATTAACGGGAATTTTCCTCACCATCAATTGCTCTTCTAACAATAGTCTGGACCTGCGAGTTACTACTGTTCAACAGATTTGGAAACTATCAGCATTTACGTCAAATCAGAAGTGGTCCCAGACCATGTGACCCCCCAGGCCCACAGCCCCCCCCACCCCTGCTCCAGTCTAAGCATGTCTCCAGGACGGATACTATAAATACTCCACTCAGTGGAGTAGCACATTATACATATCGATAGCTTCAGAAATATTTGGGAGAGTTAGAATCAATTTAGAATTCAGTTTATGAATTGACAGTAAGGAACATTAAGTTGGTACAACTGAGAATTCATCTTTGTTTTAGAATTTTGGTGTAGACTGACACTGGGGCCTGCCCCGACCACCAGGACTGAGCATGTGCTAGGAGATGCTTTTCAGTTGTCTAGAGCAGCACAAGCAAGGGTTAGTTCTTTTAGGATCCTCCTATCCTCATGCCTAGGTTTTATTTCCCTTCCCTTTTATGCTCCTTAATTTTTGTTCTTTGCTTTTTAAAAAAAGAAGAAGAAAATGTATTGAAGAGGGAACTAAATCAATGTCTTCCTTCATATTAGGGGTTTGTGGACATGTAGATATTATACAGATAATAATCCTCCTCACCTCTTAATAGTCACAGATAGCAGCAAATTAAATTACTGCTTAATAGCCACACATAAAGGTGAATACAGTGACCATCATAATGGGCGGCATCAATAAATGTTATTCACATTAAGGCGTTCTCCGCCTTACATATAATCATAGGTCTCACACCAGTAAACATTTTTCTTATCTTTTTTTGATGCAAATAAAAACAACACAGTGTTAGCAATGCCTTAAAAAGTGTTCCAAAAGGGAACTTTTTCTTTGCTGCTCTTTACGTAACTTTGTAAATGCCATAAACATTCTCATGGGACCGTGTTTCGGACTTGATAGTCCTTCCTCAGGGTACTGTCACCACAAATAATTTAATGTTTTTCACGTAACAAAAATGGCATCCAGCAGGAAGTGTCGTCAACAAAGTGGGAACTGCCACTGAGAGAGCTCACCGACTGTGTTCCTGCCCAGTGGGTGTCTTCACAGAGTGTGATGCAGCTCTTAGCAACTGACCTTCAAGACGTCCTTGGCCTGTCAGGCCCTCAAAATCAGATGGGTTTTTATTCTTCGGAATGCATTTGCTCAAAAAAGAGCAACTTTGAGAAAGAGAGAGACACTTTCTCAGTGGATAACTGGTTGCTGTCCACTGGAGGATTGTTAAGGTCCGAATCTAAAACATTGGTCCAACTTCTCTGAGCTGCCTGTGAAAATTCATTCCACTACACTAAAGCAGAGCGACCATCATAGTACCAGTTGTGTTATAATTCATCTAATGATCAGCTCTTAAACTACATTGCTACACACCTACCCCAACTGCTGTTAAAAATTCCTGTTAAGAATATGTAATTCAGTGTGAAGCAATGGATTTTCTTTCCTCCACCGGAGAATAAAAAAATATGTTTTAAGATTTGGACCAATACAAACTTTGGGCTAGATTCATCAAACTATCGCATGCGATAGGAAGAGGGGCGTGTTTTATGGTAATAGATTATCGCAAAACACTTCACATAGGTATTACCGCAGAAGGTGATAACATTTTCACACTTTGTGGTGCCACAATTGTCGTAATTCCTATCTACAACCACTCGGGGGGGGGGGGGGGGGGGGGGAGAGATAGAGAGAGAGAGAGACAATTTGACACTCTCTCTCACTGTTAAGAGGGGCACTCAGGGTGGGTTTGGGGGAGGGTGGTGCCCTAGGCAGACCAATGTAACACCCCCCCCACCGCAAAACCCACCCTGAATTGAAAGTGTCCCTCTTACAGTGGGAGATTATACAGAGTGTCAGATTGTTTCTCTAACAGAGTCTCTATCTCTCCTTCTCCCTTCCCTCCCCCCAGTGTTTGTGCCTCATCTGGACCAGTAGTAAAGTTATGCAGGTAACGTGGCGCACATTGCCATGCAAAATTTGAGGTTATGCGTGTAAGTCTTGGCCCCACCCCAGAACACCCATTTCCTGTCCCTTTTCTGCCTCCTTATTCTTGACGTGTGCACAGGTATGTATGTGCGAACTTCCCAGCTTCTAAAAATCCACGGTGCTCGCGCCTGGCCCACATACACGTGTACGGGGTCATCTTTGCGAAAGCAACGCTTTCAAAACTTGTTAGTGCATGGTTTTTACTTGGGGGAAAAAAAAAAAAAAAGTGTATCTGCAAAAAAAGCAACTGCAAATCTCTAAGAATGACCCTCACTCGAAAGGAAGGGCATGTTGGATATGATCTCAATCGCCCCAATTTTACTGCTAGTGCTCTTCTTACTGCTTGCATTGTGCCAGACAGCCCTCTTAAGTTTACAGGATGTAATAAGTACAGGCAACATATCAAGGTGAGCCTGGAAATTCTTTTTAATCAGGCCAGAGCCACTCAATATAATAAATTAGGGCTATTTCTGTATTATACTGCCACAATTTCTTGTTCTCAGATTGCATCTTTTGGTAGTTAAGGATATTTTCTCTCTATACATTGAACTTGGTACTGACACATTTATTTATTTGATTTATATTCTATTAGGAATGTTGTTTTTTATTTATTTTCTCTCTCTCATCACTATGCCCAGCTTTTTTTGAATCAAGTATTTTATCAGTTGGAATGGAAATGTCCCAGGTGATCAAACTTCTTCGTTCTCTTCAAGCCTCTCAGGATTGTAATCCCAGTGTCGTTTTGGGGCAGTAATGTTATTGTGCTTACAGTTTCCAGTGAATGACCCGTGCCACTTTAGCACATCATACCCAGTGACAAAATGGGTAACTATTTCCAGTTCTGTTTTACAGAAGCAACAATTTGGAAAAAAAAAAAAAGAGGAAAAAAAGTCTTTAAATAACTAGACCAGCAAACAAGGAAAAACAAACAGTTGGATATACAGAAAGTTACTTCAGCAATTACATGTGGATCAAAAGTTGACACAGGAATGGCTAAGAAGAAGTGAACTTAAACCTAAAGATGAGAGATTGATAATTGCAGCATAGGACAGTGGACTATGGACAAAAGGGTTCACAGCCTGCTTAGAAAAGAAAATTGTAAAAATGGACAAATACATATTCTTTCACCAAATGTGTTTGTTCCTTCTGTTCATCAGATTGCCAGTCCAAGTTTAAGGATGTTAATTATGCCTGGAGGCCTATGATGGTAGTTCTGTATTCAGTCTATAAGTCCCATACCACCTTCAGATCTTTCTACACATAATCTCAGATACACTGGTTCTTATAGAGATTACCTGATGGCATGTACAAGCTCTCTTCTTCTTACATCCAAGTTTTCAAGGTCTTTATGGGGCCCAGTATGATTCCAAAGCTGTACAAGTATATGAGGAATGCAAGTCAATTACTTTAAAAAGGCAAGGAATAAGATAGAAGCAATCACTTTTCACTCTTTGCTCATCTTTTCTCTTAAGATTTGTGCTGGACTGTTGCACCTTCCTCTTTTCCTGGATATTTATATATACTTACCTGGTCAAGTTCCTTTAAACTACAGTCTTCAGAGAGATGTTTTCAGTTTTACTTAGCTTTTTTTCCCTATGGAATGTCATCTTAGCACCATTGTCCAAGCCAAAATGTTATCCTGATGTAATCCGAGAAGATCTTCACTACTCAGTTGTTCCACTAAATAACTTGAAGCTTTACAGCTCCTGTGATAGTCATCTACAAACACTAGGTAAGATTTTATCTGTGAATCATTAACATCTCTAGGATTGAGGCTAAATCCATAAACCAGAAAAAACAAGACTGGTGACCGGGATCTTGCTGTAATATTCTTTGCTGGATTTTGATGTTAGGGATGACAAAATTGACCATCTTCATAATTTGAGATGGAGTGTAGCCAGCCACATTTCCACCGCTAATTTGATATAGTCGATCAATCCATATTTCAAGACAATTTATTATCCAAGAGTGTAGAATGCTATTAAAAGCTGTTATAATCAATCTATGTCAAACTGAGGTTTCTATTTTTTTCATATAGCTGGCCATGACGACTTTGTTATTACAGTCTCTCTGTATCAATTGCAGTGAACAGCTTGTAGACTGGAAGTAGGCAAGTTATTGGTTGTTCTTTTGTGGAGGGATATTACTTGGCTCTGTTTTTGAAAGAAGTGCTCTTCTCATCATTAACCACTGTGATGTCTAAAAAATAAAAAAGATTTTTGCAGTTTTCCTGGGCTCAATTGAAAAAGTGTTAAAAA
Organism: Rhinatrema bivittatum; assembly: GCF_901001135.1. Classification (NCBI taxonomy): domain Eukaryota; kingdom Metazoa; phylum Chordata; class Amphibia; order Gymnophiona; family Rhinatrematidae; genus Rhinatrema; species Rhinatrema bivittatum. Next base: position 227,779,246 of record NC_042618.1, read on the forward strand.
TGATTGAGCCAGAAGTTGAACCTCCATCGGGGCCAGAGGTCTTTCAGTTTGGATCTCTTCTTAACCGGTTTCTAGGTCTTTTGTTATTTCAAGCCATTCCATAGTTTTGACGTTTGGCTACCCAGCATACAGGAGAGCATGGGAAAGGCAATTTGCTTCGCTGTTGTGCTCTATAGGATCCTCAGGTTTCTCCACATTTTTTTTCAGCTTTGGTTGGTGGTATTTAAACCGCACTAATGCCATCCCCTGTTACCCCAAGAACTGCTTTGGGTTCTCACTAAAATGTTTTATTTTGATGTCTCATCTGCATTCCACATATTTTTGCAGCTTTTGTGCTTCTGCTGTTATTTTCAAAACTATTATTAGAGTACATGAATTTAAGGTCTTCTTCTGTTACTACATGTTTCAGCTGGATGTTTTGGATTTCTCTCATTTTTTATGTCCTTGATCCTTTCAGGTACTCGTCTACTAGCAATGCCTCTGCATGCAGCAATTTTATTTTTTTCCTCGATATGATTTTTTCCCCCAGGAGAAGTTATCTTTCCTCCTTTTCTTCTGGCTTTGTATCCTTATTGGTAGGACTCTCAGTAATTATGCTTCCTGCACAATATTATAGCAGATCTATTTCTGCGATATCAATAGATGATCCATTTATGTGGGCCATAGTCTCGCTGATCTTACTTAGGTTTAAATTGAGGTACTCTTTCCCTTTCTTGGACCCCAGCATACACCATATAAGCCAGGAGCTCAACAGCCAACTCCCCTATTTCTTGGTCTCCCCTGCCTTTCCTTTTCACTCTACTTCCTGGTCTATCCTACATGCTCTCGTCTTCCTACATTGCACCTTCTCTACCTTTTTTAAAGTGTCATCACTCAGGTATTTTTCTCTTTGATTTGTTCAGTCATAGATCTTATTTTGACATCGGTTGCTTTTTGCAGCATTTCCTTTAATAGTTTCTCTTTCTTCAAGTTTTTGGCATGCTCTTTGCGAGCCCTCTTGATTTAAATGTAGAGTTTGTGGCATAAGAATATAAGTACATTATCTTGTTTTTATCTTCAGGAGTTCACCTAATTTATAGTTGCTCCTCTTAATTCTTTCATTAACTTCCGTGTTCTGTCTCTTGCTACAGTGGCCTATAACTGCACCAGGATGATGTCTTCACCTGAAAACTTTCTGCACTAATCACTACCACCATCAATGGCTCTAGTGCTGAAGTTAAGGGTTGGCATTTTTTTTTTTTTTTATCCTGGGCGACATGCAGCCAGTATGTAGTCACCATGCTGGGATTTGATCTAAATGTTATACAACAAATGTCACCTCACCACATGAAGGCAGTCAGCAAAACTTGGCAAAAGACATTTACATTATTCAATTATTCTCTCCATTCCCCCCCCCCCCCACCGCAAAGCGTCCTAGGCTGTGAACGGCAAGCAAGAAATCTTTACAACTGGTTAATAAGAAATGAAGAATTAATCGGTTCTTAATACAGCCATACCTGGAAAGAACTAAAGCCTTCAAGTTGCTTACAAAAAAACCCCCACCATTCTTAATGACTGGAAAATATAAAAAAGGAAGTTGAATCCAGAAGTAGCTCTATAAGAATATTCAATCTAAACCTAAATGCATTGGTTCTCTGCAGTTTGGCTGCTTTGAAAAAACCCTACCACATTTGGATAAAAAGTCAGAAGGGTACACCTAATCAAGCCTTTGATATTAAACACAGCAGCCACATGAATCCTCAGTGGGCCCACTGAGGCCTAAGTCAAACATGCAAACCCTGAATCTTGCTCTACCAAGTCCCAAAAGAATAGCTTCTAGCACTCTTCCACTCAATTATTAAAGTTGGCAGTGTTTTGTTTTATTTATGTATTTCCAGTATTTATGGTTCTAGGTGACTTACAACCATTTTTTAATTCCAACACATCAGACCAATAAAAAGGCTTTTTTTTTTTTAAAGTAGCACTGACAAGTGCTGCTTGGGGGCTGCTAAGGCAGTGAAGCGACTTTAAAGACAAAAGTATGAACATTTTTATAGCAAAACAGAAAGCGACAGAGGTATATTATCCACGCTGGTGCTCAGATTAAGAAAACAAAAAAACCTGAGTAAGAATTCCCATACGAGAGGCTTACTTTTCCTTTTTCTTGTTTTTTTTATTTAAATCTTTTATCCTAATCTGATTTTATTTTTTACCTTTGATTTCATAATGTTTACCTTTGCATTGCTTGTTTTATACTGTTATTTATTTGTATCTTACAATTTTATATACCTGCCATTAAGTTATTACTTATTTTATTTTGTAAACCGTTGTGATTGACTATATAAATACAATAAATAAATAGCTGAGAGAGAGAAGTCCATTTGGTGCTCCCAAATGAAGTCACTCGCATGTAATCTAATTCAGCTGTGCTTATCGATGGAAAATATAAGCAGCTCATACAATTGTATGGATCGCAATTGTTAAGATTGTCTCGATAGATATAGCAGAAGACTTCTAACTAGTTTAAGATGGTCTTGCTACCTTATTACTATTGGGTTGCAGAGTTAAACCTGAATCAAAAAGTGTTACTCCCAAAACCTTCACGTCATCTTTCAATGCTAATAATGACCAATCGGTGTATACAGATCACAATTTATTTATACACCATTTTTTTTATTCAGTGGTAGTCAAAACAGTTTACATAATTAAATACATACATATTACATAAAAACTCAAACAAAAAAAGATTAAAAATAAAATCAAATAAGGATCACCAATATTTGAGGGATTAAAGACCAATTTAGTCAATTTCAAGTACTAAGGACTGGGATGCTTAATGCTCTAAGGGGTAGATTTTCAAAAATTTACACGCAAGGCCGGGCTTACATGCGCCGGGACAATTTTCAAAGGCCTGGCCAGGCGCATAAATCCCCCGGGATGCATGTAAGTCCCGGGGCTTCGGGGGAGGGGCGCGGCTAGAGACGCCCGGCACAGTGGCCATTTGCCGCGGGATCGCATGCTGGCAGGGTGCCAGCGCGCGCAACTTGCGCCTGCTCAAAGCGGGTGCAGAAGGTAAGATAAGGATTTGGTGGGGGGGGGGGGGGGGTATAGGGGGTAGGGAAGATCGCTCCCAGGCCGCTCCTAAATTGGAGCGGACTGGGAGTGAACTGCGGAAAGCTGCGGGCGTCGGCGCGCGCAGGTTGCACAAACGTGCACCCCCCCTCGCGCGTGCCGACCCATGATTTTATAACACCGGCGCACGGATGTTATAAAATCGCGTGTCCATGTGTGCGCGCACATGGACGAGCGCAACTTTTTAAAAATCTACCCCTAACTGAATAGCTCTGCCCCGCCTTGACCAAAAGTGGGGAAAGCGTACACAATAATTACTACTACTTTAGAAGATCTTATCTTTACTCGTGCCTAAAGAAGCAAAGCCCATGAAAAAAAAAATATACAGAAAAGTTTTAACTCATGAGCATCTATGGCCACTGCCTTGTCATTCCTGGACCAACTGAAAACTCTTAGGCACATCTTATGGAGAGATGATGCTATCATATCTATGAGTTTGCACTACTTGGAGTGGACGAGTAGCCTAGTGGTTAGAGCAGTGGGCTATAAACCAGGACACCAGGGTTTGAGTCCCACTGTTGCTCCTTGTGACCTTGGGCAAGTCACTTTACCCTCCTTTGCGAAGTTTGTGCGAAGATAGCCACCAGCCCTTGCATCGCTGCTGGCTTTCGCACCCAATAGTGCCATTGTAAAAGATGGTGCCATAAGGGGCCTTACGTTTCCGTGGCGTCTGCCCCGACTCCTCCTCTTCCGGTGCTGACTCCGCCCCAATCTAGGTATCACACGTGAAAAGGGACTTTTCCCATGCGATAAGGGTTAGAAAATAGCCCCCTTAGATTGTAAACCCTCTGGGGATAGGGAAATACCTACAGTACCTGAATATAATCCACTTTGAAGCACTGCAAAAAGTGGAATATAAATCTAAATAAAAAAATACTTGAAACAAATTAGATCAAAGGTCTAACATAAGTTTCCATTCCCCAGGATGATTAAGCAACAAAACATGCTTGCACATTCATCTAACACAGTGGTCCCCTGTCCTGGGGGCCCACCAGCCAGTCGGGTTTTCAGGATATCCACAATGAATATGCATGAGAAAATTTGCATGCACTGCCTCCATAATAACAGACTTGCAAATTATGTTCCTTCTATGACAGCACTTTACGTGCCTCCTGGTTCATCTTGCCACTCCTTATACTATGAGGCAGATTTTAAAAGCCCTACGTGTACAAATCCAGGAATATTTACGCACGTAGGGGGTTACGCGCGCCAGACCTGGGGCTTGAAAAAATGGGGGCGTGGCCAGAGGCCTCTGCAAGGCTGCTGGGCCGGGGGATCGCGTGCCGGCAGTTGGCAGGTGTAACTTGTGAAATAAAGGTACGAGGGGGATTTTTTTCGGGCTGGGGGGCGGGACAGGTAGGGGAAGGTGGGAGAAAGGAAAGTTCCCTCCGAGGCCGCTCCAATTTCAGCTGTGCGCGCATGTTATAAAATTGGGCGTACATTTTAAAATCTGCCCCTATCTGTCCAACTGTAGTCTCAAAGACCTATTTAGTCCTGAATTTTCATATGCATGAACCTCTTGCTCGGAGTACATCCTCAAACTCGAGGGTTGCCTTCTGAAGATCTGAGATAGTTGAACAGATCCCATGGTGGGAGATCAAAATTACCCCTGTATCCCCATTGAAGGCACCTAAAGGGTAACACCCTGAATTTATCTGTGGTAGAAGACCATCTTCATTTCAACATTGGACAATTTATCCAGCTGAAGTTTAAACAGGTGCAGTGTCTTGTAAAAGTCTTCAAATTCTGCCTTCTAAAAATTACAAATCAAAAGCAGAAATTTGTTTCACTGATCTATACAACACACTATGGGGCGGATTTTCAGAGCCCTGCTCGCCTAAATCCGCCCAAAACCGGGCGGATTTAGGCGAGCAGGGCCCTGCGCGCCGGTGAGCCTATTTTACATAGGCCTACCGGCGCGCACAGAGCCCCGGGACTCGCGTAAGTCCCGGGGTTCTCAGAGGGGGGCGTGTCGGGGGCGGGCCCGGTCGTCGCGGCGTTTTGGGGGCGTGTCGGCAGCGTTTTGGGGGCGGGTACGGGGGCGTGGCCGTGCCCTCCGTACCCGCCCCCAGGTCGCGGCCCGGCGCGCAGGAGGCCCGCTGGCGCGCGGGGATTTACTTCTCCCTCCGGGAGGCGTAAATCCCCGGAGAAAGGTAAGGGGGGGGGTGTAGACAGGGCCGGGCGGGTGGGTTAGATAGAGGAAGGGAGGGGAAGATGAGGGGAGGGCGTTAGAGGATTCCCTCCAAGGCCGCTCCGATTTCGGAGCGGCCTTGGAGGGAACGGGGGTAGGCAGCGCGGCTCGGCGCGCGCCGGCTATACAGAATTCATAGCCTTGCGCGCGCCGATCCAGGATTTTAGTGGATACGCGCGGCTCCGCGCGTATCTACTAAAATCCAGCGTACTTTTGCTGGCGCCTGATGCGCCAGCAAAAGTACGCCTATTCGCGTTTTTTGAAAATCTACCCCAATGCTTTCATCATTATAGAAATATTCCAAAAGTAATTAAAAATAAAAAAATAAATGTCTTGATGGCATACATCTTCACACCCCTTGACTTAATACCTGATGGAAGCCCCTTTTGCACCAATATGAGCCAGAAGTTGTTTAGAATAAGTGTCTCAAAAGCCAGCACTATTATTCTGCTTAAATACATTTATATCACTTTCGAAACAATCCCAAAAGAAACAAGCAATTTTAATAAACAATTTTTAAATAACTAAAACCACAAAGAGTGATATAAGGACTGCCCATAAATCAGTTTTTACATCTATGGCATATTTATTCTGATACTGAAGATTTTAACACCCCTGCTTGAGATTTGGTGAATAGTTTCTTGGAACAGAGATATCCTTTGTTCTGTGTTAAGGCTACATATAAACGAGTGTTGTATGCTAATAGAGATTTAATATTGACATATCCCAGCCGGCAAAGGAGTCTAGAGTGACATGCGTTTTACAGTACTCTATTACAGTTATGGATGTTATTGCCATTATAAAGAAAGGGATTATATGCTAATATTGCTCATCTATTTACAGTGCTTTCAAGAAGATATGTAAAATTCCTTGGGGATTTAAACCATTCTGTTTATTATTAGTATAAGACTAAGACCTTATTGTCCTGCGAAGGTTAAGCAAACACTAATAGACAGGAAATTTTATTGCATAACTTTTTTTTTTAATTCTTCCTCTTGAATAAAGTATCACACTATTTGGACCTATGACTAAAATATTGTATGGCTTTTGCAATACAGGTGTGTGTAGTCCATTTATGAGGTCTCTATAAAGGCATTGCCACTTCTTGTTTCACTCTGAAATTAAAGTTTTAAAAAAAAAAGTGATACAAATTTATTTAGGCAGGATAATAGTGATAGTTTTTGAGTTTATTTTTTCTTGACCTATATGCACTATTGTTTTGAGTGATTTCTAGGATAAGTATCTGCCAACTTTGCAAGGCAGGATGATGCAGTTTTTCCCCATTCTTCTTAGCAGCAGAGCTCAAGCTCTCAAGTTGGCTAGGGATCATCTGTGGACTGCAGTCCAAGTCTTAGTGGTTCAGGTCTGGGGTTTGACAGAGTCACGCATGGACATTCAGTTTCTTCTTGCTGAGTCATCAGCATTGTTGCATTTATTTTGTGCTTAGCATCACTGTCCTGCTGAAAGGTACATCTTCTTCCCAGGTCTGTGGCAGATTGGAACAGATTGTCCTCCAGGATCTACCTGAACTTTGCACCACCCATCTTTCCCTTGATCTTCATAAGTCTCCCACTCCCTGCAAAGCATCCCCATCATGCCTTACTGTAGAGATGGTGTTAGCAAAGTAATGTACTATGTTTGTTTTACACCACACATATTGCTTAGTATAAGGACCAAATAATTCAATATTGGTCTCATCACATCACAAAGCTTTCTTCCACGTGTGTATTGTTGCAGTCAGCGGACCACTGTCCCATCCTGCAAGTCGCCGTTCTTACCACCAGTCCCGACCAGATGCCAGGAATCTTCCACAGTCGGGCAGGCCCCCAGGACTAAGATGTGGCCAACCACCGAGCCTGACTGGGCCCGTTGCCATGCCGGAGGGAGATGCCGCCAGCTCCAGCGGGTCTGCCCAGCACTAATTTAAAGGGCCTGTGGCACCTCCCAATAACGTCAGTATCACCAGTCTATAAAAGGCTGCCCACTGCAATGCCTCCTTGCCTCAGCAATAGGGCGACTCCCTTGGAGTAGCGCTTTGCCTCTGCATGTCTGGTTCCTGTTTTCTGTTCCTCATTACTGTGTTCTGTTCCTGGTTCTGTGGCAGTCTGGTTTTGTCTTCTGAGTTCTTCTCTTCGCGATCAGTCTTCCTTCGTCTGACTTGCCCTTGTCCTTCCTCATCTCTTCAGATTGGACTTCTGGCTTGACCTCATATTGGACCTAGATACTGTTTGACCTCTGCTTGCCCCCAACAGAGCCTGCTTCTGCCTCTGACTGAACTCAGCCTGCTCAGACCACTACCTGAACCACGACACTGCGAGAACAGTGCCTGCCTCTGACCACAGCCTGTTTGTTTACTGCCTGTCCTGACTCCACTTCCTGCTCCTTGCTGGCCTGTAACGATTTCATCGCGATGGATCTTCACCTCCACAGAAGCCCACACCTAAGACCAGCCAGCCCTGATACCCAAGGTCTCAACCTAAGGGGAATGTGGGCTGGTATTGGTGAAGCTCCAGTTGGGCCTCTGCTTCAGCCGGCTTTGCCTGTCAATGGTGGGGACCCATAGGGCTTCTCCCTGTGGGTTGCACCAACTCCCTCTCAGCCTAAGGGCCCACATCTGCAACATGCATTGTACCCTTAAGTGTTTCTTTGCAAACACTATGCAGTACATCATATGGTTTTTCTTCAGCAGTGGCTTCCTTTTTGCCACCATCCCATACAGGCCATGTCTATAGAATAAAATTATTGAACAGTCAACATTTTCCCTAGTCTTAGCCAGAGACCTCTGTAGTTCTTTTAAAGTAATCTTGGGCCTCATAGTGACCTGCAGCAGCACTTTCTGTAACTCATGGCTAATGATTTTGGAGGGACTGCCTGATGCGGCAGCTTCTTGGGGTTGCTGAACTGTTTACACTTTATAGTGATGGACTTGACAGTACCCTGAGGGATATTCAAAACACACCTTCTCCCAAACTATACCCTTGAATAACGTTATCCCAGAGTTCTTTCAGCAGCTCCTTCCTACAACAGAAACAGCACGATTCTTCATCTAGGAGAATTTGAATCAGCTCAACTACTGTGATTGGACTCAGGCAGGCTCTACTTAAAATTATGGACCTTCTTAAGGCCACCTTTTGAACCAGAGCTAATTTGGGTTTGCTGTGACAAAGGGTGTGAAAATGTATGCAATCAAGGCTTTTTATTCTTAATTTTGAAGTATTTCTATAATTTTTCTCTTTTACAGAAAGTGTAGACTATATTGTGTATATCAGTGAAACAAACTTACTTTAATGCATTTTGATAATTCAATCATAAGCTCCATCTACCAGAAACCTGGCTACCATACCCAGAGCAGAAAGCTATGGGGCTTGGCTAGCCAGGTATAAATCCAGTTTTTCAGTCTAAGGCACAATCAGAATCACACAGAAGATAAATGTACAACAGAATTCCTCCTTCTGTCTGGAAAGCAAAACAACTAAAAGAAAGGAACCCCTATAATTTAGAACTGGTTCAAAATTATTTGGCACCCTAGGCAAAACCTTAATCATATCACCCACCTCTCTCCCCAACTTACCTATTGGTGGCAGCTCCAGCACGCGCACCCTCCTACCAGTGGTATCAGCTCTGGTACACAACCCCTCTGGGCCTTGCATTGGCAAAAAACTTTGCTCCCCCCAAAATTCTGGCATTCTAGGCAACTGCCTAGTTTGCCTAACAGAAGCACCAGCTCTGCCCTAGTGGAGTCTCTCAGCTCTGAGGTCAGCAAGTCCTCTTGATACTTCTCTATTTCTTTGGGATTCCCCTGAGGGTTAGATGAGGAACTGACCTCATCATCCTCACACAAGAGCCTAATTTTTCAATAAATATGAATGGCATGAATCTCTTGACAAAGGAGGTGATCGTGGCTCTCAGTGTGGATGTTATGGAGCCAAGAGGCAAACAGCCCTAAGTAGTCTCTGTTCAGTAGAAGCCAGAAGCAATAAAGAGCTACTAGTCCACCAGGTACTGAGTGATTTATAAAGATGAACTGGGCCACTCCAGACAAAAAACTGTGGTAGCACCCAGAGCCATGACAAAACTGAAGAAGCTATGTACAAATTGCAGCACGACTCAACCATCATTTCTGGGGAGAGTTCAGCTTCCCTATGGGATGCCATAGAGAAAAAAAGTTGGAAATATGAGAAATGATGTATTTTATTGTTGTTTTCTGGATCCTGTTGTGTTTATGATTTGCTGTTGATAATGAGGAAGGTACTTTGCTATAGCATTGTTGAAGTACAGTTGTTTCATGTATTTTATTGTTGTTTGTTTTATGTAATTCCTTTTTGTGTTTGTTATAATATTGTAAACTGCCACAATAAATAAATAGGAGTAGACGCAGATACCAAAAATGTAAGTTCAACTTTCTCCTCAAAGTTAGGAAATTCTTCTGTGTCTTCCTGTCTGAAACATTTTCACATAGCAGACAAAGATCTAGCTTCAAAACTCAAAAATCTGATCTCACATAGAGCACAGTACCTCTCTCTTTGTGGCAATTACAGTTCTCTCCACAACTCCATTCCATGAATCTTAGGGAAAAGTTTCTGTGGAAGGAAACACCATGAACAAAACAGAGCTCTTATAGGATGCAACCCAGTTGGTCCTGCAATCTAGCATAAGAACATAAGAATTGCCATACTGGGTCAGACCTAACATTGTGTAACTACAGCAAAAGTTATTTTTCCCTATATGCATCACTTTGCACTTGTCCACGTTAAATTTCATCTGCCATTTGGAAGCCCAATCTTCCAGTCTCGCAAGGTCCTCCTGCAATTTATCACAATCTGCTTGAGATTTAACTACTCTGTATAATTTTGTGTCATCCGCAAATTTGATCACCTCACTCATCATACCCCTTTCCAGATCATTTATAAATATATTTAAAAAACACCAGTCCAAGTACAGATCCCTGAGGCACTCCACTTTTACCTTTTTCCACTGTGAAACCAGAATATTTAATCCTACTCTCTGTTTCCTGTCTTTTAACCAGTTTACAATCCACAAAAGAAAATCGCCTCCTATCACATGACTTTTTAGTTTTCTTAGAAGCCTCTCATGAGGGACTTTGTCGAACGCCTCTAAAAATCCAAATACACCACTTCTACTGGTTCAGTTTTGTCCACATGTTTATTTGCCCCTTCAAAAAAAAAAAAAATGTAGGAGATTTGTGAGGAAAGACTTCCCTTGGGTAAATCCATGCTGGCTGTGTCCCATTAAACCATGTCTATCTAAATGTTTTGTGATTTTATTCTTTATAACAGTTTCCACAATTTTTCCCAGCACTGAAGTCAGGCTCACCGGTCTATAGTTTCCCGGATCATCCCTGGAGCCCTTTTTAAACATGGGGATTACATTGGCCATCTTCCAACCTTCAGGTACAACGGATGATTTTAATGATAGGTTACAAATTAACTGAAATAGGTCTGAAATTTCATTTTTTAGTTATTTTAGAACCCTGGGGTGTATGCCATCTGGTCCAGGTGATTTACTACTCTTCAGTTTGTCAGTCTGGCCTACTACATCTTCCAGGTACACAGTGATTTGGTTCACTTCATCTGAATCATCACCCTTAAATACTGTCTCTGGAACAAGTATCTCCTCAACATCATCTTTCAATAAACAGCGAAGCAAAGAAATAATTTAATCTTTACGTGATGGCCTTATCTTCCCTAAGTGCCACTTTAACCTCTCGATCATCTACGGTCCAACTGACTCCCTCGAGGCTGTCTGCTTCGGATATATTTTTTAAAGTTTTTAATTTCAAATTCTCTCTTAGCCTGTCTTATCAATGTCCTACATTTCACTTGCCAATGCTTATGCTTTACCCTATTTTCTTCTGATAGATCCTTCTTCTAATTTTTGAAAGAAGATCTTTTCGCTAAAATAGCCTCTTTCACCTCACTTTTTAGCTACGCTGGCAATCGTTTGACCTTACTACCACTTTTCTTAATGCAAGGAATACATATGGACTGTGCTTTTAGGATAGTATTTTTTAATAATGTCCACACCTATTGCACACTTTTTACCTTTGTAGCTGCACCTTTCAATTTTATTTTATTTTTAACAATGTTTCTCATTTTATCAAAGTTTCCCCCTTGTTCTATTTTAAAAGCTGCTCTCTCTCTCTCTCTCCTTTTTAAAGGTTAGCACCAGCAGGCTGGTTCTACCCTGGTTAAGGTGAAGCTTGTCCTTTCGGAAAATACCCACCCTTACTCATACTTTTGCCCAGTTCCTTACAAAACTCAATCTCTGTTCCCTGCACCATCATCTCATCCACACCTTGAGACTTTGGAGCTCTGCCTGCCTCTAGGACCTGCGCATGGAACAGAAAGCATTTCAGAGAATGCTACCCTGAGGGTCTGGATTTCAGCTTTCTACCTAAAATCCTAAATTTGGCTTCCAGAACCTCCCTCACACACCTTTTTATGTCATTGGTGCCCACATGTACCATGACAGCCGGCTCCTCCCCAGCACTGTCTAAAATATTACCTAGGTGACGCATGAGGTCCACCACCTTCGCACCAGACAGACACATTACCAGGCGATCCTCACCTCCACTAGCTACCCACATTCTTAATCATTGAATCAACTATTATGACAGCTGACATAAGAACATAAGAAAATGCCATACTGGGTCAGACCAAGGGTCCATCAAGCCCAGCATCCTGTTTCCAACAGTGGCCAATCCAGGCCATAAGAACCTGGCAAGTACCCAAAAACTAAGTCTATTCCATGTAACCATTGCTAATAGCAGTGGCTATTCTCTAAGTGAACTTAATAGCAGGTAATGGACTTCTCCTCCAAGAACTTATCCAATCCTTTTTTAAACACAGCTATACTAACTGCACGAACCACATTCTCTGGCAACAAATTCCAGAGTTTAATTGTGCGTTAAGTAAAAAAGAACTTTCTCCGATTAGTTTTAAATGTGCCCCATGCTAACTTCATGGAGTGTCCCCTAACCTTTCCCTCCTGAGCAGTAACCCTGGAAGACTCATCCTCTGTGTGAGAGGACAATGCACTAACTGGAGAGCAGGTCCTTGCTACAGGATCATTTCCTAATACACCAGGGTGATGCTCTCTGACCAGGTGACCTTCTTCCTCCAAGGCAGCACCATGGCTAACGGACAGGAGTTGGGACTTGGCTACTATGTACCAAATTTTGAAGGTCAAATACCTGAGCCTAAGAAGGGTACCTTGATGGCATTCTGGCCATCTCTATCACTTATCGTATTCTCCAATTTCTGGAAATGGGGGGGGGGGGGGGATGTGAACCCCTCCCCAGCAATATCTTCAATCCTGCTGATTAAGGGGCTGCAATGACTAGCCTGGACCCTGAATCCCAAGGAGAATATACTGCCCACTTAAAAGGAGTGATCTGGACTAGGGGGAGGGAAAATTTGAAGCAATTAAAAAAAAACAACCCCCCCCCACACCGTTTCCTAAAATCCAAGATGGCCAGCACAGAGCCTCTCCACATGGAATACTGCCAGATTTGGACTGAATGGTGCCAACGAAACGTTCCCCCTCCCCCAACTGATGCCCCTCCCTTCCAATCCTCTCTTTGGCTGCAGACGGATGGGATCCACCGCAGCCATGCAATTCTAATCTTCAGCCACGGTGGGATGGGATCCGTCATGGGCAGGCCAAACCTGTCCTCAGCCATGGTGGGGTGGGATGGGATCCACCATGGCTATGTTTTTCCTCTCTTTGGCAGCGGTGGTATGGATCTGCCATGGTTATGCTGGGTCTCTCCTCCATCCCCTTAATGCTCTTCAGCTAATGGCACCCTGGGCGACCACCCAGCTTGCCCACCCTAAAAACTAGCCCTGCTTACAAGGGTGACTCCAAGGCGTCCAAATGTGAGCTAGGTCTGCAATTAGCATAGAGGCTGGGTTCTACATAGCACTTTCTGTTGAGCCTCGTCCCCAGTGCCTAAGATAAAGCACCAGGGAGTTCTCTGCTTTTTTCTCTATGTCAAGGAGTAGGAGTACCACCAATATTCTGCGCTTTATCCCGTTTTTACTTAAAACCAGCTGAAGCCCATAATGATTAGAACAGTTGCTCAGAAAGGAGGGGGATTAGGGTCAGCTAACCGGTGACATCTTCCAAGTTGAAAAAACATTGTTTTGCTAGTCTTTATACTCCCTAAGCAGTAGTAAACATTGAATAATTAGTTTGCATTAATAATTAATTAATCTGTTTTATGGATATTGCAATGACAAACATTATATTTGACACAGTAATATCTGGTTCTTCACTCACATTGAAACTTGATGGCAGATAAAGACCATATGGCCCATCTAGTCTGCCCATCCTTCTAATTTATCTAGCCCTTACAATTCCCATCACTCCCTCAGGGATCCCCTGCATTTATCCCACGCTTCCTTGAATTCCAATACCATTTTTGCCTTCATCATCTCCATTGGGAAGCCGTTCTATGCATCCACTACCCTCTCTGTAAATAAATATGTCCTAAGATTACCTCTGAGTCTATCCCCTTTCACCCTCATCCCATGAGGGTTCTAGATTCTCCTTTCCATTGAAAGAGGCTAGCCTCCTGTGCATTAAAATCTTATGGTAATGAAATGTCTCTATCATATTGACTTTTTTTGTACATAGACCTCATATTTGGACTTCTTGCCTCCATAGAATAAGAAACCAGATTTTCGGAAGATCTTTAACAGATTTGGGCTTTGGATATCTACTACGTTATTAGCTTCAATAAACTGTTGAAACATGAAGATGAATGTACAGGAGTTTTGATACACTAATTGTAGAAGGTGATGTTGGAAAGTAGGTTGGGAATACGGTATAATGATTGATAATTATCATTTGTTTTTGCAAAAGGATATAAATTGGATGGAGTCGGTCCAAAGGGCAGCTACTAGAATGATCAAGTTTAACTGATGAAATAACTTTAAGCTTTCACAGTTCATGAGCTCCAATTTCAAATCTACTCACATTATCCTCCATGTTGGATATTCTTTTCCCAGCCTCCTGGTGCTCCTTAGTAGGGATGTACATTTGTTTCATTCATTTCATACGTTTCCCATTACATGTCAATTAGATGTGCATTCGTTTCATACTGCATGCTTGTATAGGAAACGGATGAAACGAATGCACATCCCTACTCCTTAGTGATTTTGGTGAGTTATAAGATTAATGTTTTAAACTTTTAATACAACTTATCAAAATTTCTCTTCCAATACAACCACCACCACTGCAGCAACCTTGCCAACCTGCCACTTGCGTCAACCAACTTGCCTTTTGGGCCCTGTCCTTCTCTTTGCTTCCCTCATCAATTTAGTCAATTTCCTAGTGTATGAAAAATATGTCATAAAAACTGATGGGAAATCATTTACAGAACAGGTGAGATGAACAAAGAGGGTGTGTCACTAAAATAAAACATCGATTCTATGTATTTACTTTTAACTGATGTTGGGGGGCTAAGGCCTCCAGAGCAAGCAAAAGACATGACTTAGCCCTCACATCACATTACGTGACACAGCTTCTACATGTTTCTAAGTTATTATTGGTGTCTTGTTGCTGAGAGCTGTTGAGAGCAGAGCCCAGATGCTAGTCTGGACCAGAGCATCAGGCAATGGTGACTTTTCCAAGGCACATCTGATCAGGTCCGAGGGCACATTGCTTGGGAAATACTGCTCTGCACCCTCCCTGGTGAACGTTGCTCTTCAGGCAAGTCCAAGATCTATGCCCATCTCCTCTAATGCCAACTCTTATCATGCTTTCCACCTTCCTGCACTGTATGCTTGGAACAGACCGAGTTTATGCATAGTGTTCCTTCTCTGGCCTTATTCAAGCCCAGTCTAAAAACCCACTTTTTTTTAGGCTGCTTTTAAATCATCCTGATTATCCCATTCGCAGCCTTGTTGATTTTCTTAATGGCATACATTTTTAAATACATTTCTTCATAAGTTCCCAATTTTGCCGTTTGTCTTGATTAGATTGGAAGTTCTACTGAGCAGAGACAGTCTCTAGAGTGTCTTACGCATAGTGCTGCGTATGCCAAATAGTACTAGCAAAGTGATTTATTTTTATTTATTTAACAACTTTTCTATACCGACATTAAAATACACATCATATCGGTTTACATTGTAACAAAAGGTAGAAAATACAAATAACAGGGGGTGGGGTGGGGGGAAAACTAAGAACAGGGGGTCAGAGGGGAGACCCCAAACTAAGATAGGAAAGGGGAGAAGGCGAGAGGAACAGTAACAGGTTAATTAAATGCAAAGGAGCACAAGATATACTATAAATAATATACATAATATACAAATGGAGCCAGTGATAAGTAGTACTAAGAGTCAAGCATGAAAATAACCACAATGTAAAAACATGCAATGGAGACAGTGGATGCCAAGAAGACAATGACCAATATAACAAAAAGGCAAAGTTGGAGAGCACCATCACTCTCTTCAGAGTTCACAGTTTCCCTCTTTTATGAGCATTTTGTAATATGAAGCCGAACAAGATTATAACAGCCTGCTTGTCATAGGATATCAACAAGAAGCACATGGCCAGGAGCAGAGCAACATATTCCACCCAGATTGAAGGGGGGGGGGGGGGGGGGAAAGCAAGAGCCAGTGTCTGGCCATTTTGCCAGCCAGAATGAACGATTCAGCGTCAACCGAAGAAGAAACTATAACCGAGGTATATAAGATGGGAGATGGGAGAGGAAAAGTAAAAAATGCATTTGAAGAAAAGGTTTATTTAAACAGAGAGCAGTTACATTATGACATATACTCCCAACTGAGGTAGTTTCTAGCAATTTTAGGAAACAAAATATGAGGATGAGGCAGCTTTCCCTGGTTGGGGGGGGGGGGGGGGAGGGCAGATAAGAGGTATGATGGTGGTGATGTTGGGGGGAGGTTGTAACTGCCATTGCTCAATGGTGACATCTACTGGAAATTCGGGCACATACATATACCGTACATACCCATTCTAGAGGGAACGGTTTGTTGCTACTAGCCTAGGACCCTCTTGTGATGGTTGGCCAGGAAAGGTTATAAAAATATGGAGAAAATACTGCAGGTCATTGCAAAAGAAGGTTCTTAGTTCTGTTGCCCAGTAAAAGCTGGTTTCAACTGAGCTACAGGCCCAAAACAAAAGAAAATGAGTGGGCCACAAATAAAATAAAACTCCACATATTCAAGTTGGATGAATTCCTGTGAGGTTAAATGGTATTACTGATCACAGACTTGTTGAAATTCTGATGGAAGGGTGCTGATCCAGGAATTTGTTCTAATCACATTCTTGGGGAATCAGGAATTATTTACCTGGGACAAACAATTGGCTTAAGTTCTGCGGGTGGGTGGGTGTATGTGGGGGGCTTGCCTGCCGCTAATCACTCACCACAAACAAGTGATTGCCCAAATAGAAATAATTTGAGGATGGTTGAATTTCATTAGTTTCTTTTCAATCCAACAACCATTGACTGAAACCACTCATAAGAACCATAACACTATATTGCCCAATTAAGTGGCAATAACACAGTGACTCCTATGACCCGGTGCTGACTAATCAAGTAGAAAGTTACAAAGTTAACATTTATGTTCAACATATAACATTGTTTAACCACAACCATGCCCTGTATCCTTTAAAATATACCAAATCATTCAAGATGTGAATTTGGAATAGGAATTATGAAAACAACTTTAGAAATTAGGATTTCCCAGTTTTAATTTATTTCTGTGTTTTAAATACAAGAATTATCTTGTCTTGCTAAACTCTGCCTCAGAAAACATGTTTACAGCCAACAGTCTGAGCAATATCCAATAAGGATATGGTAAACCACCACTGTTCTGGTTATGGAAATCAACCACTATATTTAAAAAAATAAATATTTATTTATTTTGCCATTTTATATACCATTGTTCCAAGTGAAGATCACCATGGTTTACATCATGACATAAATATTATAAGTAGCCAATTAAAGTAATTCAAAGTGATCAGATATCATACATTTGGCGATGGACACGTACATAGCTTAGGGCAGTCATAGAAAGAGAAGTATACACGGATGAGCTAACTGGGAAGAATAGCTAAGATGTGCCAATGGGATATAGGGGAGAGGGATGAGAGAAGGTGTTAGCTGGTGGGATATGGAGAAGGGGGTTGAGACCGGGTGTAGATATACATCTTAGGGCTGGAATAGAAAGGTGGTGGTGATGAAATCTGTAATTCAATTAATACTGAGAATGTCCGTGTAGAGGCGGGTGAAGATTTGAGGAAGGCTAAGTTAGATTGTAGGCATTTTGAAATAACCACCTTTTAAGGTCAGTTTCAGTGGTCAGAGGTAGAGATTCAGGCAGAGAGTTCCAAAGTGAAGGGCCAGCAATGGAGAACATACAAACACATTTATATAATACATTTGCAAACATGGACTACAAATGTGGCATTTCAAAGGCGTAGCATTTATCCTTTTAGGATGAGGAATATAGTTGTAAAATAAATGGATTAACCCTATGAACCGGAGACAAAGTTTCAAAGAAAGAGAGTTTCATTTTCCCCACAATGAATTTATATCAAGCAGAAAAGAAAAAAAAATGCAACAGCTCTTAAGGCCAGAATGTTGGTGTTCTGATTTAACGGGTCACTGGACTTCCATACATGCAATGAGAACATTCACACCCATGCCAGATACCACACAGAAACAAGCGTGCCACAAAGCCCACAGCAGTTTCAGTTTTATCCTAACCAGCAATTTCAAGGCATACAAAGTGCAGTTTTAGAAACCGAAGACAGCGCTGAAGGCAAGGAGATGGGGGGGGGGGGAAGCCATCATACAACTGGAAACAAGAGTCCTCGTCACCAAGAATCATGGTCAAGAATGTAAAGGGGGGAAAAAACCAAAACACCTGCAAGGAAGTGGAGAAATAGGCAGGATTTGGCGTTGGGTGGGGGGAGGAGGAGGAGATCGCGATCTGGGGGCCGCGATTAGAGCATTCAGTGACTAAAGGGTTTTGTTCCCCCCCCCCCCTTGCCGCCATCGGGGTTTGGAGGGTACTGAACCGCCTCCCCTCCGGAGAACCCGCACGTCTCTGCCCGAGCCGTCAGATGGGGGGGACAGGGGGGAACCCTCACATCCTCACCATCCCAGGATAGAGCGCAGGGCCGCGGAGGTGGAAGGAAGAGAGGGCGAGCATTCCCCATCGTCCCAAGAGGCAGAGAGAGAGAGCAGCACTGTCAGACCGATACCCCTAGAGGCCAAGCACCGTGCCGAGCAACCCCCCCCCCCCCTTCCCGCTGACACACGCGGCGTCCAAAGTCCGGAGCCCGGGCCCCCCCCCTGTATCAGAAGCAGCCACGTCTCCTCCCCCACCCGGGACGCCGTCCGCTCGCTTACCTGCGCCGGAGAGACTCGGCGCTGCTGCTGCTGCTCTGTCCGGGGCCCGGGGGAAGGCAGCAGGCTTAGTCCCCGCTCTCCGGCGGCTTCTTCAGCCGCTTGCTCCTCGCTTCCTTCCAGCAGGCAGAGAGAAGGAACTTGGGGGAAACTTCACCGAAAACTTCACAGGGGAAACGCGGGAAGTTTTCAAAAAGGGAAAAAAAAACAAAACACAAAACCCCAACCAGAATTTGAAAAAAAAAAAATTACAAGGAAAAAAAGAGAGTGTGAGAGAGAGAGAGAAGACAGCGCTGGTGAGGAAACTTCAAGCGGGGGATGAGGTCATCGGGGTAAAAATAACAGGGTGACGTCACTGGAAACCAATCCCTGGGAATGAACTCAGCGCGCATGGGGAGGCGGTGGCAGACTGGGCCCGGCCTCTTTGCCTGCAAGCCCTGCCCCAAAACAACAGCTCCGGGGGGGACTGGGGGCAGCTCCGGCTCTGGGGTTTATTCTCTACGAGTTTCTCTGTGCTCCCTATATTCTTTACGGGTGGGGGTGTAGAATTGAGTCTGTGCGTATGTGAAATATTATTTCTAAAGGGGTACCTGGGAGGGACTTAGCGTTAGCTGCTGGCACTAGCTTCCTCGCTGTGCCTGCTTCTCACAGTCCCTCCTCCCCCCATCCTCTTCCTTCTATCCTTCACAGACTGCCTGGGAGGTTTTCCAACGCTTTTTCCCCCCTCTCTGTAAGGGAGGCTTAATCTCTATATTAAAGTAATATTAACCCTTAACAAAGAAAAAATTGCATAAAAAGATCGTGTCTCATAGCGATCACTGACATCTCCTCGCTTTATGGCTAATCTGCCATTGCGTATACAACTACTCTGCTGAATGTTTTCCCTTCTCTTTGGACTGAATAAACATTTTGAAAAAGATGCATCCTTTTATCCTGCAATAACATGTTCTATTGATTTTTGTCGGGAAAGTACCGATCTTCCCCTATATAGGAAATTCATTTCTTAAATTTTAACAGTGAAAGCCTTATGCTGAATGGACTCCTGGAAATTCCATATGAAAAGTATTGAGAGCTGCAAAATGAAACTAAGCAATTGTTATGCAACAGTTGCACACATGCCAATATTTGAAAGCTCTTAAAAGCAAGAGATGTCTTAATCTTCTGTTAAAAAACATTGGAAGATGAAGAATTTTAAATGGGAAACAAAGTTAAAATGGTAAAAGTTTTGGCAAAAAAAACCCACCAGAGAACTAGCCGTCCTGTAGTTGGATACTAATGCTCAGTAGTCTTCATAGCTACTAGCCATTAACATTCCTGGTACCTGCTTCTTATGTTCTGCATATTGGCTGGTGTGATAGTTAATTCGTCCTGTATTCCAACTGGGAAATTGTTTTGAGAAATCTATTCAGCTTTGTTTATAAGACTAGCTCATACACACCAATATTTAAAAGCTCTTAAGAGATTTGTTGAAGAGGGACGTGTCTTACCTGTTAAATGCAGTAGAAATAAGTCTTCAGGAGGGAGAAAGTAATGTAACATAGTAAGGATGGCAAAAAAAAAGATCAAATGGTCCATCCAGTCTGCCCAGCAAGTTTCCCATATGTTTATATTAAGGGTATTAGCTGCCGCTCCATGCAGGTTACCCGCATGCGTTCTGTTAAGGGTCGTAATATTTACAATCAAAGCTAAGCAGCTGTGAAACCCATAACAAAATTACTGCTAGCATTACATTTTTATGGGGTGAGCAGCCTTCTTGATAATTCAGTCAGGCCGATTCTGTAAGCTCTGTGGGAAAACGGGTACTCAGTGTTGAGTGCCTGCTCTCCCGACACGCACCCAGCCACCTCTCCTGGGTGCATGATCCTGTTTTTAAATAAGGGGGCTGCACTAAAAGAAGGTGCTAGGGATGATTATGCAGCCCTAGCACCTCCTTGGCCCAGGAGAGGTGGCTGTCAGCGGGTTCAGAAAACCAACGTTCAATTTTACGAGCGTCGGTTTTCTGAACTCGCTGACAGCCACAGGTTAGGAAAACGGATGCTGGTAAAATTGAGCATCCATTTTCCTAACCTGACCGACCAGCACATTTAAAAAAAATTTTTTTTTTTACATTTTTGTTTCCTCTGACTTAATATCTCTAGATTATGAAGTCGGAGGGTGTACAGAAAAGCATCAGAAAAGATCAGCCACACATTTTTTTTCAGAATCCTGGGCAAATTACTAATAGCCCATCAACATGCATTTTCATGTGATGAGCGCTATTAGTGTCGGGGGGGGGGGGGGGGGGGGGGGGGTTGGACATGCGATTTTGATGTGCTAAACCCCTTACTGTATAAGGGGTAATGGATGAGTGTCAAAAGCATGCGTCCAATTACGGGTAAAATTGTGTGCTCAACCGAGCACACTTTACAGTATTGGCCTGAATGTTGCTTCAACATGCGGGGACATGGGAGTCTGACACTTCTATTTAAAGATGTTCTCTATTGTTTCTTTAGATTTAGCTCCTTCGTTTTCGTTGTAAAATCAAGACAAGTTACATTTAGGTACAGTAGGTATTTCCCTGTGCTCAAAGGGCTTCCAGTCTAAAGGGCCAATGCAGTAAGTGCACTAGGCTGTATGCAGATGTGAATGGTTGTGCATGTTTTTGAGAACCAAAATGTGCACAGAATCATGTGTTAGCATGTACGAACAAATTAGCACTCTTCCATGGAAATCCCATATTAATGACAGTATTAGGTATTGCCCTTCTCTCCCGCCCGCCCATTGCAGAGGTGCATAGGCTTAACCCATGTTTTCTTGATGCTCAAAACGTAACGCCTGGTCAGAGGTGGAGCAAACGTTCCTGTGGCCAATGTTAATCTATGGGGCTGAACCTGGAGTTTGTTGTGAGGGAGACCCGTATTGGGATTTATATGCAGAAAATAGAATTTATGAACAAATCAGTTCTTCTGTGCATGAATTGCATTTTATATGCAGAAAACAGGATTTATGCACATAAATTATGCTTTCTGCACATAAATCTCTCTCCTTTCCCAAGTTAAAATGTGTCCTGATTCAATGCAAAAAGATGTAAGCTCATTTTCAAGTCAGTGCACGTTAGCTCCTGATGAATTAACATACTTCATGAGATGAAGGGATTGATTCATGGGATGAAGTAAAGAACCCCCTTCCTGTGTCAGAAGATGTGGAAGATTTTGTAGCGTTATTGGTGGATGAATGGAAAGTCTCATGAGGTACGCATACCAAGGCTGTCTCGGCCAAGGCTGTCTCGGCCATGCCAGGGCGATTAAAATCATGTCTGACACGTCCTGGATGCATTTCTGAATCATTTGAGATATGAGTGGAATGGGAGGATAGGCATACATCAAGCCTGGTGTCCATGGAATGAGAAAAGCATCGGGAGCAAGCCTTTGATTGCTAGGATAAATTGAGCAAAAGGTCTGGACTTGTCTGTTGGCTTCGGTAGCAAAGAGATCTATTGTGGGAAAACCCCACTGTTTGAAGATGTTTTCTGCCACCTCTGGATTTAAGGTCCATTCGTGTGGATGAAAAATCCGACTGAAACGATCTGCTGTTACATTGTCCAGACCTGGAAGATAAGTCGCCTGAATTGATACTTGGGCTTTTATTGTCCAATGTAGAATTCGTGTTGCTTCCTGACATAGAGTCCAGGAACTGGACCCTCCTTCCTTGTTTATGTAAAACATGGCTACCTGGTTGTCGGTATATACCATGAGGCTTGATCCCCGTATCTGAGCCGAGAACGTTTGAAGTGCCATCCAAATGGCTCGCAGTTCTAAGAGATTGATTTGGTATATAGATTCCTGAGGGGTCCACAGACCCTGAGTTTTTAGGTCGCCAAGATGGGCTCCCCAACCTTTGTTGGAGGCATCTGTGGTCAGAGAGATCTGATGAGGAGGTAAGCGGAATGGGGCTCCCGAGGAAAGGTTTTTGGGAAGGAGCCATCATCGAATGTCCTCCTTCATTGCATTCATAATTTGAATTCTGGAGCTGAGTGGCTGTAGGAATTGAGACCACCGAGTCTTTAAACTCCATTGTAAGTGGCGCATGTGACGACTGGTGTGAGGAACCACGTAGATTGCTGCTGCCATATGACCCAGAAGTTGGAGAATCTGGTTTCTGTAAAGAAGGTTGTGTGCCAATGATTGTATGTTCCGCATCCTGTCTGGAGGAAGGTACGCTCTCTGTTCCACCATATTTATGACAGCGCCTATGAACTGAAGTAGTTGAGTAGGTTGTAGGTGAGATTTCTCAAAATTAATAAGAAATCCCAACCTCTGAAGGCATTCGATCGTGCGTAACATATGATCTCTCAGATTAGACTGATCCGATGCTACTATTAACCAGTCGTCCAGATAAGGAACAATTTGGATCGAAAGTTTCCTGAGGTGAGCCACCACCACTGCTAGACATTTGGTGAATACCCTTGGGGCTGAAGATAGGCCAAATGGGAGAACCTTGTATTGGTAATGTATATTCTGAACTTGGAAACATAGGTAACGCCAAGAAGACGGGTGAATTGGTATATGGGAATATGCATCCTTCAGGTCGATGGAACATAGCCAATCATTGGGCTGAATCAACGGTAGGATATTTCTGAGAGAAGTCATTTTGAATTTCTCTCTCTGTATGTGTTTGTTGAATTGTCGTAGATCCAGAATGGGTTATAGACCTCCTGACTTCTTTGGAATAAGGAAGTATTGGGAATAAAAACCCTGATGATGTTGATGAAGAGGGATGATCTGTATCGATTGTTGAATTTGTAGGTTATTCAATTATGCTGTAAGGGATGTGGATTGGGATTGTATCATCCTCTTCGGAGGAATATGAGGAAGAGAAGGAGTGGACTGAAAGTTTAGAGGGTAACTGTTTTGTTATGATGTTTAGTACCCACTGGTCTGATGTGATGTATTCCCAATTGTGGAGAAAAAATTGAAGGCGTCCTCCTATGAATACTGGTAGTATTGGTGGTTATATTAATTTCAAAAAGAGGAAGCTTGTTTTTGTTGAGGAGCCGGTGTTTGCTTTAATTGCCTTTGTTGTCTGGCATGACCCCTAGAAACAGGTGGAGCTGTGTTCCTCGGTGGGACATATGGTTGAGGTCTGTACTGGGAATATGGTCTATTGTGTGGTCTCTTATAATACCGACAACGATAAGGATAAAATCGATGTTGAGATTTGTGAGACTCTGCAGGTGTTGTAAGGGAAAGTACAGCTGCACTTTGTTCCTTCAAATGGGACACTGTGTCACCAAATTTATCTCCAAAGAGATTGTCTCCTGTGCATGGAATATCGGCGAGTTTCTCATGGACATCAGGACGAATTGCGCTGGCTCTGATCCAAGCGATACATCTGGCCGCTATAGCCAAAGTGGACGCTCTTGCCGATGATTCGAATGACTCGGAAATGGACTGTAGTAAATGTCTGAGACCTTCTTCAATATCTAAGAAAGACTGAGGAAGTGTGTTGTCCTCCGATAGACAAAGTGAACGCAGCTTTTGGAGTGATTCAAAGAGGTACTGCATAGTGTTGAACTGATGATGCTGTATTCTGTTTGTAAGCATGGAGGAGTGGTACACCTTCTTTCCAAAGTCATGCAGACATTTATTCTCTCGGCCCGGTGGTGTATTCAAATGTAGCTTAGTACGCTTAGCCTTGGATAAAGCTGATTCAACTACAATAGATTGATGAGGGAGTTGGGCAGACTCATAAATTGCTGAATTACGCATCTTATACTTAATATCAATTTTTTTGGAAGTAGCGGTTGTTGAAAATGGAGTTTTCCAGATTTTGAATAGAATATTTTCTATTCTATGGGGGTAGAATATTTTCTATTCTATGGGGGTAGAGCAGTGGGCTCGGGAGGAGATTCGAATATTTTTAAGATCCCTAGCATTTCAGCCCTGGGATCAGGTATTTTTCCGGTTTCTACCTGGAGAAGACTACCTACCTTTTCAATGAATTTAGCATAAGTCAAGTCCTCCGGAGGAGAATAAGGCTCAGTTAGGCCTTCCTGAGGATCAGACGGCATTCCCGTTGAAGAGGTCAAAGACTGAACTGATTCCGGAGAACCCGGGCTAAGTGGTTGAATTGGTGTATGTTCCTTGTCTGGCTGCAAGGGTTCAACATATGAAGGTGAAGCAGGTGAACCGTGAGGTGAATCCTGTGGTGGTATTTGTTGAGATTTTTACAGTTCTTGCAAAAAAGAGCTCAGGATATCTGAGATTTTAGTCATAGTAGATGCCACAAGAGTGCCCTGTGGAGCAATGTGTAATCTTTGTTTTGGGGCTTTTGTTGGAATTGCCACAAGCAAAATGTCCTCAGGTGATGTTCCTTTTTGCTGGTCCTGAGGAGGAATAATTGGAGACGGGCGAATACATTTTGATAATGGGATCTGTGAGTTAGGAGAGAGTCTCTTAGCTCTGGATACAGATGAGAGACTGGCCAAAGAACTTTCACTGAGTGGAGTCTGACCTGATGATGGAGAATCAGGCACAGATAGATTTTCAACATCCACATCAGAACGTATACTGGAGATTCTTTGTGAATCTCGAGAGTGCCATCTCCTTGTTGAATTTTCTCTTGTGGTGTGTTTCGATGAACCTGCATGGTGTGATGTATGATGATGTTTGCCCGATCTATTGTGGTCTGGTGACTCCACCTGCATTCTTTTTGCACCGTGCACCTTAGATGCTTCGTGCAATGGTCTGTGCGCCGTAGATGCGCCATGCGCCGTTATGTGCATCGAGGATGCATCGTTATAGCTATGCGTCGTAGATGCGCCGTACAATTTAAATGCACCGTGCATCACCGGTTTTTGTTGCGTCGTGCTTCCTTTTCAATGACGCTGAAGGCGCAGTTTTTGACGACGCACTCCTCGGTTTTTTTGAAGGACCACTGTCGGATCCCCGGCTTTACTATGTGGCCTTGAGGGTGTGTGAGACCCTGGCCTGGTACTGGGGACGGCTCTTTGCAATCCGGCTGGTCCCAGCGAGGACGCCCGTTTCGAGTGGGCCTTACCAGATTTCGCTGGTCCCGGCGAAGAGTGTACGGAGGATGGTGGGGCCAAAGTGCCTGTCCGAAGCCTTTCCATCTTTGCAGCCCACTGCCGCTGGGCTCGCGGAGACATTCTTCCGCAGTCCC
The DNA here is from genome assembly GCF_901001135.1 of Rhinatrema bivittatum. NCBI lineage: Eukaryota > Metazoa > Chordata > Amphibia > Gymnophiona > Rhinatrematidae > Rhinatrema > Rhinatrema bivittatum. The sequence continues at coordinate 227,805,111 of NC_042618.1, forward strand.
AACATGACTTTTGGTCGTGGTCCAGGCCTAAGCAGATGTAGCAATAATTATGTCCATCCGTGATGGACATAATTTTGCCACACTGACAATATTTGAACCCAGAGGGCTTCGTAGCAATCTGGGAAGAAAAAAATCTCGAAAAAACGCGAAAAAAATTAGACGAAAAAATTCCTGTCAGGAAAGATAGCTAGAGGAAAAAAAAACCCTGCGTGCGAACGGCTCGCGGAAAAAAAGAAACTGAAGAGGTGAGGGAACCGCGTGGGAACACTACCGCGCAGACGCACAGAGTCAAAAACTCTGTGCTCAACTGAGGAAACTCCACCTACTCGGGGACCGCGACGCTTCCCAGACAGCATGGCTAATTCAGCCCTGCTATTGACGGGAAAAATGACTTGCTCAAAGTCACAAGGAACATCAGCAGGATTTGAACCCTACCTTCCTTGGTTCTCAGCCTGCTATTCTAACTACTAGGCTACTTCACTTGATTAGTGGTTCAAATGCATTTTTTTTTCAGAATTAAGTACTGCCAGGTCTCACTGACAGACGTCTGTCTTAAAGCAGTCAATGAATGTATTATTCCTGTATTTAAAGTTTCATTTCTGTACACACCTTTTTTAATGATGTCAAAGTTGTATTATCTATATTATTATGTAACATACTCTGTAATCTTGCACCTTGCTCTGAGTACTTCAGTCAGAGACTGAATAACAAATACTTGTAATAAATAAAACCAGCAAAACACTATCAAGCCATCATTATAAATACACTAGTTTACATACAAATGATGGGCTATTGCAAGTTTTTTTTGGGGGGGTGGGTGGGCTAAAAACATTAATATTCAAATGATTATAACAAGTTTCCATCCCCAGTTGTTAGGTTTCGTGGACCCTTGGCCCGAGGTGGAGGTTGATACTGCCTGAGGGGTGGAGCCCCACAGGTCCTCACTGTCGGGAGACGAGGTCAGCTGCAGTAGGGGACACGACTGTAGTTCAGTAGAGAGAGAACGTCCTGCGTCACTGCCACGGGATCGCAGGGACCTGCACTGATGTATTGTGAGGTGCCCCGAGGAGCGGGACGAGGAGGCACAGTTCAGAGGAAACACAGTAAAAGTTCCAGAGTAGGAACCTTCGACAGAGGAGCGGTAGGCAGGCCCCGAGGAGCGAGGAGCGTGAAGACAGGATCTTCTGGAGGAGTGATGGAGAAACTGTCCCAAGGGGTGGGTCAGCGTAGTGACAGAGTCTCTGGTGTGATGATGTAGGTGCTGCCCCGAGGAGCGGGGATGCGTAGAGTAAAGTCAGTGGTGTAGAGACATAGGCACTGCCCCGAGGAGTGGGGAAGTGTAGAGCAAAGTCACTGGTCTAGACACGTAGGCACTGCCCCAAGGAGTGGGGAAGTGTAGAGTCAAAGTCTCCGGTGTGGTAAGGTAGACACTACCCCGAGGAGCGGGAAGTGTAGAGAAGGGATCTCTGATAGGCAGTTCTTGAGGCAACCCCGAGGAGCAGGGAGGCCAGCAGGCAGGACCTCTGGTGAAGGCGCAGGGACTGCCCCCAAGGAGCAGGGAAGCCTGGAGACCAAGTCTCCCAAAGGAAGCGCAAGCAGGCCCCCGAGGAACGGGTACCCGAGCCAGAGTCCAGAACAACAGGTTGAGATCCAAGGCAGGAAACACGGGTCCGAGGAGACAGGAACAAGCACCAGTTGAGGCGAAGGAACTCGTTGCCAAGTCAGTTAGTGTAGGCCAAGGGAGGTGCTTATGAACCCCCAGCTTGTGATATCAGTCGGGGACACCCCTGAGGTTCCCACCATTGGGCCTTTAAAGAGAGGCCCGGTGGCGTGCGTGCGCGCCTAGGAAGGCCCGGAGTCAGCGTGTGGGTCGGCAGCGTCCCAGCCACTACGAGGAGTCTGGAGGTACATGGCAGTAGCGGCTAGCCACAGCCGAGAGTTCACCCGGAGAGGATAGCAGAGCAATACATAACATGAGTTGGGTCATCTGCGGCCACCCACGGCTGATGGTTATAACACCAGTGACCTTTCTTTTTTTCCCCAACTCCTACTAGTAACGCAAGTAACGTTCAAATCTTAGCCTGGCATCAGATCACTACATCATTTTACAATTACTGAGGAAATTTGGGTGAAAGTTACAGGAAAGCTATGTAGTTTTCTTGTTAATTCACACATTGATTGAAGCTGGCTGATCAATTACATCCTGAAAACAATAATAAAACCGAAGAACCAAACCACAACCTGAAATAATGGAACAAGCCATTGCCCCAGATGATGATATCACAGCATGTTTTCTGCATCAGTTTTCACATGTTCAGCCCAAACCATGATACAAACAGCAATGACCTATTTTCTTCCATTTTTGAAACGTGCTTGGTTGTGTAGCGTAAACTACCTGGTGGGGCAAGCAAATACACCTATGCTGCTGGGTCCCTCCCATTGACCCTGCCCACTGTGGGTCAGTGGCACTCTGTTGCTAAAACTATCTCAGGATCACAGGCTGCTCACCAGTTTTCCATGAATTGAACCTTGTACTGCATGATTTTCTGCCCATGCTGGCAGCTTCTCTTTTTTTTTTTTTTTACTTTCTCACTCATCATTTGGTTCTTTCTACATACCCCAGCTTTACCCATGATTATAGCAGTTTGAAAGCTATAATCATGGGTAAAATGTTAGGAATTATTAGGAAGAGAATGGTGAATGAAACAGAGAATGTCATGATGCCTCTGTATCATTCCATGGTGAGATCACACCTTGAATACTGTGTTCAATTCTGATCGCTGCTTCTCAGAAAAGATCTAGTTGCACTGGAGAAGGTACAAAGAAGGGAGACCAAAAAGATAAAAGACATGGCTGGGTTGGAAGAGAAATAGATCGATGGTGGGGTGGAAGGGAAGGGAAATAGATCAATGGTGGGGTGGAAGGGAAATAGATCAATGGCGGGGGTGGAAGGGAAATAGATCGATGGCAGGGGAGGAAGGGAAATAGATCAATGGTGGGGGTGGAAGGGAAATAGATCAATGGTGGGGGTGGAAGGGAAATAGAACAAAAAAGTCACTTACAAGGGACAAAAGTAACAGATAAGTATGGGGGGGGGGGGGGAGAGAAAGCTTGCTGGGCAGATTTCTGCCGTCATTTCTATGTTTCTATGGAACAGTTTCCCTATGGGGAAAGGCTAAAGAGGTTAGGGCTGTTCAGTGTGGAGAGGAGATGGCTGAGAGGGGTATAATAGAGTTCTATAAAATCATGAAAGGACTTGAATGGGTAAATGTGAATCAGTTATTTATTCCTTCAGATAATACAAGGACTAGGAGGCATATTATGAAGTTAGCAAGTAGCACATTTAAAACAAATTGGAGAAAATTCTTTTTCACTCAATGCATAATTGTGGTCTGGAATTCATTGCCAGAGGATTTGGTTAAGGCAATCAGTGTAGCTGGGTTTAAAAAAAAGGTTTGGCTAAATTCCTGGGGGAGAAGCCCATAAACTGCTATTAATCATGTTGACTAGGGAATAGCCACTGCTTATTATCGGCATCAGTAGCATGGGATCTATTTAATGTTTGGCTACTTGCCAGGTATTTGTAACCTGGATTGGCCACTGTTAGAAGCAGGATGTTGGGCTTGATGGATCCTCAGTCTAACCCAGTAAGACAACTTCTGATGTTCTTATGTCCTTAAAGCTATTTTTCACAGACAAGAAACAGGATAACGGTTTCTGTTATCTCTGCCATCCCCTCCCCCGGGTCTCTTGTCCCTAAGTAATCAATCTCATGCTCAGTAGTTGGCAGTCTCCTACTAAGTCCTATCCCTCTCTCCTCTGCTGCTTCCCACAAGCATCACTCAAATTTAATTATATTTTTTAAATTATTAATTGTGGGTAGAGTTGCCAACTGTCTGGTATTAGGCCAGCCTGGTTGATTTTCTTAGGCAGACTAGCAGCTCATTAAATTGGCCAATATGTGCCAGTTTTCTGATGTCCTTTGGCCTCCAGACCCACTGGAATGCCTTGGGTCCCCCACTTCCTTCCTAGTAGACTTTATTTTCAGTCAGGGACTTCCATTCCTGATCATGACAGATGCAGCCTGAAACAGAATCAGTTTACAGCCTGTGGAGATGAGTCAGTTTTCATTCCTCTTCTAGGCCCTGCTCTCACTTGGCAGGAGGCAGAACCTGGAAAGGGACTTTGTCCAGTCCCTGCAGACCTTCATAAGCTGATTCTGCTGCAGGCTGCATCTCTTGCAATCAGGATTGGAGGCTCCTGACTGAAAATAAGGTCTGCTAGCCAGAAGAAGGTGGAGCAGAAGAGTCCTGGGGCTACAGGAGCCAGCAGCCCCCCTGAAGGTCAATTTGGGCCAGGCGCTTCCCCAGTAGTAGAGAGAGTAGGGCAGGCTAACTGGATCCAGGCTGGGCCCACAAAGGCAACAGATGCAAGTAGATTCAGCCTCCACTCCCATTATAGCAGGCGAGGAGTGCAGGCAGGCCAGTCCGTTCTGGGCCACAAAAGCACAGAGTGAAAGGATCCAGCTGGGCCCCACAGGACTAAGAGCTGTCACTGCAGGACTGGATGGAAGCTTGGGTTGCTTTGATCCCTCTGCTGTCAGAACAGCACAGCCATGCCCACAGGCCAGTCAGGCCCCCCTGCCCCAGAGGTGGAGAGCCAACAAGATCAGGTTGCTAGTGTTGATTCAGCCCCTCTTCCATTATCCCCATGGAGCGCAGCATAGATTGACTTCCATCTCACTACCCCCCCCCCCACCCCAACCCCCAGCCTCCAGGAAGGCTGGAGCCTGGCCATGGGGGTCTAGAAAGTAAGTACAGCAGGCTTCTAGATCTCTACTAAGAGGGGAGTAATATAGAACTGGTAACTACTGGAGGTGGGATGGAGGGCTCAAGGGCCACTGGAAGGATTGTATTGCATGGGGCAGTGAGAGCAGCCATAGGGTTGCCAGTTCATGCCAGGCCAACTGAATGCGCTAATCCAGTCTTGGTTTTGCCCCATTTCATTCATGGAGTTTTGATTGTCCTATTAATTTCTACCAATGTGCAAAACCAGAACTGAATCAGCCTATTCAGTCAAACCAAGGTGAATTAGTAATCCTTTTGGGTGAGGGGCTGTGGATGGTGCTTCTGTGCACACATTCCACACTGTAGATAACCCTACTCTCATATGATTTCTGAAGCAGGAAGCAGGACCCATCTCCACACCATTTTAGACACAATATTCTAGGAAAGGTCTCAGTAATGACCTGTACAGTGGCACGATTACTTTTGTTTCTCTTCTGGTTATTCTTTTCCTTTTGCATCCCAGCAACCCTCAGGCTGTTGCCACCATCTTGTCACAGTTTCACTACCTGTTTGGGTGGGGAACAGGGTGGGCTCTGGAGTATGTGTATGGGTTGGGGATTTGGGAGAGCTAGATTATGATTTGGGAGAGGCCAGTTGTTGCTTTTTTTTTTTTTTTTTGGGGGGGGGGAGGTACAGGGGCTGGTTTCTGTTTTTCATAGGTTATTCCCCTTCTCACACTGGTATACAGTCACCCAAGACCATACCTGGGAACTCTCAGGATTTCACCCCGAGACTCAAGGAATTTGCATCAATTGCAGGGTCTCAGGGGAAACCCAAGAAATCTCAGGGCCTCTCTGTATACAGCTCATCCACTCCCCTTCCTCAGTAAACCTGCAGAGAACAGGAGAAGTTGGGCAAGCCTGGAGTAGACACTGCAAGCAGCATGGGGGGAGAACCTAGAGAGGGGCTGCAATATACACAAAACTCAGTCTGCAGCTGTGATTCCAGGACTTGGGAATCACTCAGCTAAGGCTAAAGATGCATAACCCATGGAGCTGAAACTTATACAGGAGGGAGCAAAGAGAGTCCTGGGGTCACGGAGAAAGGAAGGGGAAGTATGCTGGGTTAGCTTGGGGGGGGAGAGAAAAAGAAAGTATCGATTAGTTGGGTGGGGGTCAGTGGAAGAAAGAAAGCTGATAGATATTATTCAATTCCTTCCCCCTCCCCCCACCCTCTGCTAATCAACAGCAATCTCAAGGTGACCAAAACTCAAAAGTTCCAAGGTATGCCCAAGATCCTGACACAGATTATTTTTTTCTTTCTTTCACGCGATCTGATTCTTGCCCATGTGCTCTGGGTTTCAACACTCTCTTGCTCTATTTGTTTTTATATTTCCGTCCTCCACCTTCCCCGCTAATAAGCTTGGGCCGATACAGAAAGGTTTGCGGGAGCGCGCTGGGGCACGCCCAGGCCACGCTCCTGGGTGCGCGATCCAGTAAACAGATTTATGTAAATGAGGGCCTGCGGTAAAAGGAGGCACTAGGGACACTAGCGCGTCCCTAGTGCCTTTTTGTTAGAAGCGGTGGCTGTCAGTGGGTTTGTCAGCCGACGCTCAATTTTACCAGCATCGGTTCTCGAACCCGATGACAGCAACGGGTTCCCAAAATGGACGCCGGCTAAATTGAGCGTCTGTCTTCCAACCTGCGGGCCGCGGGCAGATTTTTAATTTTTTAAATTTTTTTTTTTTTTTTAATATCGCTATGATAGCAGGCGTTAATTTCCGCCGCTGACAGCCACGGGTTCGGAAAATGGACGCTGGCATAATTGAGTGTCCGTCTTCCGACCCGCGGGCCGATTTTACTTTTTTTTTTTTACTTTTTAAATTTTGGGGCCTCCGACTTAATATCGCTATGATATTAAGTCGGAGGGTGTACAGAAAAGCAGTTTTTTTTTTTTTGCTTTTCTGTACACCCCCGCACAGGCAGAAATTAACGGCAGCCTTTGGGTAGGCGTTAATTTTTTAAAGTAAAATGTGCGGCTTGGCTGCACATTTTGCTTTCTGGATTGCGCGGGAATAACTAATAGGGCCATTGCATGTTGCGGGCGCTATTAGTTTCGGGGAGGTTGGCGGGGCGTTTTCGACGCGCTATTACCCCTTGCTGTATAAGGGGTAAAGCTCTGCCAAACCCGGGCTAACTGTACTGTATCGGCTCCGTGGACAGTCACTCCCTCTGAGCTACTTCCCTTCTCAGCTACCTCGTTCTCTCTCTCTCTCTGCCCCTCTCTCAGGGCCACCGGCCTGCTTTAGACCACCGCCGACCTCGGTCCCGTTACACGCGGGAACCCCGGCAGCGTTCCTACTGCCCCCGGTGCCCCGCTTCGCTGTCTTCTGTCTGACAGCTGCTGCTTTTGACACGAGGCGGGGTCATTTTTTTTTTTTTCTCGCCTCTCATTTATTTCTGCTCATGCTGACTGTGCGCTGCCTATAACTGTCCCTCTCGCCCAACCTCTCCTTCGTAAACTCGTTTCCCCACGGGCCCTTTTAGTAGGCGCACCAGTTCTCCGATAGCGTTTGTGTACTTCCGGGGGACCGTCAGCAGCTTCGTTCGGGCCTTTACCTCTGTCTAGCAGCAGATCTGCTGCAACAGGAAAGTTAAAAAGCACAGGCTGCCAGGGTTTTCATCCTCGGGGGCTACAGCAACTCTCCATCTCTTTAAGGGACCAGCATGTCAGCACTGGCTACCAATGCGGGGGTAGGTAAACAGAACCATCCCGTTTGCAGTACTTTCATATATATATACACAGAGTAGACAGAAATATAAATATCATAGTAGTTCACCCTTAAAGTGAATTGATATCCTTTTTTCTTACCCATGTATAGAAATTAAGACATTAATAAATATAGAAACTATATTGCCGGATAAGACAGAGGACAATGCCTTTTAATTTAAGATGTGATCAGCTGCTTTGGATGATTAATCTTTCAGTAGAATTTAAATGGATGCATTTCTAATATTGTTAGAGGTTAAGGATTATTTTTAAAAAATATATTTTGATAGTTTTTTGCCAATTTCAGACACATTATTGTATGGTGTTATCTGCCCTGTCACATACTTTGATGCATTGTAACCTTAGAAACCTGAGAAATCTCCAGAAAAATTAAAAGAAATTTTCCGTATAGGTGGAGTTTTCAAGTGCTACATTTCTCTGATTTTCGACTTTAGGGTCGAGACTTATTTAAGCATCCCTGATGTTACACACTGCTCCAACAAAGGAAAAACGTGTTCTTATGTTCTTAAGTTGAAATATTTATCAAATTATCTAAATCTGTTTACTGCAACATGGGATACATTTTGATTGAATTATATTGAAATGTTGCTGTAAGATAATGTTCAAAGTACACCAACATCTGTACAATAAATGAAAAAAAAAAAGCTTGATTGGATGGGAATTATAAAGCTAAATTAGTTGGGCAGATTAGATAAATCATATGATCATTTTCTGCTGTCATGTTTCTATGTTTAATAATCACAAATACAGAAGCAAACGCCTCTCAAATAATCACTCTGATCAAAGCGAACTTAGAGAGAGAAATAGTATCTAAACTATTACCTCAAATACTACTAAAAGACTAGAGACTATATCATCAGCGTATGCTCAAAGATGGTTTAATCTGCTGTCTCTCACCCGCAATGGGCCGCAGGCAGTTTTCAGCCTTATGGGCAAAATTTGTTTAATCATTTATTGTCTCATGTCTCATCATATACCCAATACCCAACATCCACTTAAATCATTGTTTATTAAACCACTAAAATTACTATTATTCAAGTATCTATTCAGCCACTGTGTACCAGCCTAATGTCAAACGTTAGCAATAAGAATACTTAGCCAAGAGTGAGGATCACTCAACACCCAAACCCGACATGGGCCATGTTTCGACTATAAAAAGTCTTCTTCAGGGGGAACAGATCTTTATCCTTTTTTAAATAATGGCAAAATATTCACAGATCCGGGACAAAATCAAACGTCTCTCAAGATCTCGACATCTGCCATGTGGCTGAATAGATGCTTGAATAATAGAAATTTTAGTGGTTTAATAAACAATGATTTAAGTGGATGTTGGGTATTGGGTATATGATGAGACAATAAATGATTAAACAAATTTTGCTCATAAGGCTGAAAACTGCCTGCGGCCCATTGTGGGCGAGAGACAGCAGATTAAACCATCTTTGAGCATACGCTGATGATATTGTCTCTAGTCTTTTAGTAGTATTTGAGGTAATAGTTTAGATACTATTTCCCTCTCTAAGTTCGCTTTGATCAGAATGTTTCTATGTTTGCCATTCGTTTCTTCCCCCTTTACCTGCTATTATTTCCACATTTTTTGCCTCCTTCAACTTCTTTCCTGATACAAGTAACACCTCCTCCCCTAGTTACCTCTTTATTACTACCCAGGTCACTCTCTCCAAATGTCTGTTTAGCTTCTGGGATAGGCATTGGTGGGGGCAAACAAGAAGCAACCTGCTTAATCTTTTTTTTTTTTTTTTTTTTAATTCTTTATTTGTTGTTTAAGGCAGAGAAAATTTGCATCTGCTTTTCTATGTGCAGAATTTCAGTGTTCCTGCTTAGGTTTCATATACAGTAACCAGGCCTCATAGAATGATAGATAATCAAACTACTTGTAATCTGGCAAACTCCATGGATAGTTTTTACTCTTGGGTTTGCTGAAATAGTTAGAACAAAACTACATGGGTAATTTTGCTTTTGTTATTGCATGTTCAAAATACCCACACAAACTTGTGCCTGCTTTTGTGTGGGTACATTTTAAGGAGAAAACAAACGTGCATAGTTTTGAACATCCAAAGCTACACGTGTATTTGCCTCTTCCTCCACTCCCCATGCCAATCACCTTCCCTTTCTCTTCACTTCCTGGCCTCACTTATCCTCTCCCTCACTTCCTGGCATAATCATCATCTTTTCTTTCTCTCACCCCCTGACATCACCTTTCTTCCCTCTCCGTTCCTCCACCCCTCTGATGTTATCATCAATCTTTCGTCTCCCCGATTCTCTGACATCATTATCACTTTCCCTCTCCTTCTATCTTTCCTCCCCACCCCCTGGAGAGAGAAGGTGATGATGCCCCTGGGCATCATCACCTTCTCTCTCCACTCCTCTCCCCCATCACCATCATCATTATAAACTTTCATCTTCTCCATCCCCTGTCATCGCCTTCTCTTCCCTTTCCTTCCACCCCCCACCGGCATCATTGTCTTCCCTTCTCCTCACTCCCTGGCGTCATAGTCTTCCCTCTCCCTTCAACTCTCATCCTCAGCTCTTTGAAGCATCATCATCTTCCCTCTCCCCCATCTCTTGGCGGCATCAACTTCCCTTCTCTCTCTCCCACATCTGGTGGCACCCCCCCCCTCCACCCCCAAACCTTAAACAGCCAAAGTCTGGGAGCAGGCTTACCCAGTGCTGCTCCTTCCCTCTGCAATCTGAACTGCTCAGGGCCAGCAAGCCTCACAAGCCTACAGAGCCCCCTGCAATTTCCATTGCAGAGAGCCAGCGGGGAAGCAGGAGCAGCTGCCAAAAAGCGCGGCTCTGACGCCATCTGCTAGTGGGATGGCACCCTGCAGGCCCAGAGGGAAAGGCAAAATAAAGACTGTAGCTGCGGCGCACCTGAATGTCAGCCATGGTACAGTAGTGTACTGCAGCACACCAGTTGGGAAACGCTGGTCTAGCAAAGAGGTTTCAGGATTTTTGATGGGGCGCTAAAGAAATAATGTCTTGTCCCAGAAAAATGTACAATAAGACATCAAAAATAGTGATGTGCTCTATTGTATATCGCAGATTGCATTGTGAAGTTGAATTCAGCGAATAGTGGCCTTCTGGATGTACCATCAGTACACCAGGCCCACTTGGGAATGATTCGTGATAGGGCAATATCAGTGGCAGGCCTGATGCTATGGAACACGTTGCCAGAATTACTCTGAATCATGGTCACTGTAAAAGAGTTCAAAAAAGCATTAACAACTTAGCTTTTTAAGATGGCTTTTGATGAGTCACATTGATGCATGACAAAAGTGTAGCCTGAAGCTAACAGTTTTGTAAAAGAAGTGGATATATTTGAAACAGAATGAGGGGTGGTGTTTCATCTTTTAAGTTGGTTGGATGTTCGAATAATAGACTGTGCTTTTTTTATAGTGTATGTTTGTCATGTTTTGAATGTATTATCATTTGTGATCATGTATGTTTTAATGTAAGCATCCATGTGTGGAGTGTGCGGCTACGAAATTTTTAAATAAGGATAAAAGCTTTTGAGGATGGCTTTCAAAGCCAGTGAACCCGGTGAGTTAAGCTGACTTTCAATTGCCCATCTTTGCCTTGGCTGAAAGCATGCATGGGGCTTCCACATGGGGCGGACTTTTAATCAAGTGGAAAACAGCGTTTCCAGGGTTGTGTGTAGACCTGGGGAGAAAAGAACGGCATGTGTACATTCCATTTTCGAACATAAGTGGATTGATTTTATTCTGTCCCCACCACCCCTGGATTCAGACATTCTTCTAAAGTGCATGTAATCCTTTGTATGCACATAACTTACAATAGTTAATTTTCACAAAGAAACTGCTCAGAGAGTTGTGTGTGAGTGTGTTTTTTAAAAGAAAATTTAGTTGCAGAATACACATGTACTTTGCAATGAGGCAGCCTAATGAAAATTGGCCCCTTAGGGAGTTTATCCCCACATGAATAACTGCTGAATTTCTAGACCTACTTAAATACCAATACAGTTAAAAAAAAAAAATTTGGCTGAAAGTCTTGCTGTATCATATTAAAAAAGAAATTGTGAGAATAGCAATGTACGCCATATCTCCCTATCACAAAATACTGTCAAATAAGTACCCACATAAGCCATGTTCAGACTATATGGTATGAATATAGCAGGCTAAAAAAGAAACAAGTTACTCCCACAATGTCCTGAATTCCATGGTGCACCAGATAAAGAGGGCTAGTTTTTTTTTGTTTTTGTTTTTTTAATTATTATTTTTGGCTCCCGGTCAAATGTCAGGCAGTATGATGATGTCAGCACTGACTAGGGAGGCGATCAGGTTGCAGGATTTAGAGGAACGTGAAACCTTGGGCCTGCATTAAGAGAGCAAGGACACTGTGTGCCTCTTTTGGAAGCACTGAACATTAAATAATCTAAGGCAGAGGTGGAGTGAAGGACTGATAGCTTTGCTTTGACTTACTCAGTAGTCAGGCAAGTTACTCACTCAGAGCAAAGGTTCTATAGATTTAAGAAATAATATTTCACAGTTTGTACTTTCATTGAAGAGAATTGGGTCCTTTTTCAATAAGCCACTGAGCAGCAAAGATAACTGGGTAACTTTAGCTGTTTATCTGTAGCTGAATTTTCAACGTAGCTAAGCAACTGTTTATGGCTGAAAATTCTCCTAAATCTAGCCAGTGAAATTTAAGACAGTTGTTTATGTGACCAGAACTATCCAGCTACATTTAACACTGAAAATCTATGCTGATGACCAGCTAAAATTGAAAACCTGCGCTGGGAAAGCTTCCAGAGTTGTCCCTTTTCTGTCTGGTGAAATCTGTGCACCCTGTGAATTTGGCTGGACAAATGTAACTAGTCAGTGGGGAGCTCTATTAAAAAAAAAAAAAAAGTCTGAGGTTTACCAAGCAGTCTTACAAATGTAGCCAGGTAAATGTTTTGGAAATTGACCCTTAAGTACCTGTCTCATAGACACAAAGGGACTGATGCAATACAGTGCGCTTAGCCGAGCGCAGTGTTTAACCTGTGGTCGGACACGCATTTTGGATGCGCATCCACAACCCCTTATGCTATAAGGGGATTAGTGCGTCCAATCCCCTGCGAAACTAATAGCACTTATCACATGTAAATGCATGTTGATGAGGCTATTAACTATTCTCCCCAGATCCCAAAAAAAAAAAATGAGTTTCTGACCTGCACATTTTTACTCTCAGAAATTAGCGCCTGCCCAGAGCAGGCGTTAATTTCTGAGCAGCTCAAAAAAGTGCACAGAAAAACAGAAAATACTGCCTTTCCGTGCATCCTCCAACTTAATATTGTGGTGATATTAAGTCAGAGAAACCAAAAGGTTTAAAAAAAAAAAAAAAAGTGAGCCGCGGTCAGGAAAACGGACGCTCATAAAATAGAGCGTCCGTTTTCCTAACCCGCTGACAGCCACTTCTCCTGAGCGCCTGCTGCCAAGGAGGCACTAGGGGTGCACAGTTATACCGCGCCTCCTTGGCTGCACAACCCCTCATTTAAATATTAAATCTCGGGCCCAGGACAGGTGCTGGGTGCACGTTAGAAAAGCCGGGCGCTCAACAGCGAGCGCCTGTTTTCCGCGCTAATTTATTGCATCGTCCCCAAAATGGGAAAAACCCTTTTAGTACATCAGGCCTTTAATTGTTGTCAGCAGATAATAGGCTGCAAAGGCAGGAAGAATCCCAATAATTTATTTTCAAAGCAAGTGTCCATTCTCCAGTTATGATATCCAGTTAGTTAACAGGCCCCTAATTAGGACCTTGTTTGTAAAGGACCTTTTTGCATTCTGTGCCATTTGGAAGAAATCTTTGACTAAAGCCTTTAATCTCGCTGGTACTTCTAGTAGCATTGTAGTTATGATAGGTAGTAACAGTAGTTGTATTAATCCATAGTAGAAAAGCATCTGTCCCATAATAAGGTTATAAATTTGATGACACTGTAAGACCCACACATAACTTGATGGGTTCTAGAAGAAAAGGCATGCGCCTAGTATAATATTTGCAGAATTTCATTAACTGTGATTATATAGACCATCTAAATCTGCTTCCCATCATTTTATTTATTTATTTATTTAAGGTTTTTTTATACCGGCATTCAAGAACTCGTTCTCATCATGTCGGTTTACAGAAAAACAGGGGTGCAAAAATAGAACCAAAAAACATAAATAAACGTGATGAAGAAATGCAGTTACAAATAACAAGGGTAAATGAACTGGGATTGTAAGAAAATAAAGTGAGATAGAGGAGATTAATTATATACAAGTGTACATTATAAATATGGAGTCCACTATATACAGCTTCTAAGCAGAGAGATTATTGATGGTGGGTGTTAGGTGGAGTTCGGGAAGGTCCATATGTAAAAGAACAGTCCAGGAGCTAGCAGGCACCTAAGAATGTGAAATGGCTCACTTTTCTCCCTGACTTCATAGGCCTGGAACTACTTCAAGGTAGGAGCTGAGAAACCGACCTTGAAAGTAGAACTGCTTAAGCAATGAGGTAGCAAGCTCTACTCATCACAGTAATACGAGGGAGTACAACACATGCTGGGCAAAATTCAAAGTTTCAAAATTCATTATCTTTACTAGAGCAACAATATAAATGTTATCCCTACTCGAGAATTCAAACATCTAATCCCAAAATCTGAAATGCAAATGTTTTTTCAATTAAAATGAAGTAAAAATTAGAAATAGGCCAAAAAAAAAAAAAAAATCAGTATGCAGGATCAGTGTCTTAAATAACTGGGACTTTTTCTATTTTTTTTTTTTTAGGCATTCTTTACAGTAGGCATACTGTAGAATGCCTTATGTGCCTGCCCATGTCCACATGTGTAATTTTTTTAATTTGAGTGTAACTTTCATATCAATGTAAGAGGAAAGTTACATGGGTAAATTGAAAAAACCAGGACAGAAATTGACAGGCCCATTCTACTGAGAGGGAGAAAAGGCACTGCTTGGGGACTCTGAGGGGAAGGAGTGAGGCTTGGTGTAGATGCTCAACCCAGGGAGGAAGGATCAAGCAAGGATGAGGAGAAAGGACTGATCTGGGAGGGAAGAGGGCAGAGAAAAGACTGGGAACTGAACAGGAGACTGGGAGAGAGAGAAAGGGAGGAAGGACTGGAGATGAGGGAGAAAGAGAAATGGGGATTGAGCAAGGGGATAAGAGGTAGAGAGAGGGCTGAGATTTGAATATATATATATATATATCTATTATATATATCTATACACACACACACACACACACACACACACACACAGTGGCTTGCAAACGTATTTGACCCCCTAAAAAGTCAGCAGATTTGTTGGATTACAAATAACACTTAATACAGATTATTCCAGACAGTATGTTTGTTGCAAACCAGTATGCTGTTAAAGTAAATTTTCAAAGTCACAATTCATTATTTCTCTGCATTTTTGTGTAAAATTAAAAACTGAAAATTGCCACTGATTCCAGTCAAATCCTATATGTAGGAAAATCCCAGAATAATAGGGGGGGGGTGTTGTTAGGATTGCAATGTTAGGAACACACTTCCTAAGCGTTCTTTGTAGTGTATAAGCACAAAATTCATATTTAACCGATGTATCACATTCTAAGTACTAGGCATAATTTTGTCCAAGTGTGCGAGAACAAAATCTCTGAACTATATAATCCGACAAAGATATGAAATGCCGTATGTAATAATAATCGTTCAATAAAAATTACATTTCAAGAGGAAAAAAAAGGAGACATTTGCATATGTCTGGATATTTGAAAGGAATCTATTGAATGTGTATAAAGTGAGAGAGACTGTACATATCCATCTTGCATAATTACCAAATTTATGCTAACCACCCCCCCCCCCCTATAACTTTGGAAAAGAAGCACTATTATCGTAATGTTGATAGTTTTTGTTATTGGAGATTATTAGATGCTAGAGGCTGTAGAGAGGAAAAATCCTTTTCCCATCCACATAAGGGGATTGCTGCTGTGGCTTGCATGACCTGATGTAAAAGACAGGGCAGTGAAGGCTAGGTGCAGTGCACTAACGCGCATGAATCAGAACATATTTCTCAGCGTGGGTCAAAGGAGGGGAAAAGTATGTCACAAAATACCTTTGAACAAAAACAACACAGAGGCAAACTGGTTATCTAACCTCCTGAGAATGAGCAAAGCTCTGACACAACAAGGAACACAAAGAGATTTATGTACAAAATACAAAACGTGACTAATCCTTCTATTGAGTTCACCTCAAGTATGTCATGAATTTCACATGACCCACCCACTTTTTTTCTATACCTCTGCAATTACCATATCAGCAGCAATAATGCTCTCTTGTTTTAAGTGCCAGTGGTACGTATCAGCATGGTTGTGACAATGGTAAATGTAGTTGATTGTGCCATTTGGCTTTTGTTTGTTGTAACAAGCAATAAGGTTAATGTTTCTTCTCTTGACATCTTTGTACTGTACCCTTTTGTGGGTTGTGTTAACCCCCCTTTTTCTTGCTGTTGATGTACAAGCTTGAATTCCCTCATAACTTCGTTTTTCAAAAATGTTTCTCTCTCTTCCCCTTGTCCCAAATGTTTGGCTATTAAGCCTCTTTGATCAAAAGAAACCTGGAAGTAGAAATATGCTTTTGGGAAAAAAGTTAAGCTAGATGCAATATAAAGAACATAACCCCAAATTGAATTTTGCATAATTGCAATGGAGACAGATGTAAGGCTATTACTATTGTACAGCTAACTACATAGTGATCTTGATCTATTTCTTACCTTCTTTTAAAAAGTTTTTTTAATTCTTTTTTTGCATGCCTTTTTTTTTTTTTTTCTATTTCAGACCCTTGGTCTTGTCTTCCATTTCCTGGTTTATTTCCTGCCTGGTCACATTCCAGACCTGCACAACCATTGTGTTATGAAATCTGAAAACTTGCTTTCTCCTTTTTAACTATATTGTATGCATACACATTCACATGATTTAAGATTCAATGCCAAGATGTAAAGGACAAGACACTAGAATGACGTGATTTCCAGAAGTAATCAATGATCATTAAATTAACAACTGGGCAAAGGTAGACAAAGTAGTGGACTTAAATTGCAGCAGGAGAGATTTAGGCTTGCCATTAGGATGCACTTTTATAACACTGTTCTGGTGCTTGCCAACCCTTAATCTATCTTGGGTGATGGAATTTTGATTTTTGGGGCTTTATAAGAATAGGTTTGGCAAACATTGGGGCAGATTTTAAAAGTTACGCATGCGGCCTACATTTGTGCGTGCAAATGTATGCCCGATTTTATAACGCGCGCTCAGCTGCACGCATGTTATAAAATCAGGGGTCGGCGCGCGTAAGGGGGTGCACACTAGTGCACCTTGCGCGCGCTGAGCCTTCGGGGAGACCAGCTGGCTTTCCCTGTTCCCCCCCCCCCCCCCAATACCTTTGTTGTAGAAGTTACGCCTGCTGAGTGCCGGCGCGTGATCCCCTGGCACAGCGGCAAAGGGCCGCTGTGCCGGAGTCCTCAGTCACGCCTTCCAGACCGCCCCCGTTCCGCCCATTCAGAAAAGCCCCTGAGCTTTACGCGCACTGCCGGGCCTTTTGAAAATAGTCCCAGCATATGTAACCCCCCCCCCCCCCCCCACGCACGTAAATCCTCGAAAATCTGCCCCATTGTATCTGAGAAAGATACAAGTTTAGTAGACCCCTTCCTGCAGGCAGTAGATGGACAGGACTCTTGAGATCCTGTCTAGTCCTGTTTTCTGAAAGAATAAGAATTTATAGTTGAATATGTAGACACTGAGGGCAAAATGTAAAAAACTTTTTATGATCCTGCCTTTACTAGCCAGGGCTGAAGAAGACTCCTATGTGGTTTTGAATATTCATCATTTTTCCATTATTTTGTTGGTCCAATAAAGAATATTTTTTGCATAACTGAATCCTGGCTGTCTGAGGTTGATGGTGTCATTCTTAATGGGTTAGGCCTGTCGAGCTAATTTTTTTTTTTTTTTTTTGCATCTGCCTAGAAGTGGCAGGTGGGGTGGAGGTGTTGCATTTATGTTTAAAAGTGATATACAGATTTGTTTGGCTTTAGATTTTGAAATTTTGGGTGAGAGTTTAATATTGAGATCTAGCAGACTATAAATTAAACATAAAAGTCTATGCTAGAATCCTGATTTTATTGGATTATATCACTTCGCTGTATTTGCATCATCCTAATACCATGTTGATAGGCAATCTGAATATTCATGATGATGTACCTAATAAGCACTTAGTAGCGGAATTTTTGTCTACTTTCTCATAATGTAATCTTACCCAGATTATTGGCCTACTGACTCAATGCACATGTCATAGATCTTGTCATTGTCCCTGATTTCTGGCTGGCTAATGGTTTGAATTATTGATTTATCTGTTTTATCTCTGTTGACTGATCGCTTTTATTCATTCTATTTTTTTCTCATGGTGTGAAGGCTCAAGCGGTGCCTCTGAGTAAGGTCACAAATTAAGTCCTATTGACCTAACTGCCTATGAAGCATTGTGGCTTCAATCTCAAGGTTTTATCAATTTATCAGGGCCAGTGGAAGCACTAGGGGGGACTAGGCTGCCAACTAGAGTGCCACCATTCTGGGGACAGGATGGGGACAACATCTTCTCCTTCCCGCTCGTGGTGGGGCCCAGAAGAGCAAGTATTGTAGTGGGCCCATACACAGGAAGGAGGAAATACCATCTGTCTTAGGAACGGGAGAAAAGCATATTGCAGTATCGGCTGACGGCAGTGAGGAGCAGGAGGCCTAGGAGCCGGTCCGCAGTACAATCTGACAAAGAAGAGCAGCAGAGTCTCGCCATGCTCAAGAGAAGGAGTGGGGCCATGTGTAGTTAGGAGGAAGATCAGCAGCAGTCACTTGATATTCGGCTAAGTTT
Source organism: Rhinatrema bivittatum (assembly GCF_901001135.1). NCBI lineage: Eukaryota > Metazoa > Chordata > Amphibia > Gymnophiona > Rhinatrematidae > Rhinatrema > Rhinatrema bivittatum. The sequence continues at coordinate 227,823,585 of NC_042618.1, forward strand.
ACCCGATAACGGAACCCCTCCTCGTAACACCCCCAGAGCACCCCTTTTATATGCAGCTAAATTATAGCCGGATAATTACTTGGCTGAAATTGCCAAATTAGCCATTTACACGGATACTTTTTAGTTATCTGTCTAAATGGCAGATGAAATTTAATGTGGACAAGTGCAAGGTGTTGCACATAGGGAAAAATAACCCTTGCTGTAGTTGGCAAGTTAAATGTAAGACATTGATAAGACAGGCTAAGAGAGAAATTGAAAAGAAGTTGGCCGTAGAGGCAAAAACTCACAATAAAAACTTTTTAAAATATATCCGAAGCAGAAAGCCTGTGAGGGAGTCAGTTGGACCGTTAGATGATTGAGGGGTTAAAGGGGCACTTAGAGAAGATAAGGCCATCGCGGAAAGATTAAATGATTTCTTTGCTTCGGTGTTTACTGAAGAGAATGATGGGGAGATACCCGTTCCAGAGAAGGTTTTCATGGGTTTCAGATGGACTGAACCAAATCACGGTGAACCTAGAAGATGTGGTAGGCCTGATTGATAAACTGAAGAGTAGTAAATCACCTGGACCAGATGGTATACACCCCAGGGTTCTAAAGGAACTCAAAAATGAAATTTCAGACATATTAGTAAAAATTTGTAACCTATCATTAAAATCATCCATTGTACCTGAAGACTGGAGGATAGCTAATATAACCCCAATATTTAAAAAGGGCTCCAGGGGCAATCTGGGAAACTACAGACCGGTTAACCTGACTTCAGTGCCAGGAAAAATAGTGGAAAGTGTTCTAAGCATCAAAATCACAGAACATATAGAAAGACATGGTTTAATGGAACAAGTCAGCATGGCTTTACCCAAGGCAAGTCTTGCCTCACAAATCTGCTTCACTTTTTTGAAGGAGTTAATAAACATGTGGATAAAGGTGAACCTGTAGATGTAGTGTACTTGGATTTTCAGAAGGCGTTTGATAAAATTCCTCATGAGAGGCTTCTAGGAAAAGTAAAAAGTCATGGTATAGGTGGCGATGTCCATTTGTGGATTACAAACTGGCTAAAAGACAGGAAACAGAGAGTAGGATTAAATGGACAATTTTCTCAGTGGAAGGGAGTGGGCAGTGGAGTGCCTCAGGGATCTGTATTGAGACCCTTACTTTTCAATATATTTATAAATAATCTGGAAAGAAATTCGATGAGTGAGGTAATCACATTTGCAGATGATACAAAATTCTTCAGAGTAGTTAAATCATAAGCAGATTGTGATAAATTGCAGGAAGACCTTGTGAGACTGGAAAATTGGGCATTGAAATGGCAGATGAAATTTAATGTGGATAAATGCAAGGTGATGCAGATAGGGGAAAAGTAACCCATGCTATAGTTACACAATGTTAGGTTCCATATTAGGTGCTACCACCCAAGAAAGAGATCTAGGCGTCATAGTGGATAACACATTGAAATTGTCGGTTCAGTGTGCTGCAGCAGTCAAAAAAGCAAACAGAATATTGGGAATTATTAGGAAGGGAATTGTGAATAAAACGGAAAATGTCATAATGACTCTGTATCACTCCATGGTGAGACCCCACCTTGAATACTGTGTACAATTCTGGTTGCCGCATCTCAAAAAAGATATAGTTGCGATGGAGAAGGTACAGAGAAGGACATCCCAAATGATAAAGGGGATGGAACAGCTCCCCTATGAGGAAAGGCTAAAGAGATTAGGGCTGTTCAGCTTGGAGAAGAGATGGCTGAGGGGGGATATGATAGAGGTGTTTAACATCATGAGAGGTCTTGAACGAGTAGATGTGACTCGGTTATTTACACTTTCGGATAATAGAAGGACTAGGGGCATTCCATGAAGTTAGCAACTAGCACATTTAAGACTAATCGGAGAAAATTATTTTTCACTCAACGCACATTTAAGCTCTGGAATTTGTTGCCAGAGGATGTGGTTAGTGCAGTTAGTGTAGCTGGGTTCAAAAAAGGTTTGGATAAATTCTTGGAGGAGAAGTCCATTAACTGCTATTAATCAAATTTACTTAGGGAATAGACACTGCTATTAATTTCATCAGTAGCATGGGATCTTCTTGGTGTTTGGGTACTTGCCAGGTACTTGTAGCCTGGTTTGGCCTCTGTTGGCAACAGGATGCTGGGCTTGATGGACCCTTGGTCTGACCCAGCATGGCAATTTCTTATGTTCTTATGAATATCTACCCTTTTATTTCTTTGTTAAATTTGTATATGGTAGGTCTTTTTATCAAGACAGCAAAGAGTGTATTTTGCAAATTCTAATTTGCAGTCTTCATTGAATCAATCTAAGGAACTGTTTGACATAATTTGTTAGGCTTGTGGTTCCTTCCAAGGATTTTCCTAAACCTTGTGATCTGGATTGTGAATTATTCACTAACTTCTGCTTTGATAAGGTGCAAAAGCTCCAATATAGGATCATGTCAATTGTTGGTATGAATTCCTCTTCAGTAACAATTGCTTTGACTTTGTTGTGGTCCAACTGTAGTCCTATAAGGGAACTGGAACTTACTGTTATCCTGAGTAAAAAATTACCATCTGTCCCCTCGATCCATATTCTTCTTGGATTTTGCATACTTTGAAACGGGTATTTGTTGTTTTTATTTTTAATTGAGAGTTTCAAATTTTTTGTTATCCAGGGGTATGGTTACTGACTGTTTGGAAAGGGCTATAGTTCATCTCACATCAGACACTTCTAGTTATAGACCAATTTCCAATTTGCCGTACTAACTAAGATCCTGGAGAAGGTTGTACTTTCCCCCTTGAATAGCCTTTATGAAGATACTCATTTCTTAAGCCCATATCAATGTAGGTTTTGTAAGGGCCAGGATACCAAGATCTTGTTTGTGTCTCTAAAATGACTTCTTGCTGTGAGTATTGGATAAGAGTTCAACTGTTGTAGTGATTTTTTTTTTTAAGACATCTCTGCTGCATTTGACATCATTTGTCACCAGATTTTGTTAGACAGGTTGCACTTTTGTGGAATAGGTGAGACTGTGTTGCATTGGTTTACATCTTTTTTACATAATCTTACCCAACAAGTTAGCTTGGGTGACTACTCCTCTTCTTGGAAGCTGTTGTCTGTAGGTATGCCCCAGGGCTTAGCTTTATCTTTGACACTTTTTAATATCTACATTCAGCTCCTTTGCACAGTAGTCTTTCTTCTTTTGGTGTATGCTTTAAAATATATGCCGATGACACCCAGCTCTATTTTCCTGTAAGCAGTCATTGTACTTCTCTACACCTGTTCCAGTCTTGCCTGCAAGCAGTTTGGAACTGTTTGGCACAAAACAAGCTAGTACTCAATTTCAACAAGACTGAAGCACTATGGGTAAGCCTCAGAACTCCTTCTGACGTTTCGCCCAAGCTGTCTCTTGATGGGTACTCAACTGTGTGTTCTTCTGAGGTTTGTGACCTTTGGAGTACCATTGGACTCCCAGCTGACACTAAAACCCTAGATCAAAAAGATTTTGAAAACCGGTTTTTATAAACTTGGGAAGGTGAAATGTCTTAAATATATTTTGTCAATTAATTATTTTCATACAGTGGTTTCAAGCATTTGTAATAAGCACTCTTGATTATTGTAATGCATCGTACATAGGTCTTATCAAGGGCCAGATTTATGCATTGCAGTTGCTGCATGGTTGATCACTTTGGGTGCAGTTGGAGACCACATCTCTCCAAGATTACAGGAGCTTCACTGGCTACCTGCAATGCAATGAATTAAAAATTTCACTATGATCTTTAAAGTGTTAAGTGAGGGTGGTCCTTCATACCTTTTTTAAACTTCTTGACCTGTACGTAATAGACCATACTTTGTGTTTAATAGCACCTTTTCGTGATTCTTTCTATTAAATCGATTCATCTTCAAAATTCTTGATGCCCTGCCTTTTCAATATCTAGCCCTCATTTATGGAATGATATTCCCTCACAAATATGTTCGTATATGAGATATTAGTGATTTTAATTTGTTCCTAAAAAAATTAAAGGCTTTGCATTTTTTATAGGCATTTTCTATCTAGTGTTGGTCTGACCTGTGCTATTTTGGATTCATGTTATTTGTTATAATCAATGTAGTTTTTAATTGTATGTATTTTGAATTGCTTCATATATTTGTTATTTTGTAGTTTGGCAGTCTGCTTAGAAAAAGGTGTCTTGTATAGGTGGAATCTAAAATGTTTTAAATAAAATAATAAACTTGCACAGAACCCAGTTTACTTTCCATCAAATGTAAGCTTAAAAAATAGTTATACCAGCAAATATAGGCAAGATTATGGCAACTATAGCTAATAAATCAGAGGCGATCATCTTTTATTTAAGGTTGATGGGGTTTAAAGCATGTTCTGCTCTTGCATTTCAAGACTCCAGCATGTTCAGGGTTGCTTTAATCACTTAAGGAGCTCTGGGCAAACTCGTATTTGAATTTTAGATTTAATTACTTGACTTTCCAAATTCAAGCACAAGGCAAGTTACAGTCAGGTACAGTAAGACGTTTCCTGCCCCAGAGGACTTATAATCATTTACTAAGCATTTTTCCTTTAGACACAGAGTGGGAGAAATTCCTTAGTAAATCAAGCCCCAAGTTTGTACCTGTAGCAATGGAGAGTTAAGTGTCTTGCCTAAGGTCACCAGCAATATCAGCGGAAGAAGTTGGATTTGAACACTGGCTTTCCTGGTTATCAGCCATCTACTTTACTAGGCTGTTATTGACCACCATCCTCACCTCCTCAACTCCAGCACTCCTCTTCTCCCCCTCCTAGTTAATCTGACACTGCAGGCCTCCCCCCCTCTGTGTCAGCTGACACAGGCAGCCACAAGCCACTGTCTACTTCTGGCCCATGTAGGCCAACACAAGAGCACCACTACTTTGTTCTGGCCTTTAGAGCTGGTGAAGCACACCTCTACCTACTTCTGGCCCATGTAGGCACATGAAAATTTAGCATGAGGTTTTCCTGTTGATAGCAGGGCTGAATTAGCCATGCTGTCATGGGAAATGCCAATCAGGGCCTGGGGGGCGGAGCTTTAACAAGCAGAGATCAAAGTTTTAGTCTTTGCGGCTGCAAGTGTGTTCCCGCACCGGAAAATAACAGATTCTCCTCAGTCTGTTCTTTCCGCGCGTGGGTGTGCACGCGGAGCTTGTTTTCTCTTCAGACATTTTTGTTTTTTCTCGTCAAAATGAAGAAAAAGCAGTCGGGGTTTAAGCCAGAGACTAAAACTTTAATCTCTGCTTGTTAAAGCTCCGCCCCCCCCGGGCCCTGATTGGCAGTTCCCATGACAGCATGGCTAATTCATCCTGCTATCTACGGAAACACCATTTACAGTAAGCAAACTTGCTTTTCTTTTCCTTCTAGCCTGTGTGGGTTGGCATGAGCATGGTGTAAAAGGGCCTTGCGCTGTGGGCAGGGCTGGTGCAAGTGTATTAGGCATCCTAGGTCAGTGGTTCCCAAACCTGTCCTGGAGGACCCCCAGACAGTCAAGTTTTCAAGACATACAGATATATATTCTGCATGAAATAGATTTTCATTCTTTGTCTCATTTTCATACAGATTTATCTCATGCATATTCATTGCAGATATCCTGAAAATCTGACTGGCTAGGGGTCCCCCAGGACAAGTGTGGGAACCACTGCCATAGGCGAACACTCAGCCTCGCAGCCCACCTCCCACCCCCCAATTAAATTTTATGTCTATAGCCTCCCCCTTTGAGATTTTGATTATTAAACTCAATCATTGTAATCCCACCACCATCCCTATCACAACAATCCTGTAAAAAACACAGTTGGATATACAGTATTTATATTAAAAAATATTATGTTTCAGATATCAAGTCATAGTGCCTGATTAGTGACCTTTCTGATTTTTGGGGTTAATTACACAATCCAGAAATACCTAATAAAAGAAATCGATACTGCATTGATTAAAGGTAATCTCTGAAATGTCTAGCTGGGCTGAATGAGAATGTTTGTTTCCCCTTACTATTCACCATAGAAAAAACATTCAAATTCTCAGTAACAATGGCATGTTCTCCCTCCAATTACCAAATACTTTGATATCACAAAGCCCTGCAGAAATGTCAGTCGCAACACACATAGGGGTAGATTTTCAAAGGGTTCCGCGCATAAGATACGAGCGCAGCCCCCGAAAACCTGCCCCTGCCTCCCCCTGCGCGCGCCGAGGCTAAGCCCCGGGATGCGCGTATGTCCCGGGGCTTCGAAAAATGGGTGGTCCTGGGGTGTGGCCGAGTGCCCTGACACAGTGGCCTGTGTTGGGGCCTGGCCAGCCAGCGCGCGCAAGTTATGCCTGCCTCGGAGCGGCCTCGGAGGGAACGGAGGCAGGCTGCTCGGCTCGGCGCGCGCAGGTTGCACAATTGTGCATCCCCCTGTGCGCGCCGACCCTGGATTTTATAACATGCACGCGGCAGTGCATGCATGTTATAAAATCGGGCGTAGATTTGTTTGCGCCGGGTTGCGCGAACAAATCTATGCCCACGCGTATGTTTTAAGATCTGCTCCTTAGCATATCTGCCATTCCAAAACAGCACTAACTCCCAGAACTCAAAACAACAACACTATATGACTATTGGTCAGTGCCCAATCTCAGGCATCAAAGCACAGCCCTCTGCTTCCTACTCCAGCACCTTCCCTCCTAGGCAGCCAGTAAGGGGACATGAAGAGAGAAGTGAGTCTGGAGCAGACAGAGCACACAACTCGGCAAATATTCCACTGAGCCCTAGAACAATGCATAGTATCATAGTAAATGTCGGCAGATAAAGACCAAAATGGTCCATCCAGTCTGCCCAGAAAGGCGTCTGTACCTCCTATTGGGAAAACAGAACAAGCTGGACAGCTTTGGATCCCTGCACAGAAACTACATAAACTGCTAGGAAACTCTTTTTATATAGAGAGGGATGAAACTATTAAAGGAATGTCAGACCAGCTCAGCTTTGCTTATAATCATAGGCATATGAATGTGGGTCTTGGCATTGCAGGCAACGTAGATGCTGCGATAGCGCAGATCAATGCTCTGACTTGTATCTTGTGTGCTGGGTTGTGGGTTTGTTTTTTTTCTTTATGTAAGTATCATTGTGGCTATGAGATCAGAATGAGACTGCATTAAAAGTCCATGTTTTGGCTTTAATATCTACTAAGGGCCAAGTTGACAGATCAAGCAAAATCATTTCTAAGAAGTGCACAAAGTCTGCAAATCATCTTGTTTGCACGGTTCTCAAAGAGCCCATAATTTTGCCCCTTAAGAGCCGTATTTAAGAATTGGGCAAAGGCCACAGTATCTTTTTGCACAAATGTTTTTTTTTTCTTTGTTTGCGTGGATTTTTCTGTGGCATTTTTCCCTTGCCAAAGTTGAAAGGCTTGGGCGCAAAGGATGCATTATTTCAGAATTAGGCGAGCAGCCTGACTCAGTTGTCTGGTTTCTTTGGGGGTTTTTTTTTTTTAACTTCCTGGGTCTTAATTTAGCTGTAACTGTAAAATTAGCTGTAAATGTACTCCCAGCTGAAGATCCATGTTCAGAACGATATATGCTTATTTGGCAAGTGGTCTAAATGCATTATTATAAGGCAAGTGTGTGCAGACATGGCACTAAATTGCTTTGGTTACCCTAATCTTTCCCCTGCTTCTCACTGTTTTAAAATAGCAATGAACATACATTTAAGTTAGCAACATCGAAGAGTGTTTGGTTTTCATTAAAAAAATTGGAAAATTGGGCATAATTTACTGGAGAAAACCTAATGCCTTTTTTTCATTCCTGACCCTTTTTCACTGACTAGCAGTGACAGCTTGATTAAAAGAAATGTTTTTCTAACATTGAAGACTGTTCTCCCCCCCCCCCCCCCAAGTGTTCTGACATCAGTTAATCCTGTTCATAAATTCATGGATTCATTATTAGCAGATAAGACCTTGTCTGCCTTTTTTTTTAAGTGCTTTTCAATACAGGATGCAAAAGCAGTGTAGCAGTGATTCAATCTGGCTGTCGATTAATTTAGAGGCATGGTAGCATTTCCTAATCTGCGCTGATTGGCTTGAAACTTAGGGGGAAGGCTCCATCATAGTTCTACAAGTTATTCTATTGAAAATGACCAGAACCTGATGAGGTTTAGGCCTTTTTATAGGGTAATGTTGAAAAATGCCGCCTTCTGCAACCACAGACTTCACATTTCCAGCAATCAGGTCCAAAGGAAGAATAATTATCTATATACGTTTTTTATGCATTCTGAACACTTCCTGTTCTATGCCTGCACAATAGACTAAAATCTGAGTGTTTTTTTATTATAGTGTTTCAGTCCCCCACTGGAGATTTACAGTATTTTTTCAGATTTTCATCATGCTCTGATGAGTTTCATTGCACAGTGTTATGTGTTTTAGGGTCTGATTTACTAAGGCTCTTTTCCATTTCTATGTCTATGGGGAAAAGGCTCAGTAAATCAAGCCCAGGGACATTCTTGATAGGTTATTTTTTATTCCTCCTTGTATTCTCCTGTGGGTTTGCTTATATACTCATACTTTAAAAAGAAAAGAAAAATGAAGGTATAGCAGCATTAGGAGTCTTACCACCCAGGAAAGCACTCACTCTGATTTCACTTGTTACCCTCAGCTTACATCTTGTCCTCAAACGCAGTCCACATTCAAAGGAAAAGCAGATACAGAAAAGTATGGTTGAAGTAGCACAAGTTTGTATGTTTAGGTACTTTCAAAGCTTCAAATGTTTATATTATTCTGATTTTTATAACATTTGTATTTTATGGGGATTTTTTGGAAAGGCAGTTTTATAAATCCAACTAAAGGAAAAGCATAATTTTTGTTACACAGTTAAGCAGTAGGGATACGCAGACTCGTTCATAGAGTCACAGCATGTCACTGAAGAAAATGCAGGTATGGAGGTGCAGAAACTGTTTCTGAGCACATCTTGTCCTCGTGTACCGCGCTGCTGGTGATGACTCCCTGCTGGCTGCACTTGGGGTCCTCTGATGCATCTGCCAAAAGAGCAAACAGGAATTTTTCATTTCATTTTCTTTTGTACAGAGAGAAGATTTTCTAAAACTCTCACATTTTTTAAAAGTTATGATTGAAAATGTGAATTATAGGACAGGATTAAAAATCAAAACTATAAAAAAGTATTTAAATGTGTATGTTAAACAAGTATGCAAGGTACAGCTTTATGAAAACAAGACTTATTAAATATTTCTAATGAAAGTAATATACTTTTGTTTATGGTCATTCGAGCTTCAGTTGCCATAGAACTTCATTATTGTTTCAGTCACAAAAAATTAGGTTAGATTTTGGAAAACACTGAAATCATGAATGGGATTACAAGAGAGCTCAAGGAGTCATGCAGTCTACCCTTCTACTTCCAGGAAGTATCTACTGTACCCAAACCATTCTGGACAAATTTTTTATCTACTCTACGCTTAAAAGCCACTAACGGGGATTCCATCTCCTCCCCGGGTTAATCTATTCAACAAATATAGAACATTCTTTCTAATGTCTAATGAAACTCCTCTACTACAGTTTTAGTCCATTACTTTCCCAGTGGAGAAGCAGGTAGCTTGTGAGTCTTTACCTGTCAGTGAGTCAGTGCTGTGAAAATCAGCAGAGCACGGTTTATGGAAAAGAGTGCGTGTTTTGAATGGGGACCACAGGAACCAGACAAAGTGATTGCTCATGACATGAGTCATCCTAGTCCTGAAGATAAAGTGGATACTATTTGTGGTTTTTTATGAATTACTATGGCTACCATTAAAGCTGTCTAGTGCTTTCAGTCTTCAGTTATAGTGGACAGTGTCAGACTAGAAATGAAGCCTGCAAAGGAGTAAGGATTTTAAGAGTATATTGGAGGACAGCTCCAATCTCTCTCTGATATCAGCACAATCTTAGAGAAACAGTTCACACTGTGTAAACATTTTGAGATCGGCTTAAAATAAAATGAAATTTATTGGAGTTTTCAATTCAGAAGGCAGAGATTTAACTCTGATTCTGAAGACATTAGTAAATCTTATTGCTAAATCCTGCAGTTTTTTTTCTTATGCAATCAATCAATATGATATTCTAAAGAAATAACTGTAAATCATTTTGATTTGGAAAAATAGCTCACAGTAATCAGGGCAATAATTTTTGTCCTTGGTATCAGTTGCTAAACAACCACATTCAAATGTCTGATGAAAAGTAAGACAATCTGCCGTAAGTTTTAAGATATATATACTCAAAGAAAAGACCCAATTATGTGGCAAGTATTAGAAACACAAATATATATAGAACTTGCTAAATGGGATGTCTCTATTATGAAAATTAGTCAACCTTCATACGATACCAAATAAATTGGTTATCGTGCTGATAAGCCCTTGTGAATAATAGGCCTTGTAATCATTAGGTGACTCGGTATTGTGTGATTCTTCCGAAGAAGTTATCTTTGCACTTATCTTTGAATTCAGTTAAAAGTGGATTTGTAAGTTTTAAGATGACATTAGTTCAGCAGTGACCACTAGGCTTATGCTATCAAGGTTTCAAAAGTGTTTTATCAAAATGAGTCAAAAGTAAATCAAAACCATTCAGCTGACAAATCAGGCCAGGAAGTGCTCTCGGCCAATTAAAATGTCCCATAGTCCCACACGTTTTGCACATCATATTCACAAACATCTGTTAAACTCACTATTTGCTGTTGTTGGTCCCTTCTTTGCCAGATTTTAACTTTCTGCTACTCTGCAAATGGCTTTTTGTTATGTTGGGGTTGTGCTCTGGAATGCTGTCCTGTTAGATTTAAGGATGGAGTCTAGTTAAGGTCTGGCTTTTTTCAAAAGGGTCTCTGGTTTTTAATTCATTAATTTTTTATTTGAATGAGGCTAGTGAAGAGTATCTGATTTGATGTTGTACTATTAAAACATTGAGACCATGTTTTATTAATGTGAATTGATTCTATGTGTAATTATATTATGTTTTATTATGCATGGTATAATGTGATGTTTTTATTTATTTATATATTTGTTTTTATATTCTGTACCGACGTTCGATATGGAATATCACATCGGTTTACAGATAAACTCAGGAATAATATGACAACGATGTCTTATTATTTTTACATAGTAACAGAGTAACTTATTTTATAATTTGGAACTTTTGATTGAGATACATTGTAACAGTGTAACTTATTTAACAATTTGGAACTCTGGTTTGATATACTTCGCACACTTGAAAGGAGTGACTTGTTCTTGAGAGGGTGACTAAATAAGCCTTGGTAGTTTAAACACTTGAATGAGGACTCTGTAATTGGAGGTATGTGGGGGACTAGGATGGGGAGCAACTGGTAGGGTGCTTAGCACGGGCGGGTGGTGGGGAGGGGAGTGTGTTAACCAGGAGTAAGGGGTGGGGTAGGGTGAGTACATAGTGATCAGGTGGTGTGATTAACACTCGGGTTGGAAGGCTCTTTGGAATAGCCAAGTTTTTAGGGTCTTCTTGCAAGTCTGGGTTGAAGGTTCTATTCTGAGTTGTGTGGGTAGTGAGAGGCCAGCTATTGAGATGACGCGTTCTCTGGTTGTGGTAAGGTGGGCCAGTTTTGTGGAAGGAATTGTTAGCAGACCGGTGTTCTTGGATTGGAGGTCTCTTTGAGAGTCGTGTGGGTGGTTGGAAGGCGTCCTTTAGCCAGTCGATCTTTTCATTGTAGATGGTCTTATGCAAAAGGGTTAGGGCTTTGTATTGTATTCTGTGGGTTATGGGGGGCCAGTGGAGGTCTTTAAGAATGGGTGTGATGTGGGCGGAGCATTTGCTGTTTGTGAGGGATCAGGCTGCTGCGTTTTGCAGTAGTTGCAGAGGTTTGAGGGAGGAAGCTGGGAGCCCGAGGAGGAGGGAGTTGAAGTAGTCCAGCTTGGAGAATAAGAGGGTCTGAAGTACTGTCCAATAGTTATGGTTGAAGAGGAGGGGGTTTGATTTTTTTGAGGACTTGTAGTTTGAAGTAGCCCTCTTTTATTGTTGCATTGTTGTGTTGTTTTTTTAGGTTTAGTTCGGAGTCTAATGTGATGCCTAGGTCTTTTACTTTGGATATGAATTGTCTGTTTGGTTGCGTGATCAAGAGGTCTTGAATGCTTTTTGTGGAGGGTTTGTTTGTTATGTATAGTATTTCGGTTTTCTTGTGGTTGAGTGTGAGCGATATCTGAGTGAGGAGTTTTTGTACTTGAGATGAATAGGATTCCCATTGTAGTAGGGTGTTTTGTATGTTCTCTTTCATGGGGAGTAGGATTTGAACGTCATCTGCATAGACAAAGTAGGAGAGGCCCAGGAAGGGGAGGAGTTTGCAGAGGGGGAGCATGTATATATTGAAAAGAGTGGATGAGAGTGATGATCCTCGGGGTACGCCGTGTGAGAGGGGGAATTGCCTTGATTCACTTGATGGGGAAGGTGGGTAATCCGAATAAGTAGAATAAACCCTGCAGTCATCTAATGCTGCCAAGTCTGGCGTTGACATTTTTCAACTTGTTTCTTTCTTACTTACTTTTGCTGAGTACTTTTAGTATTCTCGCACATGTCTCTAGGGTATGTAAGACCTGAAATTTGAGATGGTCAAAATAATCACAATTGTTCATACATTTAATGAGTTCCCATTACCATGATCTTAGAAACTTTAGATTCTGACAGGAGATTAGGACTTTAGGACCCTTCTAGTCTGCCCATGGATGATCATGATTCAGTAAACACTGCCTCTAGACAAAGACCCAGATTAGAGGAGGAGTTTATGATCATCCTTTTAACTGTCTCTAATTATAATAGCTTTAAACAGCAGCATTAGCAACCAAGCAACATGGGGATTCAGGATTTGGGAATTGCTGAGATTTTTCAAATGCAGATCAGGGGAATGTGGATGAATATCACTCACTCACTTCTCCCAATAAACAGTGAATTGGTGCCTTCTCATGTTTTATATGTGAATAGAACGGGGTTGTGAATCACTTGTGTCATATTACATACATTTGCCTCATACTTTAACACCTAAATTACACTGCATCGCAAAATACTCTGCTACCATAGCCACCATTGAGTCCATAAAAGCCTGCTGTTCAAACATCACTAACCCAGCCACAGCTTTATTGGGTCCTGCTATGAATACTGGCATCAAAATCGGCCCCCAAGGGTCAAGCTATGGCACCCTGAGCTTTCAGTTGCAGCAACCTGAGGTTTTCCTCTTCGTTTTATTCCCTCTGTCTCAGCTATTGCAGCCAAACTCCAGTTCCTGAATAGCATGGGCCTTCCCTCCTGAACCCCGTACACATGTGCTCTTGAGCCAGTCAATATGTGTCACTGCTGTCCAATAGCTGTGTCTCCCTACCTTCCTTGTGCAACCCTAAGTAGCTCCAATCGGGCTGAGCAACAGCAGCAATAGGAAAATCGCACATTGATGAGAACTTGTACAACACTTGTGCTGGGTCATCAGACCTTGCAGAATAGAGGTTTTAAAAGCCTATCCAGGCCCTGCAGCAGTTTGGCTTCTCATCTAAAACCTTTTGTAAGCTTCCCTTCTCCCAACACGCAGAGGCCGATGAAATAAGGTGTGTTAGGATGGGCACTCATTTTTAGTGTGCTAAAATCCTTATTAAATTATGAGTAAAGTTGCAGATATTTTAACAGAGAAAATATGTGCGCACAAATGAGCTCCTCTCCTTGTAAATCCCAACGCAGTGAGCTATGTTAAAGCTTGAAGATTTTGTGTTTTTAATGTGGAAATGTTTTAAATGCTGGGACAGAAGTAGAATAACGTGAGCACATTTCTGGGGCCAGTGTGATCCTAGACCTAGAGTTCCTTGGTGCAGTGGTCCTGGACTCAGAATTGTTAATCCCTTCGCTATCACACCAGAACATGGTGATGGGAGTTAGGGGACCCTACATTCAGAATTGGATTGTTGTATACAGCAGGTACTGCACCACTTGCCTGAGACCATGCCTAGCTGCTAGTCAGGAATACATATTTGCCCCCACTCGTGCCATGATTTTCAACAGCGGGCAGCTGCTAGTGCAGTGATGTCTTGAGATCAGATCGCCTCTTTGATGGGACTCGCTAAGGCCTGCTGCACCTGCTTGCTGGTGTTGTGGGGGAGGGCATGCAGTGGAAAACTGCAAATCTTTCAGAGTTGCATGCCATGACTTGCCACCTTCCGCGAATTTGCCATAATCCTGAACATCATGATTGTCTCTGGGGCAGTCGGTCTGGGGACAGGGGCGGAGCCAAGTTACCACTTCCCACGCACCATATGCCAGAGACGGTTCATCCTCTTTTCTTTCCCCAGGAGGGGAAGTGTTGCCTGAGCCTGCTCAGGCAACACTTCCCCTCCTGGGGAAAGATTGGGACCACATCTCACTGCAGGCAAGAGAGGAGCAAGGCTGGCTTAAGTAGTTCAGGAACTGCTGAGTCAGGTGGCTAGTGAGGAGATGGCTCAGATAGCTAGGAGGCGTGCTCGCTGAAGACATCATTGCAGATAGAAGCAGGGCATGGTGAGGCTGCACTGCAGGCAAATCTGTGACAAAAGTGGACCTCTGGGACGTGGATGTGGGTTCACCTTTTCCCTGTGAGTCTTGCACCCTGGTGGGGCTGCAGCACAATCATCCTGTAACATATTAGGTTTCTCTGGATGCTGGTGAACACTGCCAAATTCATAAGGATCACCTCGGGCCTTTGAGGGGAGACATGAAGTTAGAGGAAGGCTTGGATACTTAACTCTTCTGCTGGTTTGATATGCCTAGTGTCAGCTAGTGGGCTTACCAAACAGAATGTAATGGAGTTGTCTGGACTAAGTGATGCAACTTCAAGAGTTGGACCGTTCTATACAAGTGATACAGCCCACCTGCAGTTGCAAACAGAAGATTATCAGATAGGTACCGGACTATGAACCCTTTGCTTGTTGTGTACTTGGATTTGCTTTGTTCTGCTAAGCCTGGCTCATGTTCTGAGGGCATAGTGCAGGCAACGGTGGAACCAGAGATGCTCAGCAGAATTAGTCTCCCTCTGCAGGACAGGTGCCAGTCATAACTAGTTATGCGTCCTGCTCAAAGGCTAATTGAAATGTATTTAATGAAGGGAGGAATACAGAGGGCTCACTGTATGCAATCTGGTAACCATGGGGTTAAAAATGCCTCCTGTTAAGAGGTCAGAGTGCAGCTGTTCTGCATGGACAGGAGAGCCAGGCAGAACACCACAGACCCTTTTCTGCAGCAGTGTGAATAAACATAGCTTTTGGAATGACTGGCCCTGAGTTTGTTTTGACCGTTGGACCAGGCAGTTTATGAGCTAACACTATGATTAAAATTCCCACCCATCACTATTTGGACAGTTCTTTTCAAAGTTACAGCTCTTGTTAAAATCTGGGGGGTTTTTTTTTTCTTTTTTTCTATTGTATATCAGCCTTCCCTCCGCTAGGCAGACATGCCGAGAACTGAGCAATAAGACATCCTCTATGGCAGTCCTCCAGCAGATCGGAGGGCAAGCTACAGGAAGCAGTCAGTGCCAGGAAGCAGCCCCGGCAGCAGGCCTGTAAATACTCTGACCTTTTTTTTGAATAAAATCTAAGTTGTTTGTTTATAAGACCTTTGAGTCTTTCTGGATTCTGCCACACAAGCATGTATTTTGGGAGATTGATTGTCTCAAGGGCTTGTGAAAGGGACGCTTAAAATGGATGACAGCAAGGTAAGGACTAAAAAGCAATATTGAAACTGCAGTAGAAAAGAAGATCAGGATGATAAGACACTTACTGATTACTGTTACACTGTTAGTACTACTGAATAACATTATTCATTGCAGCCTTGGGGATGGTTTTTTAGGTTTTTTTTCTTTTGTGGTCTCTCTAGCAGACGTAGGTAAGGGATACTTGCTCCGTAGAGAATACTAATCCTCATTTAATGCAAGTTGGAGTTTCCATCAGTGGTATGATGAATTTGTATATGAATTAATCTGGGACAGGGGGATGTGAGAGGCGCGTGTGTGTGCGTAAATATGCACACACTCTTCATCTTTCCCCGGGTAAAAAAAAAACATTATCAATTCCTTCCTTTTTTTAAACATTTCTGCTACCTGTGGAAATAAATTGTCTTGTTTTTAAATCCATGTCTTTGTTTCCTCAAGAAAACCTGTAATATAGAAAACACATCCTTGTACCCCCATGGGCCAGAGATGCAACTGCATCGACAGCACTAACCAGGCTGAAGGGGTTTTCTTTTTGGTTTTTTTTTTAATTATGGGTGATAGCATCAGTTATGGCCACATTTTATTTCTTTGGTTACATTCCTGATACAAAAATTGACACTGTAAACTGTGTTAGCAAATGAAGGAAGGAGAACAGCCCTGATCTGTTTTGGTGGTTAAAGCAGTATGCCAGCACCGCCGGCTCATATCACATCAGCTAAAATGATATATTCTTTCCAAGCCAAAAACAATAACTAACAAATATATAGCACTGTGCAACCTGATAAATAAACACATATTTTCTCTTTAATTTAGGATGTAGTGTGCATAGCAGAGTATTCTCTTTTCTTTCTTCAGTGGTGGTCTGACCTCCCGTGGAACTTCCAATTTCAGCAAGCTTCAAAGGGTGGCCCTCAAAGTCCAAAAAACTAACTTTCAATTAACGAATCAATTTTCCACTTCAAAATATGTATAATGTGATATTTTACTGCTGTATTATGGGGAGATGGACTTCAAGATTTGCTCATGAATTTTGCTCTTGTTATAATCTCTTCCCCTCATCCATGAGTAGAAAAAGTAAATGACATGTTTCATTGCTCATTAATAAATATTCACCTACATTTCTCTGGAACCCGTGACATGGCCTGGACCTGTGGCTTTACAGTAGTTTCCCAGTGGAGGAGACTCAGATTCCAGTCCATTTTATATCCTCTCCCAGTTATCACAGTGACTGTCCTGGTCCAGGATCCACATCCCCAGGGCTTCTTCTGGAACCCTGTACTATATCTGGCCACTAGGTGTCACTGTTGTGCAGTGGCTGTGACTCTCTCTCCAGCCCCTCGCTCTCACCTCTGGTCTATGAATGTTGCCTTTGCAGGATCCCCAGCCCCGTTTGGCCCAGGGAGCAGAAAATCTGAACTGGGAATCAAAACCAGACCCTTTGCATGATAGTGTACAGCATTGCCACTGATTCATTGGGCTGGCCTCATTTACAGCCCGATTCTGTAAAACCGCGGGAGAGCGGACGAACGCCCGCTCTCCCGGCGCACGCACTGGCCCTTGGCCGGTGCGAGCGATCCAGTATGCAAATTAGGCGACGCGGTGCAAACGAGGAAAAGGAGGCGCTAGGGACACTAGCGCGTCCCTAGTGCCTCCTTTTGGCCTGGAGCGGCGGCTGTCAGCGGGTTTGACAGCTGACGCTCAATTTTGCCGGCGTCGGTTCTCGAGCCTGCTGGCAGCCACAGGCTCGGAAACCGGACGCCGGCAAAATTGAGCGTCCGGTTTTCGGCCCAACAGCCGCGGGCCGAATTCAAATTTATTTATTTATTTATTTTTTCTTTTTTTTTACTTTTGGGGACCTCCGACTTAATATCGCTATGATATTAAGTCGGAGGGTGCACAGAAAAGCAGTTTTTACTGCTTTTCTGTGCACTTTCCTGGCGCCGGAAGAAATTAGCGCCGACCTTTGGGTCGGCGCTAATTTCTTAGAGTAAAATGTGCAGCTTGGCTGCACATTTTACTTACTGGATCCCGCGCGCATACCTAATAGCGCCCTCAACATGCATTTGCATGTTGAGGGCGCTATTAGGTGCCGCGGGTGGGCCGCGTGTTTTCCTCCCCTTACTGAATAAGGGGTAAGGGAAAACACGCGCCCAGAGCAGGCTGACAGTGCGCTCCGACGGAGCACACTTTACTGTATCGACCTGTTAGTTTTTATAACTTTTTTGGGGTTATATTTAGCATATAACTGAGATCTATATGTGTATATATTTAGCATATAACTGAGATCTATATGTGTAATATATTTTCTTTTTTTTTTTGGGGTTTGTATTCTTTCCTTTGAATCTTTTGTTCTTATTTGGTGAGCTTATCTGTAGGAAAATGTTTTTTTTGTTTTTTTCATTTATAACTTTGTTTGCCCCACCAAGTAGAACAGAAATCAAGCATAGAATCAAATTTTATATAACAGGAAAAACATGGATAATACTTTAAAATCGTCGGCTCAGTGTGCTGCAGCAGTCAAAAAAGCAAATAGAATGTTAGGAATTATTAGGAAGGGAATGGTTAATAGAACAAAAAATGTCATAATGCCTCTGTATCGCTCCATGGTGAGACCGCACCTTGAATACTGTGTACAATTCTGGTCGCCGCATCTCAAAAAAGATATAGTTGCGATGGAGAAGGTACAGAGAAGGGCAACCAAAATGATAAAGGGGATGGAACAGCTCCCCTATGAGGAAAGGCTGAAGAGGTTAGGGCTGTTCAGCTTGGAGAAGAGACGGCTATGGGGGGATATGATAGAGGTCTTTAAGATCATGAGAGGTCTTGAACGAGTAGATGTGACTCGGTTATTTACACTTTCGAATAATAGAAGGACTAGGGGGCATTCCATGAAGTTAGCAAGTAACACATTTAAGACTAATCGGAGAAAATTCTTTTTCACTCAATGCACAGTAAAGCTCTGGAATTGGTTGCCAGAGAAGGTAGTTAGTGCAGTTAGTGTAGCTGGGTTCAAAAAAGGTTTGGATAAGTTCTTGGAGGAGAAGTCCATTAATGGCTATTAATCAATTATACTTAGGGAATAGCCACTGCTATTAATTGCATCAGTAGCATGGGTTCTTCTTAGTGTTTGGGTAATTGCCAGGTTCTTGTGGCCTGGTTTTTGGCCTCTGTTGGAAACAGGATGCTGGGCTTGATGGACCCTTGGTCTGTCCCAGCATGGCAATTTCTTATGTTCTTATGAAATAGACTTTTATTATGATATTTTGACTAGCAGCAAATAATTATTTGTACATTCTGGAGATTTGTCTTTTACTTTTTATTTTTTATTGCATTTTGTTATGTTTTATTTTTTATTTTCAAGTTTTTGGTTTGCTTGTATTTTATTTTGGATCAATTGTAAATTGCCTTGAACATTTAGATTAGGTGGTATAGCCTTGAACATTTGGATTAGGTGGTATATTTAAAAAAAAAAAAAAAAAAAAAAGCTTTAAATAAATAAATGAATATACCTATGCTATCCAAGTCCATAGTATTGTAAGGAATCCAACCCAGATAATAACCGAGATAAGAATAGAAAAAGGAAAGAGGGAAAGAAACCTCTCATCCATGGCTATTTTCTGTTAGGATTTTATTACAATTTATTGTATGCTGGGTAAAGGTTTATCTCCAGTGCAAAGCCATGTGACTGTGCTTGTCTATATTATAGTTTGAAATTAATATAAAAATAAAGTTTAAAAATAGCAGTAAAAGATATGCCCAGCACCAGCAAAAAAAGGCCCTCCAGGTATCATGTCTCAAACACTGCCTCCTTTGCACGTAAAGCTCTCTTATGCATATTCATTGTGGATATCCTGAAACCAGACTGGCTAGGCGGTAGCCCTGGACCGGCTCGTGAAACTGCTCTGGAAGAAGATAGCTTGTTCCGAGAGATTGCGCTCATACGACTTTGCTTAGTTCTGTGATAGATAAATCTGTTATTGTCTGTTTGGACTTTGGGTCAAACATGGTTATCAAAGAAAACTAGCGGCAGCAGCTCTTGCCCAAAGAGAACATTTAATCCTTCTGGCTTGGGCAGGCAATAACTGGAAGCATTTTGCCCCACATTCTCCTTTCTCTTTTTCACGTCAGCAGAAAAACAAAAGAAAAGAGAGTGTGGTTTATGGTGATGGTATTTAAAACTGTTTGTTGTTTCGACTGGTGTAACGGCAAACTTTACTTGACTTGTGAGATACTTGTTCCAGACTGGTGGTTTTAGCTTCTGAAAAATCATGGGGGAGCACAAAATTGCGCACACTGCAATTTTTTCTTCAAGCCCAGCTAATTCATTAACTGCAGCTCCCATTTTTTTGCTTGCATTTGCAGGTCACCAGGGTTTTCCCCTTCTTATCTAGTGCAGGCAGTGCAGCTACAGACTCAGGCTAAGAGACTTAACGACTTTGGTGCAAGTGTGCTTTTAGTTGGCCAGTAGATGCCGCTGTTTCTCGATGTCTGGGAGTCCCTGTTAACACAGCCTTCACAGTATCTGCAGCGCTGGTTGGCCTGAGGGGCAGAAGGTGGGCTTGGGATGTGAACTACTGTCTCCCATTGGACTGGCTTTGCTGATCCATCCTATTTTATATATTATTATATGTATGTAATGTGCTACATTTACGTGTTTGATCACTCTCTGTGCATCACACTCCAAAAGCCATATTTGTGCTGCATTTTTTTGTGAGATTTGGTGATTGAGTTTTGTTTCTTTAGTGTTAGGTGTCCTCTCCATAATTCACCCAAAATTGTGCCTTAATAACTTTAATTGAAGAAGAAATAAAAGAAAAATGTTTTTTTTTCTTGGCAGGCGAAGATGTCAGTTTTCAGGGCATGTCCCGTGGATAATGATTTCTGTATGCATGTAAAACGCACGTCAGAATTATCTGCAGATACAATTATTGTAACAGCATGTATATTTTTATCTGCTGCTCAATCTGCGATGTGTTTCCCGGTGTGGGGGGAGAGGAAGAGACTTTACACATGTATGTGCCTTTTTCTGTCATCATTTGTAATGGGCCCTTACCCTAGCAGTTTTGTGTTTTTTGGTTTTTTTTGTTTTGTTTTGTTTCTTTGCAGGGGGGGAAATTTAATGGGCCAAAAGGAAATGTTTTTTTTTTTTCCTACTTCAGTCTCTTACTGTGGATTTAAGTTTTGCAGTGAGTAGGTCACACTGCTGTTTTAAAATCCCTTTCTACACATTTACTTCTCATAGCATAACACTGAATTCAAAGTTCAGGATGTTTACTTTCCTGGGTTGTCAATCATTCAAAAGAAGAATCTGCAGAGGGATAGTCGTGTTAGTCTGGTGTAGCCAAAAATGACACAAGGACGAATTGGACCCTGTCCTCAGATTCATGCCTCAATAAATTGTTTAGTCTATAAGGTGCCACCCGACTCCTGTCATTCAGATGAAGAGTCAGACTATCTAATTGTCTTGCTGCAGAAAGTGCAGCTTGCGCGTTCTATGCTGTTTTCCTTGCACAATAATTGTTAGTGTGAAAAGATGAGTTTTTGGTTTTTTTTTTAAATTAGTAAAGACCAGATACACAGTGGAAATAATGTAATTCAAGCATCAATCCCAAAGTGCTATTTATGGCTGAAGAGAAAATTAAAGACTGAAAAAATTCCATTCAAGAGGGCGAGACTGGATCATAGGAGTACTAAGCAGGATATAGTGCCCCGGTCAGTGGTTGCCATTGGCACCCCTCTCCCTTCCCCATGCTGTGCTTACCATCCTAGGTTGTGCTCATGCTGGGGCAACCACCCTTGTTTTAGGGCAGCACACAGGGTCTCTGGACCTCTCAGGAATGCTCTTGTCAAATCAACTTACTGGAGCTTCGGGTGATCTGGTGTATGCTCCATGGGCTTTCAGAGATCGGCTGTCCAACTAATTTGTCCTGATTGAAACCAATAACCAGGTAGCCATGTGGTATGTCAACAAGCAAGGAGGCATGGGATCTTACCTCCTGTGTCAGCAAGCGGTCCAGATCTGGTCATTGGCCCTGACCCATGGGATGGCACTCGGGGCCATGTACCTGGCTGGGACGAAGAACGTAGTAGCAGACAGGCTGAGTCAAGCCTTCAGACCCCACGAGTGGTCTCTGGACCAGGGGATAGTGAATTAGATATTCCGCCTCTGGGAGAGGCCAGACGTAAATCTGTTTGCATCTCCCTGCAACAGTCAGGTGCCTCAATTCTGCTTCCTGTACAGGTCAGACGACAAATCAGCCTCACACGCCCTTGCCCATTATTGGGCAAGGATCTTCTGTATGCGTATCCTCCGATTCCCTTAGTGGCAAAGACTCTCTGGAAGCTTCATAAGGACGGGAGGTCTATGATCCTTATAGCCCCAAGACAGGTCTGGTTTCAGCTCCTAAAGGAGATGTCCATCCAGAAACCAATCAGTCTGGTGACATACCCAGATCTCATCATGCAAGATCAAGCCAGGCTGTGGCATCCCAATATGTAGACCCTGTTGCTTACAGCTTGGATGTTGAAAGGTTAATCCTGCAGCCATTTGATCTTTTAGAAGATAGGTCTCGGATCCTGGTGGCTTCTAGAAAGCTTTCCACTAGAAAGTCCTATGGACTACAATGAAGGAGGTTTTCCGTGTGGTGTGAGCAGAAGGCCCTGATCCATTCTCCTGTCCCACACAAAAACTGCTGACTACCTTCTACACTTATCAGAAGCTGGCTTAAAGACCAACTCCGTTAGAGTTCACCTTACTGCAATTGGCACATACCACCAAGGAGTACATGGTACGCCTATCTCTGTACAGCCAATAGTTGTAAGTTTCATACAGGGCCTGCTTCAATTGAAGCCTCTCCTTAGGCCTCCCGATGTGACTTGGGACCTGGACGTGGGGTTGGCTCAGCTGATGAAAGCTCCTTTTGAGCCGCTCTGCATCTGCGACCTGAAGTACCTGACCTGGAAGGTCATATTTTTGGTGGCGGTCACTTCAGCGCACAGGGTCAGCAAGCTCCAGGCCTTAGTGACTTATCCACCTTACACTAAGTTTTCATAACCGGGTGGTCTTGCGTACACACCTTAAGTTCCTGCCTAAGTTGGTGATGGATTTCCTTCTTAACCAGTCAATTGTCCTGCCAACATTCTTTCCCCGGCTCCATTTGCACCAAGGTGAAAGAGCACTGCACAGTTTGGACTGCAAGCAAGCCTTAGCCTACTATCTGGAGCGGATAGAAGCCCATAGACTGTCCCCCCAATTTTTTATTTCTTTTGATAGAAATAGGATGTGTGTTGCCGGTGCCAAACAGACACTATCCAGTTGGCTAGCAGATTGCAGCTCCTGTTATTCCCAGGGGGGGCTGCATCTTGGGAGTCGTGTCAAGGCTCATTCTGTCAGAGCCATGGCAGTGTCTGTGGCCCACTTGCGAGCAGTTCCCGTGGAGGAGATCTGCAAGGCTGCAACATGGAGTTCTCTCCACACATTCCCATCTCATTACTGCCTGGATAGGGATGACTGATGCGACAGTAGGTTCAGCCATTCTGTCCTTCAGAACCTGTTTGAGGTATAGAACCCAACTCTCCCACCTCTGTTACCAACAGCACCGGTATTGTGCTCTTTGGCACTTGGTTGGGGGTCTGTTGGTCCCCTTGGGGATCAGCCTCTAGCTAGGGATTCACCCATATGGGAGGACTGCCATCCTGCTTGTCCTCTGAGAAAGCAGAGTTGCTTACCTATAACAAGTGTTCGAGGACAGCAGAATGTCAGTCCTCATGAAACCCTCCTGCCACACCATGGCTCTCCTATTTTTTATTTTAATTTTGATTATAATTGTATGTTATAAGACTGAAGAGGGACCTCGCAATGATGCGTGGTATAGGGCATGCTGGACATGCTCAGAGTGCCTAGTCAAAGTTTTAGAAACTTTAACACAAGTTTTCCACATCGGGGCTCCATCTGATGTCACCCATGTGAGAGGATTAACTTCCTGCTGTCCTTGGAGAACATCTGTAACAGGTAAACAACTCTGCTGTAGGAAGCTGGCAGTCTTGCCATACTATGGGAATCCTACCATCTGCCTCCCTCCTCTCTCATACACAGCCTCCTTTCCCCCCTCCTCTTCCCCTTTCCTTCATATCTTAAGAACATAAGAAATTGCCATGCTGGGTCAGACCAAGGGTCCATCAAGCCCAGCATCCTGTTTCCAACAGATGCCAAACCAGGCCACAAGAACCTGGCAATTACCCAAACACTAAGAAGATCCCATGCTACTGGTGCAATTAATAGCAGTGGCTATTCCCTAAGTAAACTTGATTAATAGCCGTTAATTAATTAATTAATTTTTTATTTATTTGGAGTTTTTCTATACCGGCATTCGTGATTAAAATCACATCATGCCGGTTTACATATACAGGGGGTGTGAACACAGAAACGGAACATTGACAAGTGCAAAAAAGTTCTTAAAGTTATATTATAACTGGGATCAAATAACTGGGTTAATGAACTTCTCCTCCAAGAACTTATCCAAACCTTTTTTGAACCCAGCTACACTAACTGCACTAACCACATCCTCTGGCAACAAATTCCAGAACTTTATTGTGTGTTGAGTGAAAAATAACTTTCTCCGATTAGTCTTAAATGTGCTACTTGCTAACTTCAGGGAATGCCCCCTAGTCCTTCTATTATTCAAAAGTGTAAATAACCGATTCACATCTACTCATTCAAGAGCTCTCATGATCTTAAAGACCTCTATCATATCCCCCCTCAGCCGTCTCTTCTCCAAGCTGAACAGCCCTAACCTCTTCAGCCTTTCCTCATAGGGGAGCTGTTCCATCCCCTTTATCATTTTGGTTGCCCTTCTCTGTACCTTCTCCATCTTAATCACACTCTCTCATTCAAACCCCAACTTCCTTCCCCCTTTCTTCCTTCCCTCCCCTTCCTTTCTCTCCGCTTGGCAAAATAGCTTTGAATATGAGATTGTGTCCAAGTTGGCATGAACAGCACCAAATTAGGCACCGTTCAGCTGTAGATTTCTGCTGCAGAGAGCTTATGTTTATGCTTTTACTTGCTATATTGGCTTTCCATACGAGATTGGCTCTATGCATCCTGACTTTGGGCACGATCACACCCAAGACCTTCGAGGCAAGGGATGGCAAGTAGAATCGAAGCATAGTCTCTAGCCTATATCTGAATGATCGGCAGACTTGTACCCAAATCGGGGCTTCTTATCCTGGTGGAAATCAGCCTTAACTAAGGCTGGACAAAAAGTCCAACAAAAACATTGCTAAAAGAGGAACTAAGAAAAATGTACACTTTAATGAATGGAAATAAAGAAAAGAGGGGAAAGGAGGTCATAACCCTGGGGGTGGGGTTGGGGAAAGGGGTTGCTCCTATTTTCTAAAGTTAAAAACCCCAATATTCATACTTTTGAGTTTCCCCTATGCATGATCTGGAGTATGACAAGGGAGAGAAGAGGCTTTAAAGGTCCTCTGGCCATTTTCTTGGTCTGAGCTAAACTTTGATTGCATTTTTCTTTAAGCTGTAATCGCTTTAGCAAAATGCAGTCCTGCAGTAAAGATGGCTCTCCAGCTTATGGCAGACTTTAGATTTTCCATAGATAAGAGGCAGTGCATGCATCATATAATAATACCAAGAATCAAATCTGCTTGACAGTATTGTTGAATGCTTGTTTTAATTTAATTTGGAAGTAATTCTTTTTTTATGAGCTAACTTGCATTTTTTTTCTTTAAGTATATTTTTGACTGTGTGCCCTCCATTCCCAGTGTGGTCATAAAATGCACATTTGAATGTGGAAAATATAGGCAAGATGTAGAAAAAGTGAACTTGTCATCAGCTTTATAACTGTTTGTTCTATTAAAGAGACACTTTCAGTTGGACATTAGTGAAATGCCACCCTAGCCCCATAAGTGTGTAACACTTAAAATATAGTGCTGTATGTCTCCCAAGATATTTAGTAAAAAGTTAATCATATTTTGAGGCTTGGTGTGCAGTAGTGAGAGTTTGCTTCCACCTGGTGTGATCTGCAGAAAGGCAAAAGCAATCTAGGTGGGTTTCCCATTTCAACTCTTTGCCTCTATGGTGGAAGGCAGCACCAGGCTGCACATGGAACAAGGACTGGTCAGCGTGCCCGTTTTGGGAGGATTAGCAGCCATTTTACTGCCACTTTGAACCAAAAAATTGATGATTATTATAAGTCAAGTATGCCAGGCTTTTGACGTCTCTCTTCCCTCTGATAATCAAACGAAGTTCCATGTGGGATGCATATTTACCCGCAGGCACAGCAGAGTCTCCGCAGCTCCAGTTCACTGTGGAGTTATTGCAGCAGGTGACCTTCAGGTATGTTGGACTTCCTGTCTACTATTGGAACTAGCTTTTAAGACCAAATTAGGCTTGTGGTGTTGAAGAGGACTGCAACCTGTTTAAAAGAAGAAAAATCCCAAGGTGGTCAACATTTTTTGATTCCTTCTTGAGCGTTTCCTAGCCATTATTCTTGTTCCTATATAAAAGAATTTTAGGTTGGCTTTGGTAGTGTTTGAGGTGCTAGAGCGCCCCTGTGGCTGGGACAGTCATAGGGAATCAGGAGGAAGAGGAGATAGCCGTGCCTCCTCAGAAGAGGGATAATGCTGTTCAATATATTTATAAATGATGTTCAATATATATAAATGCTGTTCAATATATTTATAAATGATCTGGAAAGAAATACGACGAGTGAGATAATCAAATTTGCAGATGACACAAAATTGTTCAGAGTAGTTAAATCACAAGCAGATTGTGATAAATTGCAGGAAGACCTTGTGAGACTGGAAAATTGGGCATCCAAATGGCAGATGAAATTTAATGTGGATAAGTGCAGGGTGATGCATATAGGGAAAAATAACCCATGCTATAATTACACAATGTTGGGTTCCATATTAGGTGCTACAACCTAAGAAAGAGATCTAGGTGTCATAGTGGATAACACATTGAAATTTTTGGTGCAATGTGCTGCGGCAGGCAAAAAAGCAAACAGAATGTTGGGAATTAATAGAAAAGGAATGGTGAATAAAACGGAAAATGTCATAATGCCTCTGTATCGCTCCATGGTGAGACCGCACCTTGAATACTGTGTACAATTCTGGTCGCCACATCTCAAAAAAGATATAATTGCGATGGAGAAGGTACAGAGAAGGGCTACCAAAATGATAAGGGGAATGGAACAACTCCCCTATGAGGAAAGACTAAAGAGGTTAGGACTTTTCAGCTTGGAGAAGAGACGACTGAGGGGGGATATGATAGAGGTGTTTAAAATCATGAGAGGTCTAGAACGGGTAGATGTGAATCGGTTATTTACTCTTTCGGATAGTAGAAAGACTAGGGGGCACTCCATGAAGTTAGCATGGGGCACATTTAAAACTAATCGGAGAAAGTTCTTTTTTACTCAACGCACAATTAAACTCTGGAATTTGTTGCCAGAGAATGTGGTTAGTGCAGTTAGTATAGCTGTGTTTAAAAAAGGATTGGATAAGTTCTTAGAAGAGAAGTCCATTACCTGCTATTAAGTTCACTTAGAGAATAGCCACTGCCATTAGCAATGGTTACATGGAATAGACTTAGTTTTTGGGTACTTGCCAGGTTCTTATGGCCTGGACTGGCCACTGTTGGAAACAGGATGCTGGGCTTGATGGACCCTTGGTCTGACCCAGTATGGCATTTTCTTATGTTCTTATGTTCTTAATGCCTCAGTGAGGAGGCTTGTTCAGGAGATAGGAGCTGATGATGCTTAATTCTGGGGTGCGACGACCTTCAGCTGTCAGAAAAGCAAAGGGAATCAATCTGTAGGGGATCCCATATTCTTGGCTGCTTACAGGCACCTCCACTGGGATTTCTGCTACATGTAATTGTTGGAGATGAGATCTTAGTATGAGACACCTGAATCCAGTCTTAAGGAGACCAAGACTTAATTCCCTTCCCAGGGAAGAGAAGGATAGGGTATTGGATCACCGGGCAATGGGGGGAGGAGGGCGGCAGGCAGGCATTTGTCTTAATTTTTTAAGATCACAGTGGAGGAAAGCAAAATATTCAGGGATCCCTATGCTAGAAAGATTGAATCTCTGCTTAGGTTTTTTTTTTTTTGTATAGTCTCTCAGGCTGCTATGTGAATGGCTTTATGACTCAAATACTCTGGTGTTGGATACAGCATCCCTCAGAGGAGGTCATAGTGGCCTTTCCCACAGGTATCGATGTGTAGAGGCGTGAGGTCTCAAACCTTCCCACAGGGAGACCAACGGCTTCCGGATGGATTCACAGCTGATAAGTATTGCATGTCAGAGAGATGCTAGGCGCTCCTTTTGGTCAGACCCCGCCCCCCCCTCCCCCCCCTCCCAATATCTGGCCTGTGTAGGGCTAGCTGAAGATGTAGGCACAGAGTTTACGACCATGCTTCTCGGAAGCTTCCCCACAGAGCGATGGGCATGGAAATCTCAGCCTTGTTTTACAGTTTTATCTGCTCTAAGAAAGCTATCTTATGGAGTTTTCCTGGAAGTTTAAGGACCAACATTCAGAGGCTTTCTAGGGGTGGTTATTGGAAGCTCCTCCTCCCCTTCCACACAACCAGTACCAGTTCTGGCTGGGAGCGGTTTCAGAGACTATAAGCAATCTGCTAAAGCAGCTCTCTCTCTGCCTTTGGGAAGAATTCCAGGTTAGTGTGTTTGGCTGGTGCATTTCCATCCTTTTTGTAGACTTCTGTGTTCTGGGTGTGCTGCTTTATGGCAACACTTGGAGTCTTATGCACTGGGTGTCAGACTTTCTTAGGAAGTTCCCCACAAAGACACCTGGTAGCTTTCCCTCTTATCCCCTCCAGGGGTTTATTACCAGATATTTCTCAGATGAATTTTCCAAGGACAAGCAGAATGGCAGTCCTCGCACATGGGATGACATTATCCAATGGAGTCCAACCTCCCTGTAGAATTAGTTTCTGTGTTTTTCTACCAAAATACAAGAATAAGGGACTCCTGCATGGACACATGGCATGATGGCAAGCATAGGCTTGCTCAGTGAGGCACAACGTTCAAGAAACTTTGACATATGTTTTCTGGGTCGGGCTCCATTGGATAATGTCACCCATATGTGAGGACTGACATACTGTTGTCCTCTGAGAACACCTGTTATAGGTAAGCAACTTTGCTGTATCCTGGATCCCTCACTGGCAATGATCAGGTTGTGCAAACTAGAACGCAAGATACCTGTTGGTCAAGGACAAGCCTCCTTATTCATGGAGGGATTCTTGTTCCTCTTTTAGTCAGACATCGGACTATTCAGGGCCAAGGAGCAGAAAAATCCAAGGTTACACAGATGTGGAAACCCTACGCTGACTGACAATTACCTCGAATACCAATTAGTCCTTTCCAGTCTGGAGTATAGGGAAGTCCTCACATCTCCAAAGAAGAAAATGAGTTTTTGGCCTTAGATTTCATGGGTTCAGAGCCTCACTCCCAGTGTCTAGTTCTCCTGTTTCCACATCTGTCTGAGTATGGTCCGTTCTACAGGTCCAAAGCTTCAGGGCAATGGACCTAAATGTAGTACCTTAGGTACAGACCCACATTCATCTCACTCAGTTTGCTCTCCCCTCAGAGATATTCAGTAGTCCAGTGTTGCAAGGCTACTTTTCCCTCTAGGGAAGTTAAAAGGAGCCCAAGCAGATGGATTTACACAGTTGACTCCTGCAAGGAATGAATCTCGAGTCTTTTTCATGGTTCTTTCTTAGGTTGAGAGGGGAGTTATGAGCCAGGGTAGCTGAAGCAGGGACAGGAATCTTAGTGGAAAACTGACAGGTCCAGGTCAAGGTCAAGGGCAAAGCTAGCCATCTAGCATACCAGAAATCCTGGCTTCTAGCTCAGAAGGCAGCCCAGGTGGTAATGGTTAATGTAATGCCATTAGCTGATGTTAATAAACTGAGGGAACTAGTAACCCTCAAATACCCTGGTAAGTGAGTGAGTCAGATTTGGTCTGCAATGGAGTTTCCCTGCAGGACTTAGCAGCAGCTCACATGGCCAGTATCGTTACTTTTCATACAAATGTTTTGAGCTGACATTTTTGAGACCCGGCTTGTAAGGACCCAACAAATTCTTCAGTCAAAGAAGGAAAACATGAGCCAGGGGGTTTGGCTATCCTGGGATAATGATGACCAGTATCCAGTCTTCAGCGTGTGTTTCTGCCAGAAGCCTGAACATCGTCTGGACTGAGTTCTGATGTTGCAAGCAGGTGTGCTCCTTCACCCTTTTCCCCATTCAGAGGATTTGACTCTAGAAGATCTTTTCTATTCTCTTGTTACAACCTTGGCTGTTAAGAGAACCAAGCTACATAGCAATGATACTTAATGTTGGGGGTTACAGCCTTTGGCATCACAAAAGAGGGGCCATATAGCAGGCCTGACTTAGAGTTTCGGATCCTCTGTGAAGTCAGTTTACAGAAAGCGACAATATTTCCCTTTGAGAGATTCACTCCTTCGATCTTGTCCTTCCACAAGAGAGAATGAGATGAAGGCATAACTCACAAATCTTGCAGAGGGCCAAGACTGGTTCTGGCTTGCTGCAAGAAATGCAGGCATGACAATACTCTCGCTACTCTGTTAGATTAGATACTTTATTTTAAGGAATCAAGAACTCAAGTTCTTCACTGCTAGAAGTCTCCTCGATTTGGAAGTGAGCTTAATTTTGAAGGGATCGTGTGCTTCGTGGGGTAGCATATTTGAGTCTTGTTGTTGAAGTGAGTCTCTGTGGTGCCTTTGGTAATTTTAAAGAAAATGGTGTATCTGTGCCCAATACGTTCCTTTTTTGGAGGATAGTATTTCACTTCTGTCAGAACTGGGCTTTTCTTACTTATGATGTTGAAAACGTCAGGCGATGTAGGCCGGGACAGGGATGGCCATTTCAAGTCTGTTTTTGGTCACCTTTTGAGATATTTGTTGGTGACCGGACAGGTCTTTGGCCTATTAATATGTTCTGTTAAAACACAGTGGTATTAAAAGCATCAATTTCAGGCATAATCAAGGAGAGTAGTACTTTGGCCTGCTCCAGCAAGATTTTGCAAGTTTGAAGGCCAGTGACTGTGCTCAGCAAGGGTGTAGGAGTCAGAATCCATATTTTTTCAGAAGATAATAGCAGGGCAGTGCCTTTGCCTCCATTACATCTTTGCTCTAAGCACTTCAGTATGGGTGTGCAAGTGAGGAGAGGCCGTACCTTGGATGCAGAAGTCCTAAGGGCTATCATTAATTCCTCCCTTTTGGTCTGGGTGTTACTTTGGTATGTACCACAGGTCTGGCAGGGACAATAAGGAAGGTGACATTTTAAACTTGCTTGTCAATTTTGTTTCTTTTAGTCCTGCAAGACCAGTTCAGAATCCACCCAAGGAAGCCGCGATGAAGAAATCTAACAGAGTATGTTGTTGCCCATTCTGAGGGCAGCTGACCTAATTGTGAGCCTAGTGCAGGGGTTCTTATTCCTGAGTTAATAACCATGGAGTTAAATGTTTTGGCTGTATCAGCTTATGATTGTGGTGATTGGAAGCCGAAACAAACAATTACCTTCAGTTGTCTTAGCTTTGTCAGGATACTGAAGAGCTGAAGGCAACACCAGATCTTTATAGGAGTAGTGAAATCAGCTTTGAGCTTTTTGTCTCTATCACCATCTGCTGGCAGGAAGTGGACATAACCCACTTGTCTGGTCTGGTCTGGCAGAACTAAAGTAAAAGAAATTGACAGGTAAGTTTAAATTTTACTTCATACTTGTTCTGCCCAATTGATCAGACCGGTAAATGTCATGCTACCCAGTGACCTGTGGTTCTCTTATTTGATCTGTTGTATTGATCCATGTCTTTTTTTGGTCTTCCTTTGGGCCATGAGATCCCTTTTCACTTTTGAAAAGTAATATTAACAGTTGTTCAAGAGACTAGCGTGCATGGCTATGTGGTCACTGGCTCATTTCATTGCACAAAGAATAGATTTCATTGTATTACAATGTGGTAATTTGTTTTGTTGGACAGAACATGAGCTCACTGTGTAATAAATTGTTTTTATATTGTGCAACATTATTTTCAGTACAGAATAATCTTACCTTAGTAATCACTTATGTCATTCTTTGTACAATGGGAACTTTCTAGCTTGCAGTAATCCTTAGTTTTATCGTTTTTTTGTTCCTTTTTTTTTTTTTTTCTCCCAAGCGCTGATGTAACTAAGTACATAATGGTAGATAGACAAGGCATTCTGTGTCATTCACATTCTGACTGGGCTCTATGTCTTCAGGATTCTGACAGTTTTCTACCCCTCCACCCCCACCTCCACTAACCTCTCTGGTTCAGTCTCTCTTGCAGTTCAGTTCCTTTTGCTGGCTGCAGGCTATAGGGAGGTTGCTGAGTTTGAACCTTCAGTTCCATCCTTGAACCAGGAGGGAGCACGTGTCCTCCTCCTCACAGCCTCTGCCATGCTAACTGCAAGCCTCAAGCTCAACCTGCGTATTTTCAGAACTCCGTCTCTGTTATATGTTTACTGTAATGACCATCATGGTATCTGTTTTTGCAAAAAAAAAAAAAAAATCATGTTCACCAATTTTGACGTAGTTTATGAGAATGTTTGAACTCAGAATAATAATGGAAAATTACCGGCCTGTGAATGTAAAGATAAAATTGGCTGTGAGAAACTGCTTCGTTTTGCCTTCACGTGAATTATTGGTACGCAGCTGCTAGACAGGTAACTGAAAGAGGTTAAATGTGACTGCAGTTTGGTCCCTTTTAAACCTGACCTGTTTTTATAATGTTAATGGGGCCCCCCATCTTTCTGTACAATTGTAGGTTAATTCAGTGTTTTTTCACAGGTCCTTGGCGGTAAAGTTAAAAAGCCAGGAAAACGAGGTCGCAAGCCTGCCAAAATTGACCTAAAGGCGAAACTTGAAAGAAGTCGTCAGAGTGCAAGAGAATGCAGGGCAAGGAAGAAACTGAGATACCAATATTTGGAGGAGCTGGTGTCCAGCAGAGAGAGGGCAATCTGTGCCCTGAGAGAAGAACTGGAAATGGTAAGACACACTCTTCCACTTTATCAGTTCCTGTAATCACTGTGGTTGGCACAAAAAAAATGGCCTGCTTTACTCTTCTCTCCTCTCACTGAATGCTTTCAGCAGTCAGCTTTTTGCCCATGAAATCAGTGTGATGGTCTAAATGTAGGAATAAGCCAGGTGTACTAGCTGTGCCTCGCTGCCAATTCCTTGAGCTGGCTTTTGCTCACTGGTCAGCCAGAGGCTGGGTGGGGGGATACTGCAGAGGCTGCCTGTATGGCCCCTGGGTGGAAGAGGTTCCTAGTCATCACACACCACCACCACCACCACCTACAGGTGAAATTTGAGTTACACGTGTGCTGTGGCCATTTGCCGAAGAGTGTCGGTACAATGCCTGGTTCATTGAGGGAGGAGGGTGGGATCTAATTAGGGGAAAATCCCTTGTGACCTTAAATGAAGGCACATAGCACTTCATCTGCAGACTCTTCTCCCCTTCCCTCTTGTAAATGGAGGTGAACCGGGCAGGTTTCAACTGGACTGGAAGTTCAGATGTGGAGAAAGATGCACCAGGCTGAAAATACAAAAAAAAAAAAAAAAGTAATAAACTTATTATCCCAGGACAAGCAGGATGCTAGTCCTCACATATGGGTGACGTCATCGAACGGAGCCCAGGCGGGAAATCTTTCTGTCAAAGTTTCTAGAAACTTTTGACTGGCCCTGTGAGGCCACTGAGCATGCTCAGCATGCTATGATATTCTCTGCCACAGGTGTCTCTCTTTAGTCTTCATTTTTCCGCGCTGCCGTTCGCACCGCGGTCCGATAGCCCTACCGTTGGGAATATCGATTTTGACTAAAAGTCAATTTTTTCTATAAATTCTCTGTCACGGGAAGTTCTCTGCCTCGCCGGCTGGTGAGTACTATCTATTTCACAATTTTCGGCTGAAAATTTTTTCACACGTTCGTTTCATCGACGGCCGTCGATCGAAAATGGCGACCGGTTTTAAAAAATGTCCGGTCTGTAATAGGACTATGTCTATTACTGATCCCCATTCGGAGTGTGTAATGTGCCTGGGAAAACAACATGATGTTAATTCCTGTGAAAAATGTGCTGAAATGACGGTCAAGGGAAGAAAGGCCAGACAAGAGAAGATGGAACACCTTTTTTCTCTTCAACTAATTCCTTCTTCCTCAAAACCGAGTTCGTCTCCAGCTGGAGCTACGAAGAAAATCCTCCTTAAAAAACCGCGTCCGGATGGATCGGGGGACCGTTCATCTTCGCCATCTTCTGTACGTTCTACCACGTCAACAGCACGCTCCAAAACTAAACATCGCCATCGCCATCGATCATCCTCCGAAACACTGTCCCAGGACGAGTCGATGCCAAAGCGGTCTAAAAACCAAGAGACGCCGGTGATTGGGCCTTCGCCGCCACCGACACCAACACCGTCATCGATGGTCGTTGCAATACCATCGCATACACCATCGGCTCCTTCGATCACACCACAGCTTGAATTGTCTGCAATGATTAAACAAGCTGTTTTCCAAGCTCTTCAAGAGCAACAACTCCCGACAGGCCTGTCGATGCCGACCTCGGAGTCGATGCCGATACCCTCGATATCGATGCCGATACCCTCAGTATCGATGCCGATGCCTCCAGCATCGATGCCGATGTCCTCAACATCGATGCCGATGGCTATACCATCGATGCCGATGACTATACCATCGATGCCGATATCTACATCATCGATGCCAGTGATAACACCGATGACAACAACACCTTTTCCATCAAGATCCTCGGCGGATACTATAACCACTACACCGAGAGTACTGACTCAATCTACATCGATGATTTTTCAAATTCCATCGACGAATCAAACGACTGCATCTCTGCAGCAACCTATTCCATCGGAGGAGGTCCGCGATGAAGCTTTTTATCATCGTCTCCTACAAAGATACCAAAAAGTCATCGACAAATTACCACCTATTACAAAAAAGAAGGTATCTGCTGATTTTTTCCTCGATGATCCACAACCTGGACCTTCCGGACTGCAAGCCTCTCCAATTCCAACAACTTATAGAGAGGAATCAGAAGAATCCTGGGATGATGATGAACCCTCTCAATTTTCCTCAGAGGAATTCATGTCCAATCCTTCTTCTCCTGACCGAAGAAAGAAGTCACCTCCGGAAGATCTATCCTTCTCATCCTTCGTACAAACTATGTCTGATTCCATTCCATTTAAATTGGCTGCTGAGCAGGATACCAGAACACAAACTCTCGAAGTATTACAGTTTGTGGATCCACCCAAACAGGTACTAGCAATACCTGTACATGAGGTGTTACTGGAACTTCAAAAAAGAATCTGGGAACACCCAGCTTCCATACCTGCTGTAAACAAAAGAGTAGAAACTACTTACATTGTTCAACCAGCTCCGGGGTATCATAAACAACAATTGCCCCATCAATCTGTCGTTGTGGAATCAGCACAGAAGAAGTCTAAACGTGTGCGTCCACACTCCTCCATCCCACCAGGCAGGGAGCACAGGTTTCTGGACACATTAGGTAAAAAGATTTACCAGAGTTCCATGCTGAGTACAAAAATCTCTGCATATCAACTCTATATAACTCAACATCAAAGAAATCTCTGGAAAGAGATGGAACAATTCGTTACTTCCTTACCATCTCAATTCCAAGAACCTGCTCAAGAAATTATATCAAAAGGACTTGAAGCGGGCAAACACGAAGTAAGAGCAGTTTATGATAACTTCGAAACTGCTTCAAGAACAGCAGCAGCAGGAATCACTGCTCGCCGGTGGGCCTGGCTCAAGGCATCTGACCTCAGACTTGAGGTTCAAGATAAGCTTGTTGACCTTCCCTGTCTTGGCGACAATCTCTTTGGAGATAAAATTCAGGAAGCGGTTCAACAACTCAAAGACCACACGGAGACACTGAAACAACTGTCTCAGACCCCACAAGAACCTGCTAGTCAACATTCTCGTCGTCCTCCACGAAGAGATGTAAGACGCTCTTACTACAGACCACGCAGGTACTACCAATCAACAAATAGAGGTAGATCAACTAGGCCAACTCAGCGTTCTCAAGCCAGACAACCCAGACCTGCCCGCCCACAACCACCTGCGCAAACAGGGCCTGCAACAGGCTTTTGAGGATTACACCAGAGAACAGACTCAACCTTGCAATCCCAAACCAAACCTACCAGTTGGAGGCAGAATATCCCTTTTTCACGAAAATTGGCAAGACATAACCTCAGATCAATGGGTTCTTTCAATAGTTGCCCGAGGTTACAAACTAAATTTCACTTCAATTCCTCCAGAATTTCCACCAACATCATGCCAACAACAAAGATCTCAACTTCATCAATTACAAACAGAATTATCCACCCTTCTGAAATCCAAGGCCATTCAACCAGTGCCTCGGAAGCAGAAGGGCAGGGGATTCTACTCCAAATATTTCCTCATTCCAAAGAAAACAGGAGGCCTACGTCCCATCCTAGACCTAAGAAATCTCAACAAATTTCTAAAGAAGGAAAAGTTCAGGATGGTTTCTCTAGGTACCATACTTCCACTTCTTCAAGCAAAGGATTGGCTTTGTTCTCTGGATCTTCAAGACGCTTATGCTCACATTCCGATATACCCCCCTCATCGCAAATACCTGCGCTTCATAGTGGGTCCTCAACATTACCAATACAGAGTTCTCCCTTTTGGACTAGCATCTGCTCCCAGAGTCTTCACCAAATGTCTAGCAGTAATAGCAGGACACTTACACAAAGAAGGTGTCCATGTTTTTCCATATCTAGACGACTGGCTCATAAGGAGTCCATCTCAAGAAGGAGCAATAACTTCTCTCAACCGGACAATTGCTCTACTTCACTCCATGGGATTTCTCGTCAATTATCAAAAATCACATCTCACTCCAACTCAAATGCTTCAATTCATAGGAGCAGAGTTGAACACAAACCTCGCAAGGGCCATTCTACCCATAGAAAGGGCGGAAACCCTTATTCAGTTAGCGAGGTCCATTTCCTTACGGACGCAAACCACAGCTCATCAGTTTCTGATTCTGTTAGGTCACATGGCATCAACAGTTCATGTTACCCCTATGGCAAGACTAGCCATGAGAGTAACTCAATGGACTTTAAGGTCACAATGGATCCAAGCAATTCAACCATTACACTATCCAATTCAAGTGACCCACCAACTAAGATCGTCTCTACTTTGGTGGACCAACAGGGACAACCTATGCAAAGGCCTACCTTTCCAACAACCGGTCCCACAGACTACTTTAACTACGGATGCCTCCACCTTGGGATGGGGAGCTCATGTAGACAATCTCCACACACAAGGAACCTGGACAAAACTCGAAGCAACATACCAAATCAATTTTCTGGAACTTCGAGCGATACGTTACGCACTGCATGCGTTCCAGGATTGCCTTTCACGCAAGACTGTTCTCATTCAGACAGACAATACAGTAGCCATGTGGTACATCAACAAACAGGGAGGTACGGGCTCGTATCTCCTTTGTCAAGAAGCTGCACAGATATGGGGCTGGGCCCTGGCACACTCAATGTCTCTACGAGCCACATATCTGGCAGGCATCCACAATGTAGTGGCGGACTGCCTCAGTCGTCATTTCCAACCACACGAATGGTCCCTGGATCCTACCATAGCAACCAGGATCTTTCAACGCTGGGGTCAACCGACAATCGACCTCTTTGCATCACTTCTGAATCACAAAGTGGACAACTTCTGTTCTTTACACAGACAGAAGAACCAACCAGCCAGGGACGCCTTTGCTCGCCCTTGGAATTCAGGCCTGTTATACGCGTATCCTCCAATACCGCTCATAACCAAAACGCTAGTGAAGCTACAACAGGACAGGGGGGCCATGATTCTCATAGCCCCGCATTGGCCTCGACAAGTATGGTTTCCCACACTTCTAGACCTCTCAGTCAGAGATCCAATTCGTCTAGGAGTAGCTCCCACTCTCATTACTCAAGATCAGGGTCGGTTGAGACATCCCAACCTCCAGTCCCTGTCACTGACAGCATGGATGTTGAAAGCTTGATTTTACAACCACTCAATCTTTCATCTCATATATCTCAAGTGCTTATAGCTTCACGTAAACCTTCCACACAAAAAAACTATGCTTCTAAATGGAAGAGATTCACTTTGTGGTGCTCAGCAAGGGATATAAATCCTTTCACTTGCCCCGTAACTTCTCTTTTAGATTACTTATACCATCTTTCAGAATCTGATCTTCAGACTTCATCAGTAAGAGTACATTTAAGTGCAATATCTGCTTACCATAACAAGATAGCAGATGCACCTATATCTACACAACCTCTCATAAGTAGATTTATGAGAGGTTTAACTCACCTCAAACCACCAATTCGAAAACCCGTCCCAAGCTGGGACCTGAATTTGGTACTAACAAGACTCATGCGTTCTCCTTTCGAACCCATCGACTCATGTAATCTTAAATTTCTCACATGGAAGACTATCTTCCTCATAGCTATTACCTCAGCTAGAAGGGTTAGTGAGTTACAAGCACTTGTCACATACGAACCTTATACAAAATTCCTACATGACAGAGTGGTTCTCCGTACACATCCTAAATTCCTTCCCAAGGTGGTTACGGAATTCCACTTGAACCAATCCATAAACTTACCCACATTCTTTCCAAGGCCTCTTTCCCATCCAGGAGAAACAGCCTTACATACCCTGGACTGTAAACGTACACTCGCTTTCTACTTAAACCGTACTTCAGTCCATAGGAAATCCACTCAGCTTTTTGTTTCTTATGATCCAAACAAACCGGGTAAAGCAGTGGGTAAACATACCCTATCCAATTGGATAGCGAATTGCATAGAGTTCTGCTATGAACAAGCAGGCCTTCCTCTTCAAGGGCGAGTAAAGGCTCATTCCGTAAGAGCAATGTCAACTTCAGTAGCACATTTTCGTTCAGTGCCAATCTTAGACATATGCAAAGCAGCAACATGGAGTTCTCTTCACACCTTTGCAGCTCACTACTGCTTAGACAAAGAAGGAAGACAAGATTCAGCCTACGGACAATCTGTCTTAAAGAACTTGTTTCCAGTTTAATCCCAACTCCTCCTACATCCAATGTTCTGGGATCTTCGGCTGACTCATTCAACAACAATACTTCACTGTTGCCTCAATACAACATGACTCAGCCTCTAGCTTGCTATTCACCCATATGTGAGGACTAGCATCCTGCTTGTCCTGGGATAAAGCAAAATTGCTTACCTTGTAATGGGTGTTATCCCAGGACAGCAGGATGTAGTCCTCACAGAACCCACCCGCCACCCCGCGGAGTTGGGTCACATACCTTTTATTATTTTATTTTTTTGCTATCGCTTCATGCTATATACCAGACTAAAGAGAGACACCTGTGGCAGAGAATATCATAGCATGCTGAGCATGCTCAGTGGCCTCACAGGGCCAGTCAAAAGTTTCTAGAAACTTTGACAGAAAGATTTCCCGCCTGGGCTCCGTTCGATGACGTCACCCATATGTGAGGACTACATCCTGCTGTCCTGGGATAACACCCATTACAAGGTAAGCAATTTTGCTTTACAACCAAATTATTCAATTACACAGAAGTGACCTGGTTTCTTAATAAGATTATTGGGCATGTCTGACCTTGAGTTTGCACCACAAGGTAGAGA